>NC_067312.1:74241404-74573904 GCF_020740795.1 Apus apus | reverse complement strand
AATTTTATCAGAAGATACAGGAGGTTCTTTTACAAAGATTGTAGCATTCCTGGTACTGGCTTTGTGCAGGATGCAGGGATCTTTACTGTTTTTTTTTTTTTCTAAAGTACAACACAACTAGCAATGCATCATCACATGTCAGCCCTGCACAAACAGGGTTACTGCTCTGTATGGAACTTAAATCTGATTTAAGTTAACATGTGTTAGTCTTTTAGAAACTGACTTGTTAAAAACACCACCACAACAGAGCGGTAAATAATATTTTAGATTAATTACAACACATTGTTGATCAGGAAGTTGATTTTAAATTTAGGTGCATATTGCACTGTTGGATCATGTAAAATGTAAATTCTTTAAATCTGCTATATTTTGGAGTATTTTGTCACAAATAGTCTTTGTATAACTATTTTATAAAGGCTGGAAATACAACTGTAAAATAATTCTGAATGAGGACACAAGTCTTATTTTAAGTACTTTTGTTCCTCTGCTTTTAGAAGAACATAATATACATAAAATAAAGATTTTATTTTAGACTGCAGTGAAAGTGGTGCATATAATGTGTTCTCAGCTCTATGTACTTTGCATCATTTATTACAGGAGGCTACTACTTGTATTTGTTCCGGCTAGTTTATATGTATAAATCTAAAACAAACCCCCCTGGCCAACAAGTTACTGAGTTGGCAGTAGCTTCATACAGCATTCATTCACCTTGTTTATCCTCTGCATGCCTTGTAGGACTTGGATCTTTTCTACATAAAGTTCTGAGAACTTCTTAGTTCTGTGAAATAAGGATTAAGAAATAGGCATAAAAAACCGAGGTGGGGATTAGTGAAGTTCTTAGATGGTGATCTCCCTACCCAATGAAAACAGTGCCTTTTTGTAGGAAGTAGCAGTGCTCTTCCACTGCTTTTCACATAGGATCTGAATATGTCTGCCCAAACCCAAAGTGTGCTGAGACCCAAAGAACCATCTTAATTCTGTCAGCATTATAGTTCTGTAATAAGTACTAAGCAATTGGAAAATCAGCTTGTAAAAGCAGCTGCAAGTGTTGTGCCTGTGGGACAGCACAAGCAGAACTCTGCATGTTTATAAGCGCTGGCCTTGCTGGCCATTGTCAAACTAGTCCTAGAGGGTCCATCCTAAGACTCTGTAGTTCCCTCAGGAGGACAGAGGTGACCATAGTTCACCTTTTAAAGGTCTCAAAAAGACCTGATTTCTGCCAGAATAATATGCCTCAACAGCACAGCAGGGAGGCTGTTGTCTCTCCCATTGGCAATGTGACGAACAAGTCCCTGAACCCCAGGAATTAGTATCTGCTATACAATAAGGCATTGTACCTGGTCGGGCAAGCCACAGCTTGTGACCAAATTGTAACTCGGGCAGTAATGCTTTTCCAGTGTTAATTCTCTAGTTCTGTCTTTGGTTAAAGCCATCTATTTGCATTCCTTGAGTGAGAGACAAGGAGTCTCACTGTTTATCTTGCATGGAGGATAACAGCTCATAGAAGAGGAGACTAGCTGTGCTTGGGGCAAGCATATATCATTTCCAACACCCTTGCCTTGTTCACATCTTCTGTTTTGTGTATCACATCCAAGAAATAATAAGCACCACTGTTCAAGAAGTAACTGCTGGCATGTGTGATGTTCAAATAAAATTATCAGACAGAATACATTTCCTATGCAATGCAGCAGGAAGTTTATTAAACATGATTTGTAAAGGTATGAACCTCTCAAAATAAAACTAGTATGCCTCTGAGGTGTGACCTGCGTAGCATTTCAGTGTAATTTCCTTTACATCTGATATGTATTTTATCAGAATACTTGAAAGCTACACCTTAATGAACAAATTCTTACTGCACACAGAAGTTCATGGAATAATGTAGTACTGTTTGCACGTCAGCAGTGAGGTAAAGTACTGCCTGACAAAATGCCAAACTTGCAAGGAAAACTTCTGTACTTTCTTTTGCAAATAAAATAATTGATTTTATTTTAAAACTGTTCTTTCATTAGACCTGATAACAGCACTAGGTATCAGGAACATGATGTTTTACAAAAGTAAAAAAAAACCCACCAAAATATGGTGATGATCAGCAGCAATGTCGTAACACCAATATTTTGTGTCATCAAAGAACAGCAGGACACAGAGAATGCTCCGTTATTTCCTCAAGTTTAGGAGTAAGTTTGCTACACTTCAGCTGTTGGTTCTCAAATAAAGTTAATGTTTCTAAACATTTTGGTTTTGGTATTCTCATAATTCTTTATTTTTTTTCCTAATTAAACCTCATGCATCAAAATACTTCATGGTATTCTCTTCCTACCTCTTCAGGTTGTTTTTTTGGTGTTTTGTTTGTTTGTTATGTGGGGTTTTTTTAATTGATTTGCTGTCTTTTAAATTTCTGCCTTGTTTGTTCTGTAGAAAAGTAAATAAATGCATTCATAATTACACAGGTAGCTACCATCTGCCATCTCACTTAACAGCTCTATGAGGTAGGAAAGTTAGTACCCCCGTAAGAGGCAGGGAAACTGAGGCAAAGAACTGGAAATTCTTATCAGTAATCTGTGTGCTACTGGTAAAAACCAGGATTCCGTAATTTCAGCCTTAAATTCTGCCATATATTCTTTGTAAATTAAATTACCCTTAATTATTACTTACACTGATTCATAAAGGTAATGTAACACATTAAATATTACAGTCTCTTCTTACCAAAATACTAAAAGTAAGTTCTTTCAACCAGAATAATAGCTTTTCAAAATATTCTCATTATGTTGCTTATCCATACTATTAAGCTTCTTTCAGGCCAACTTGTATTAAAGTGCTGAGTGGTCACTTATTTTCAGTCACCTGGATTCAAAAGTTACATAAATTCCTGCAGAGAACTCAGTTGTCAAGTACAAGCAGCTTATGTCCACAAAGGCCGGATCTCTTTTTTTCCTGCAGTCATCAAGAATTTCACTATTATTTTCAAGATTAGACTGCTAAAGCATAGAACTGACTAGTGCAAATGCTTAGGCACAATTTTGATTAAAATGCATACCTTCTTTTTCTGTGCAGAGGCAATACAATGGCATATAGCTTATTCAATGAGTCAGCATTCCAGAGACCCTTAAAAAGGCTCATGTCTGCAGAACGTTTGGCAAAGGAACAAAACACAGGATCCCACATCCTGTTTCACAGCATAGTGCAACTGAAACTTGTTCAATGTGTGTTTGGAGAGCATGCTTAAAACCAATAGGGCTAAAGCATGAGTTTTGTTGATCACCAGCCTACCTCAGGAGTTCTACTTCAAGTAGTGTAAGGCTTGAGCAGTGCACCACCTAGCAACAGCAGTTAGTATGTTGCTTCATCCATGTTGTCATCACTGCCAGCACCAAAGTCATCCCCATCTTCAAAATATGAAGAAATGTAGTCATTTTCCTAAACAAAAGGAAAAAAAACAAAACCAAACAAACCCTATCACTGCATCTGTGGAGGAGACAATTTTTGAAAAAAACATGTTCTAAGCTGCACTTGGGCACCACTGTTTTGAAACAGCAGTATGAGTTTTTTTCTTATTTCTTGGGAAAGAAAAAGCACAAAATATTGTCATGAACTTCTGATGTCTATGAAAGGAGAGGCATCACTGGTTTAGTGATGAATCACTGTATATATTGATAGTGGCAGGGCACAATTCCTGCTTGCAACACTTTTTTCCAGAGCTTTTTGGGAGTAACCAGTCTAAAACACCTACTGAAGTACAACACAATGTTGTGCAACAAAAAAACCCAAAGCAGTAACGCCTCTCACTACAACTCCCCCTCAGTGTCAGAGAAGCTAGGGACATTTCTTCGGCTGACAGCCAACACCCTGCTCCAGGAGTGGGATCTAACTTTTTCTAAGTAGGAAAACTAACATGATACCTCTTCATGCTCCTCTTCGTCATATTCCTCTGGTTCTTCTGCTTCTTCATCATCTTCATCTTCTTTGTCATTTGTTTTGTCTTTCTCATCTTCAGATTTTTCTTCTTCATCATCCTTCTTTTCCAACTCCTGTCACAGGGAAATCTTTACAATCCCAGGTAATCCCATGTTACAGCATATCCTTCACACTACCAAGATGTGCTGCAAGACAACTAGCATAACAATGCAAATGTGTTTTGTCAACACCTTAAGTGATGTAAAGCAGAACTTCCTAAGAACTTACTTGATGAAGCATTAACCCTCAGACTTGAAGTCTAAAAACTATGTCTTCTGAAATAAATTGAGATGATGATTTCTCTTTACCATCAGCTGTTAGACAGTAGAAGGCCATGTCATCCTTGATAAAGCAATACCAGGAACTCTATATATTAATGTACCAAATAACTGATGGATCACCAATAGAAAAAATACAAGGCTGTTCTCCCTCTCAGCTTCCTGCTGCCCCACAGCAGGTAGTTGCCTCCACAACCCAGATCATGCTTCTTCTAAACTCTTCTCTCCCTGTATGTTTCTTCCCTCTCGTATTCCTGTTTCATTTCCAGTGTCAGTAGATTGGTGAAACAGCAATGGATTTCAAAGCTCTGGCACCAGTTCCTCCTTCATTAAACTCTAATAGTAGCTCTGCTGTTCACAATCAGACTACATTGCTACCCAGTGAAGAAAAACTGGTCATTGTGCTCAGAGTCACATAGGAGGAAAGAAAACAGCTTCCCCACAGCCAGTCTCCATCCTTACCCTCTCCGTTGTGCTACCACACTGCACAACAATGGGTCAGAGTAAAACAGCAAAAGCCAGAAAAAGCTCTGGTTATTCCATTTGTATCGAAAAAACAAACTAAAGGTTTCATTTCCCTTCAGCAATTTCTACTGTACAATTTAGAAACAGTTATGTAACTCTTACCTCAATTTTTTTCAACACATCCAGATTACTTTTAGGCTCAGAGCTTTTTGCCTTTTTTGGTTTTGCACCTGCAGAAATAAAATACATCACTATTATTTTTTTTAATATGGAAAAAGACAAATTATTTTCTTTTACTTGCTCTTAAGAGCTTACATCTTAAGAATGCTATGGAAATCCTATACTGTCGGTATAAAAGTAATCTTAGACTTTGAATTACATCATTCATGGAGCTATAAAGGCCCAATTTATCCAAGTGATGCCTACAGGGTCAGTCTGAAACTCACTTTGAACAGAGTTGACCACAGGTTTGGCCAAAGTATGACATTCAGCTTTACAAAATACTTTCCACCTACATATTCACAGGATTTTAAGAAGCTAGAACAAAATCTCAATTTTTTATTTTTCATCATGTTGAAAAGAGAAAAACTCATTAGTGTTCCTAATTTATGCAACACATTAATGACAGCTGGGTGCTTCAGATAAATTAAAAAAGGCAGACAGTAGTTTATTAACTCCAAAACAGTAGGCATGGTTCGTGCAGCTAGATGGCTTTTGGACCACAGCTGGCTCTCATCTAATGAGTCCACAGAATTTCCACCTAGTTCTTTGATTCATGAACATAATCTTTTTTGCCAAGTTACTTCCTAAAATCCAACCTCCTTATGCTACTTAACTATATGGTGGAGTGAAAGTCAAAAATAGCATTCCTCACACACAGTAAGAGCCACCTGAATTGCAACACACTTAGCCAAGGTTGCCCCCAACTCCAGGAGTGCAGTTTGACCAGTATATGAGGACAACCAAAGAGTTCCAGAGTGAGAGATACTGAAGTATTTAGAGAGCTGTGAGACATCCCATTTCCACAATGGAATTTGACTTTCACTGCTGTTTCAGCATGATGACATAGAACTGGGAATGCAGGGCTGTACCTAACAGAGATGGGCTCATCAGCAGGGTAGAACTGCCCATGTAAGGGCCATACTGCTGTGGCTACACAGCTTCTGATGGAGCAGGCAGCTCCAGGCAAGCTAGCTCATGCAACCTGCACCGTTTTTATACCAGGCTGCACTATGTGGTATCTGAAAGAAAAACTGCGTGCATTGATGGAAGGGATCTCCTTTCTTTCTAGAGCAGACAGTGACCCTATGTTTTTATCTGGCCTAATACTTAAGGAAGCAGAACACTAAGAGCTGCTAAGAAGACAACTGTATTTTGCCAAAAGCAATTTTTGTCATTGTTGTTCATTGTCATGAACAACATTCTGTTCATTTTAGCATTTTGCCTAGGAAAGATTTATGTGACAAAAGCACTGCACAGAACTGAGGGGAGTCAAGCAGCTCTGTAATAACATGAGCAGTGTCAGAGCAGACACATCTAGAATCAAGTAGGCTTTTAAGGAGAGCAAGTGGAAAGTGCAATTCAAAATTATCACCTCTGCACAAACCCCTGCAGGCTTTTAGAGATAATGCCTATAAAACACACAGCCTGGAAGTCAAAACAGGAATGCAAGATGTTTCCTTAAATGCTAGGCATCTCTGAAGCTTATAATAAAACTACAGACAGTGACCCTCCATTAGTAGAACTTCAAGCAAAATAGCTCCTTGCACCCCAGTAGCTTAGAGATGCAATGGAATGCAACCTAGTATTTCCAAGTACCTATTGTCACAGTACTCGGGCCTCAATGCACACATCAGAGTGCTATATTCACATTATACAGCTGGCCTACAAGAGATGAACCCTATCAATGGGGTTTGTTTTTTTGGCTTTGCACTACTGGTATCAAGGATACTGTGGTCCCCAGCCCAGGACAAGTGTGGGAGAGATGTGGAATTCCACCCAGTTTTGTCAGCAAGAAGGCAGGTAGTCAGGTCTTCAGATTCAAACATTTGGGTAAACCAGAAAGGGGAGGGAGAGGTGTGTAAAAATGGGGTGGTCCCTGTACATGTAAATGGCATGATTTTTGCTTTTACAAGAACTTAATTTTTTTTATCCAATCCAATTCCAAAGGTCAGCTGATCTTTACCATCACAACCCTGTAAGAAAATGTACCTTTAAGAGCAAACAGAGAAAATGGCACAAAAGCAAGAAAAACAATCCCCCACAGTGAGCACTGATTCTCTCTGTGTTAATAATAATCACAATATTATTGTAACAAGGAATAATAAATCAGGGTGTATTATTTCATTGGATCTTGGAGAGGTAGTTATTGCATACAGGCTTATAAAACCTTATGCAGTTTCTTCTTTTGAAAAAGAAAAAAGAAAGCAGGTGTGCACTGGTTTCTTCTTCAGAGATTTTGTAAGTAAGAATTTAATTCTTAGTTGAGTCTTGCAGTCTACATTTAGTACCATGCTTCTCAGTGATGCTCTTAAAAGGAACAAAGCTTCCAGCTCAGCCAGCCTACATGACTCCTGCACATTCACTTTTATTTTTCTGTTTTACCCTTGCACTGAAAAATGACACATGAAGGACTTGGACAAAGAGAACACAAAAGTAAACAATTCAGACCTCTAGATACAGAAGGGCAACTTGTTATTTAACACCAACAGAGCAACAGACTTGCACAAACAACTTAAAATAACAATCATGCATACTAGAAGACACTTGGAAAAACAAATACATGGATGATGCTGTTTAATAAGAAAGTTATCTTTTCCTGTAAGAACAACCAATACCAGTTCTAACTGCTGTTGAAGGATCTGGTTCACAATTCTGCAGAAGGAAGCTGAAAATAAACAAAAAAAGTAAACCCAGAGAAAGTAGAAAATAACCTACAATGAACTATACCTAAAAGGCTTAAAAAATGCAAAAGTCAACCAAACCATAAACAAGATAATTAAGAAATCCAAACTATAGGGGAAATCTGAACAGGCAGGTGTTCAGGGTACACAAGAAGGGTGGGTGCTGACTAAAGATACAAACTTGCAAACCGAAAAGTTTTGTGTTGTTTTTTTTTTAATCTTTCACTGATATCTCACATGTCAAGATGGTACATCAGAAAGGCAGGAAAGGAAGATAAATCTGTTTCAGTAAGTTAAAAAACTTACAAAAGCAAAGTAAAAACCACAGAAGACAGGCAGACTACAAAATCAGTAAGAAAAACTCTGCCAAAAGCCCTGATTATTCAGACTAATTAACATTTCTATGATTTTTTTCCCCCCTAAGCCACTCCAGTATGTCTTCTATCACTCAATTAGTGTGTACTAAAGGCTTCTTAAAAATATATATTCTACCTTTTTTGGTCTTTTTCTTTGGCTTCATCTCTCTTGGGAGTCTTCTCCAATCTGTACAGAAAATAGCTTAATCTAAATAAATGATGATTTACAGCAGTAATCCTCCCCTTGCCACCCACCAAGGAAAAGGAGAGGTCCTTGTGCTTGATCTTATTTACATGCATTTGTTAAGTATTTTAGCACAAAACAGTTTTATGGAATTCTAGCTGTACTTTAAATTAAGGAATCTGAGTGAGGATTGGCATTTCACCCCCTTAATGACAACTGGCATCTTCCCCTGAGAGGCAAAGTTCAGCCCTTTCAGTGGCCCACATGCTTTTCAATTTACTTTCTATAATTAAGTTGGCAGCAGTGAGCTAAGTAGGTCCATGATTGTGGAAGTTTAGTGTTATAAAATCCAACTACATATGACTGAGACATCAGGTTGGGTTATTTTTAGTAACACCAATGTTTGTTCCCAGTTTAAAACTGGGATCTGTGTGGCAAGTAAGGTGGAAGGAGTGCTGGAGTGAGAGATAAAGCTTGCATTTTTTTTCTGCAAATCAGTCGTTTCAATTGAGTAAATAAATAAAAGCAGACTTGTTTCTTTTATTTTTTTCTTTTTGGACAAAACAGTACTTTGCCTTGACCTGAAAACATGAAAAGGGGATAACCCTCAAAAAGGAATATATGACTTAGTAAGGATTTGCATACTTTTTTACTGCTTGAAAAATAATCAATCAAACATTTAAATGAGTGGAACATTTCACAGGTTAATAAAGAATTAGCCTTTGATAGTCTAGGGTATTACCTGGAGTCCATGCTGCATACTCCTTTTCACTGTCCTGGTACTTTTTACTGTACCTCTCAATTGCTACAGAGAAGGACACAAAGAATTATTGGATTCAATTAATTAAAAAGGAAATCCAGACACAGTCCTTGATATTTTCCTGTCACTGAACATACAGTGTATTTTTTCTCCCTCATTTAACCCTTTTTTATACTCTTTGTACTTTTGTCAAACTCCTAAAAAAAACAGTTTAATGTTACCACTTTGAGCAGTTCTCAGGAACATAGACAGGTTTAATAATTTGCTCAGACCTCTCCCTCTCCAAAAAAAAAACCCCAAAACAAACCCTCCAAAATTATTGTAATTTATACTTCTATCCTTGGAAAGCATGATAACGTAAACTGCCAGTAAAGTCACAGAAATAATGCTGAAAGATCAAATGAACACCAGATCTTCTACTCTTCAACAATTTCACAGTCAAGCTTTTGCTACAAAACCAGTCAGTGACATTTATCACCACTGTGCTAACCATGAAGCATAATCTAGAGTTCTCAGGTCTCCAAAGGCCATGTCTGAGACTGATCAGCAGTTATAACTACATCAATTTATTCTGCAAAAGAGCCTCCTTGAACAATCTCTGATGACAAAAGCAGTAAGAATACTTAAGTATTTTTATATCTGTCCCATTTTTTCTTACTAAATCACCATTTCCAGTGGCAAAATTACTCATTCTGATGGCACTAATAACTCATTACACAAACAGGGATAATTTTTGTGTGTATTGTACAGAAAATTGCAACAAAGTCAGGCTGTCACCTTTACAGTAAAAAGCTTCTTTCATACTCACCAGAGAAAAGGGAGAAGGAAGATACCAAAAATGAAGATCAATTTTAAACTTAGTTATGAGGAGGGTGAGCAGAAACCTACTTAAAACTGTGACACAGCAGCTTGCATTTATAATGACACTGTCTAAAGGGGCAATTAATGTAGGTGGCTGTCACAGATGCTGTCGGAAACTGTCAGCACAGAGAGGGAAAGAAACCAGTCATTTTGATTTCAGCTCCAGGCTCTTCACTGAAGAACTAATTGCTGATACCATCAGTAAAAAAATACAATGGACTGCCTCACCACTCACTGCTAATGAATTAATTCCAACCCACTGCCAAGGTGACAGTTACCCAGTCACAGCAGATACACCTACAGGAAAAATATGAATGATTCATAGCTTATGCAGAGAGGAAAGCAGAGAACTCAATACATAAGAAGCCTGCTACTTATTCAAAATGAGTCTCAAAATGAATGATGAAGACCTATTCTGTATGGCACACTAATGCATCAAAATTGTCAGCTAGTATTAGATGTGGCTTTCATTTACTACCTGAATAATGAAAGAAAAGGCAGATAGCTATATCCTAACTAATTAAAATGTTTCCCTTCTCACACTTCAAAAGACTATTTGGCTCACAGCTGTTGTTCTGAGGGTTTACAACAATCCATTTGCTCTTGAAGCAAAGCCAATTTTAAAAGTTCCTGCCCACAGTCCCCCTCCTGTCTCTCTCTTATTCCTACCAGATGTTTTCATGAAATAAAAGGGAGAAAAGGGCTGTAAACCAGATAACAGAAAAGATCAGTTAAAAATAATCTACCTTGGGGGAAGCAAACAATTTTCTGAAAGCTAGGCTACTTCTGCCACATAATGCAGTCCCAGGCACAACTGCGTACTGTGACTGAGATGAAAGCAAGCTTTTTAAGCTGCAGACCACCACTGATGTAATTACACCCCACCACTCAGATGAGGCATTTTTACACAACTAAAGGTTCAGTAAAAAGTTACCCCCGCTTACCCTTGGGGGGATGAGAACATCTGAAGCAACATTTGAGTGGCATTCCCTGCAAAAGTCAGTTTTTGTAGAGAAACAGCCTTCAAAGCTACTACTTCTATTAAGAAACATATTCAGCAACAGAAAGAGATCACCTCAAAAAGCAGGCTGCAGAAACAAAGATGATTTTGAGGTGAATTGTAAAAATGATCACATGAGGCAGAGATGAAAAAGAGAAGGAGTATGTTCTCATTGAAACACAATGGGAATATGTTAGTTAGTTCCTTGGAAATAACCCTGAGCAGCTCTCAGTCATTGCATCCCCTTTCGTGCCTCAAATGGAAACAGACAACTTCAATCCTGACAAAGATCAAGAGCAAGGCAAGCCTCTAGTGAGATGAAAATCCAAGGAGATTGAAATTTGTTTACTCAGAAGAGGGAAAGAGGAAATGCAATAAAAGAGTAATTTGGAATTCTTTTACCATCATAAAGGGACCTAGAAATGAAGATCAGACCTGTTCTAGTCTCATAACAATGGTTTTATCTGGCTGCACTGTCAGGGTCCACCCTGGGCTGTGCTTGTGTGCACTACAGCTTCCTGCTGCATCTTAGTGACTGCTGGACCCCAGCTGCAGGTCAGAGGGAATATTCTTCCTCTTGTGAGCCACCCCACCTGGCTGGCAGTGTGTTCACTCCCCACATTGCTGAGCCCTCCTCCATTTTAAACAGCACCTCAGTACATGTGAACAACCCGTAAGGTGTGTTAATCACGGTTACATTAAAAGCCTAATGGAAAAAAAGAATGCAGTCTCAAAACCAGCTACAATTCACCACTAGCCCATGAAGAAAAATTACCAAAAAATCCAGGGTGACTGGACTATGTACCTGTACAGTGTCAACATCATGACTGTTCAGTCAGAAGGTATTCTGATGGTTTTGGGGGAGAAATGAAAGCTCACATTTTTAAGTTCCAGTCAGCTCTCATGACTCAAAATCTGCACAAAACACTATGGAAAAGATTATCCAGTGTTTGGCCACTCTGGATTTGTTGGGCATTTTTATAAGGCTTTTCAGCAACTGCATACTGCACTGCCTGGGCCTCAGGTCTTACACACAGAGTATCTTCCATGTTATGTTATCAGCACTTGCCATTCATACCATTCAGAACAAGCACTCAGGAGGATGATAGAACAAGGCAAAAATCCAAAACACAAAGCAGCACTCCTCACAGCAATAACCTCCTGGGACTGCTAGATTTACAATACCCCCACAGATAGGGAAACAGGCATTAAAATCTTTCTACCCTGCTCCCCTTTCCTTCTCTCCCACTATGTAAGTTTTCTGACCAGGAAGCATGGATTTTAACAGTATACTGATGTGTGACTGTATGTCAACTATAGCAGAGCATGTATTGTTATCAAACAATAGCAAACTGATTAATTTTTAATGACATATAAGCAAAAGCCATTCTTAGATCAAGTAGATTAAGATCAAGCTTTGGCTTCTAATGCAGCTTTGCTTCTGCTGCAAGCCTCAGTAAATCACTTATCCTCATCTCAATCTTTATATTTCAGGTGACTTTTCAGTAATACTTACTGATTTTCCTTAATGGATTTAGGGGAAAGAAAAAAATTAGTACCTTTCAGAATGGCCAGCTATTAAATATAACATTGATTATTTTAAGTATGTCTTTACACAATTAAAAGGGAAGCTGCATTTCAACACTAGCATTTACTACCGATTTCTTTGCTCCATTGCAAAATTTCAAGGGTATTTTAACAAGTGGAAATGCTTATTGTATTAGTTAGAATATAACTGAAAGTATTTCACAGCTGGTCTAAGTGTTTCTTGCTGTATAACAAATGAAACAGATACTTGATACCTCTCTTTTTCACACAGTAGTTGCTTTCCAGTTACAGCACTTGTAGGTGTGACATACAGTTTCAGTAAAGCAGAAGAATTTCAGACTATCTTAAGCTGCCAATTTTTATTCCTCACTATCAGCACGAAATACATCTTCAACACATGCATTTCACTACATCATCCTTCAGGGAGTAATAACTACAGAAGTTAGAAATAAAAAGCACACAAACAAACCTTCACGCTCTTCTTCTACTGCCAAAAAATACGGCATTCTTTTCATAGTTCCTCTAAAGTCTTGTTTTAAGGCCAACATATAATCTTCATCTTCTCCTGTTTTCAGAGGCACTGGCTTATTGTCTGTACTCTGTACAAATTATGTTTATTATTTATAAGGTCTTAACATACATCAAAACTATGCATTATGCTACTTTGCAACTATATTGCATTCCAACATGCATAACTATGCTTGCAATTCAATTTATACCTTTTATGGCTTCACTGTATCTTTCTGCAAAAATATATCAAGAAATCAAGGCAGAAAAGGTATTAACACTGTGAAATAGTGATTCATAGTCATGTTAAGCTGCTAATTGCCAAAATCAGTTTTTCACACTAGCCTAACTTAGTCAGAAACTACTGCTTCTCTCTTCAGAGCAGCACTGGCCTTGACCTCTTCTAAAACAGTATTTTAACTACACTAATATGATTACTCTGAGAAACATGGACTACACTAATATGATTACTCTGAGAAACATGGACACCCTTCCCACAACACAGGTTGTGTTGTCATATAATCAGGTAGCACACAGGCCCTCACACAATTCAGTTTCTGTCAACTGAATTTAAATTAATAGTAAAGGTTTGGATTTTTTTTTTCTTTTTTGGGGAGGTTGTTTGAATAATGAATCTTTGAAATTGGGAAAGATAAATAAGCAAAATCAGTTTTAAAAACAAACAGAAAACTAGAGCCGGAGAGATAATTATAGAATAGATGTTGTTTCTCTCACCTGATGGTGCACAATCAATACCTGGGTGGCAGGTTGCAAAGCACAAAGTGCTATGACAAGTCCCAGAGCTGGATCATGAAAGGAGTTTATTTCTTCCAGCTGTATTAGCTGTCCAACATTTTAAATTACTAATGTTGCTGTTAGTAAGCTGATGCTCCTTAACTGGGTTTCCAATTGCACTTACAGGAAATGCACAAGAACTCAAAAAATGCCAATTAGAAATAATGGCAATAATTCACTGCTTAAACTAATTTCAGTCTAAGTCAGTCAACAACTGCAATATACTTTTGGTCACTGCTCAGTCATTAAATCTAACTCCTGAAATTTGCATTGATACTAGTTATGCCCCTGGGTTAACTATGGTTTATTTGAATGACACTAGATTTCCCCTGAAAAGTTTAACCTAGTTCTGAAACTTTTTTCCCTGTCAAGAAGAAAGCATCTTTATTTCTCCATGGTAAACATTAGATACACTGGGGCTAATAATTCTCCTACAAGGCTGATTCACTGCTGACTGTAACTGCAGAAGCTGTAGACCACACAGAGTTCACAGAACGATTTGGGTTGGAAGGGACCTTACAGATCACCTAGGTCTAACAGACTGCAATATTCACTCTAGGAGCAATTACAGATGGCTTGGTATCAATGAAATTACTCAACTTAGTTAGAGGTAGACTAAGAGGATACATAATATCTGGTTCAGTGAGTCAAAACCTTGTGTCAAAGTAGGATTCAGAGAAAATTTGGTGTAGCAACAATTACATGCCAAACTTGCACATTCTGTATCATAACATGTGAGATTAAGAAAAACTTCATGCACCTTGACCAAACTGTGATGTAACTGGGAAGTTTTCTTGCATAAAACTGCTACATTTTAAGACTACTCTTCCATCTCAAAATCATCCAAGTTTCCCTGCACAGCGAAACGGAGCCAGAAAAGGCTCTTTCTTTCTCTTTAATTTTAAAATATATTCCGAATGCCAAATGCAATTAAGTTTCCTTTGTTGCATAAAATATCATTCAGTTGTTTTTAATTATTTTCAAATTTTGCCTACTGAGAGACAAGACAATCTTCCAATATCGTTTATGTTTGCATCAACAGTAGATTTATAAAATCAGCAAATCCAGAGCAATCAGCAAATCAGCAAATTCAGAGCTTCAAAGACTAGTGCAACTTCATTTCAAACAAATGCAGATATCCAGGGTTTCTGTCACTGTAATGTCTGGAAAACCAAGTAATTATGGGCACTTTAATGAACCAACATCTTGCACGCGATCTAGTTAAATATGGGGTGCGAAGCAAAGGGGTTAGCAAAGGCGTAGGAAGCAATAATAAGAAAATCAATTATTTACATTATATGCTTCAAAATTGGCCTAAAGTGCTTAAAGCTGTTAATGTATTTAATTCCATTACCTAAACACAGAGTGTGTTGTCAGATACCTGCAGTACTTACAGGAAATGGTGGTGGAGGCTTACACACGACATCAGGGAGAGCTGCACCTTTATCAAAGCCAATAGCCTCAACATTGAAGGTAAATGCAGCTCGTCCTCTTCCTCTGCCTGACCCGGCCATCTGGAGGTACTGAAAATATTACAGATTTTTAAAGAGTTATTTTCACTACATTTATCAAATGAATGTATGTATTACTTATAAAATTAATGTCTAGAAAAGATTAATTTTAAAACCAATCTCGACAATAAATTTAAATAGCAAGCTGATTTTAACAGATAAATAAATACTAAACATTTGGCAAATGCCTAAATCAACTCCATTCCTTCCTTTCTTCTAGCCACCTCTCTGTGCCCAAAATGACCTCCTAACCTCGGAATTTTACACTTTCTTCTTCTAAACCTTGGATACACTGACTTGAGATCAATCAGGGTAGAAGCAGCAGAAACAACAAAAGATTTTTTTTAAATAAATTATTATTTTTTTTTTTAAGTTCAGGGACCCTGACCTTTCTGTGAATACATTGTGCAGTCTCAGAACTTTTCCCCAAAAAAAGTTTGTCACTCATGGCTTTTTCACCCTTCAGATTTTTTTGTTCCCCTTTACCTAGTTTTGGGAACTGATACAGAGCCAAATGCAAAGAGGTTCAAGGTAAAACCATCTAGGGCTTTTATTCCCAAAAGCTCTCTCAGCTCCACTACAGCACATCCACAAGTGAACTGCTGATAAAAGCAGCTTGTTTCTAACTTAAATATTTTGTAGAATCATAGAATCACAGAAGATGCTGAGTTGGAAGGGACCCATCAGGATCACCAAGTCCAACTCCTGTCCCTTGTGTAGGACATCTCTAGAATCACACCATGTGCCTGAGAGCATGATTTCACCAAGGATATAAAAGAAGAACAGCCTGCAGAACTACATTTACAGTCACAACTCACCACCTTCACTGTTATGCTAACCTCCATCTCAAGACTGTAAAACCCATGAGCTGGCAGAGAAAGCAAAACATGAGGCAGATATTTTTTTTTCCAGGGGAAGAAGTCAAGAAATGGGACCCAAGAGAAATAACGTGCTACTACTGTTCCTTTCTCAAGACCATGTACAGATAAATTCAAGGCCCCAGCTCAGAAATCTCACATGCTGTTTACCATTAATTCCAATATTACCATGTTGCACTTAGTAAGAATCTTTCCAGACTGACTCTTGTACCTGCACCCTCACAACTATTCCCACTGTTGGTGTGTGGGCAAGGTAAGTTCAAAGAGGAAATAGGAAACAGCACAATACCTACAGATTCTCATAACCTTGCTTAAATTAACAAGGCACCTAAGACAGAATTAGTATTAGGAGCAAAGAATTGCATACTTAATATTAAGATCTTTTAAGATTCCCTCAAATTGAGGCAATGGCCTTTTTATTAAATGCCAGTAAAAAAGCAGGTTGATGCAAGTATAGTCATTATTTTCAAGAGGAATAAGCTCTTCTTAGGCAAAACAAAATCACATGATGTATTTCCACATCACTCAGCAGCACAGAAAACTGTCTAAAAATAAGCACAGAGACCTAAATAAATCATTTAAAGAAAGACAACAAAGCAAAAGCTAAGTCTGAGCATTTAATTAACTAGAAATTTAAAAAAGGAAAAAAAAAAAAAGAAGAAAGTACAAACTCAGTTGAAAACAAGATGAAAAGCAAGATGTGTGCCTGGCAGAATGGAGACAAAAGATACAGTAAAGCCCCAAACATTAGCAATTCTGTTATCTAGGTGTGAAAAAAGTGAACCAACCACAGAAGAAACCAACAAAAAACAGAGTTAAGGGAGATATCCAGCCAACAAGGAGAAGCACACTGCACTAAATATAGTTAATATAAAAGTCTGGTTTTAAAATGGTGCTTTTAAATGAGTGATTGGTAAGATTCTCTTGCAAGGGCGCATCAGACTGATGAGAAATAAGAAGCCTTAAAACCAGCAGTATTTCAACCCTGCAGTTTCACTGAGGCTTGTGATTTGTTTGTATTTTCAAGCACATCCTACACCGGACAGCGCCCGAGGACCGGAGAACCCGTGAGGGGAACAGCTCAGATGCGCAACTTGAGTTACCAAGCACGACAAAGCTACCACAACCCGTGCTCTGGCTGCCACGAGGGACGCTTCATGGAGCACAGGGGCAGGTTTTCGTGATTGTGAGCATTGTCTGCGTCAGGCACTCTACCAAAGAGATTTTCCAAGTCCTTCCAAGCTAAGCGCGGTGCTGCCCGGGCAGTCAGTGAGGGGCGGGCGGGAGGCAGACCCGGGGTCCTCCTTATCATACCTTTTCCTCAGGAAAACCCCTCTCGATTGCGTTCCGATCCTTGATTTCCAGACACAGCCACAGCCGGAGGGATGAAATCTAAATACTGAAAGTCTGCGGTTTGGTGGTGCTGTTTGTTTTCGTGGCTTTTTTTCCTGTCCTCACCTGACGCCCCCGGAGGCAACAGACAACCGGTCACGACGGCCGTGGGAGGCTCCACCCGCTCGGCTCCCCCTCTCGCCTCTCCCCGCTCCATCCCCCTGCCCTTTCCGCACCGCCACCCCCGGATCCAGAGTTCCTCCCCCCTCACAAAATCCCCTCACCATCCCGGCCGTCTCCCCCGCGCCCTGTCACGACAGAAGACGCGGGCTACCCCCCCCCCCCCCCCCCGCCTCTCACGCAGCCGCCGGTACCCGCAGCTCCCGGGGCTCCCTCGGGGCTCCCCCGGGGCTCCCTCGGGGTTCCCCCGCGCCCACCCCGCTCTCTCACCGCGCTCCGCCCGCGGCTGCCGCAGTGGGCCGGGCCCGGGGCCGTGAGGGGCGGGTGGGCGGGAGAAGGGTCCGGAGCCGGCGCCATGTCGGCGTTGGAGTGGTTCGCGCATAAACCTTTGGGCGGTGGGATCTTCTGGATCCAAGAGCGGTTCTACGACTCGGGCAACCGGGCCAACATTTGGCTGGTGAGGGGCTCGCAGCGAGACGTGGTTATCGACGCGGGGCTGGGGCTGCGCAGCCTGCCCGACTACCTGCGGGCCGCGGGGCTGCTGGCGCCGGCGGCGGACGAGGAGGAGGAGGAGGCGGCGGGGCCGCGGCCGCTGCTGGCCGTGGCGACCCACGTCCACTTCGACCACTCGGGCGGGCTGCAGCACTTCGAGGAGGTGGCGGTGCACAGCGCCGAGGCGGCCGCCCTGCTGCGGGGGGACAACTACGAGGCGGTGACCTGGCTGTGGGAGCGGGAGGTGGCGCGGCCGCCGCGGCCCGGCTGGCGGGCCCGGCAGTTCCGCGTCCCGCCCGTGCGGCCCACCCGCCTGCTGCAGGAGGGTAAGGCCTCCCCAGCGCGCGTGTTCGCGGGCGTTTCGTGTGTCTCCGCTGAAGTCATTTATTATGATTGTTTTATTTTTGTTATTACTTGTTTACTTGTCGAGTCTCGGGGTGGTGGGAGCGACTCGGCGCTCGTGCGGCTCCGTCGTAGAACCGCGAGGCTGGTTTGGGTTGAAAGGGACCTTAAAAGACCCATCTATTTCCAACCCCCCTGCATGGGCAGGGACACCTCCCACCAGAACAGGCTCCTCCAAGCCCCATCCAACCTGCCCTTCAACACTGCCAGGGATGGGGCAGCCACAGCTTCTCTGGGCAACCTGTTCTGGTGTCTCACCCCCCTCACAGCACAGAATTCCCTCCTCATGTTTAACCTAAATCTGCCCTCTTCCAGTTTAAAGCCGTTACCCCTTGTAGGCGTTACATCTATATAGGGTGATACATGTATATAATAAATACATATAATATAAATACGTGGTTGGACGTGGTTTTGTGCAGCCTGGTCTAGCGGTAGGGTTCCCTGCTCGTGGCAGGGGGGTTGGAATTTGGTGGATCTTTGAGCTCCCTTCCAGCCTTAAGGGTTCTATGATAATAAATGCATGTAATACATTTATGTAGGGCAGTAGTTAAATCGGTGTTTTTTCACTTACACTCGGTCTCTGCAACCCACTTTGCAGAATCTATGAGCCATCTGCAGTCCTCAGCATGAGACGAAAAAGAGATGCAGTGGGTTAAATTCTTGTCTCTGCTAGTTATGAAAATATTGACAGGGACAGAGAAAGAGGCGTAAAATAGCATGTGCTTGCCTAATCTGTTTGCATGTTGATGCAGGATTTTTTTTTCCGTAGAATGAGAATCACTCAAGAGTAATGTGAGTGACTAATTGAGCACCCCAGGTTTAGCCTTAGGCTTCTTAACAGTATGGCACCATGACAATCAGTTCTGGCATCTGGTGGCCCTTATTATTTATAACTTCTCAAGGCACAGCAGTGTAAAGAACAAAGCAATTTATTGAAATACATACTGTGAAGAATAAGGATTTTGCTTTACAGAATTTATGTAACTGTGACACTTAAAGTGGCTTGTTACAGATAGAGAAAAGTGGCTTGTTACATATTGAGAAACTCCATTTAATCTCTCATAGGTAACAATGAGTAGGTTATTTTGGCAACAAACAAGCTAACTGCAGTGTGGTGGAGCAGGAGTTATGGGGTGGCTGGCTGTCAGACAGGTGACACCTTTTGCAGGGGACTTAATCCCTTCTAGTCTCCATGAGACTGTCCCACAAAGGTTCTTGGAAAAGCAGAACTGAATTTACTGAAGACTTCACAGAAGATCTGATGTGACATTTAACTATAGTCAATCGAGAAGTTTAAATTGTTACTCTTTTTTTCTTTAAAAGGGATGAATTGTTAAAATAATTTGTAAAAGAACAAGCACACTTGCTGTCAAAGCAAGATCATATTCTAAGATAGCCATTTTTAAGACATACTGCATGGAAATGGCATTGTCACCTCAGTGCTTGGGTCATTGCTCTTGGGTCATTGGGTGAGGTTATCCAGGAAGGCTGGTAACACAGGATATGAGACAGGCTGTATTCTGTTACAATCCAAAGCTGCAACATTTACTTGTACATTGTCTGCTTCATTCATTGAGTTTTATTTTTGCATTACCTTAGTCTTAACAGATCTTCCCAGCACTTTTAATTTTGGCTTTTCTAGCTAAAATTGCATTTACTTGCATTGTGCCTTAACATTTACTGCTTTCTAAGGCACTTGTGTTTTCTCAAGGCTCAGAGTTTCCTTCTGCTGTCCCAGTCCTTTCTTATTTTTTTTTTTCTTAAATTCTATACATTTCTTCTTTAAATTTCTCTCCCTGAAAGAGAATTTGGCTAAAAATTCTTTCTGCTAATTTTGAAACTGGCTGCTTTTGCAAACTTAGGGATCTGCTCCCATTTTGTGTATAGTACAGTTAGCTCTTCAGTGATTTCTGAATGCTCTTCTAGCATTTTCAACAGTCCTTTTCAGTACCAAAGGTCCTGTCACAGAAGATGTGCCTTTCAAGAGTTAAGTACCTCTGGGCTTGCTGAATTTTTTGTAAATTCATAGCATGCCTGTCTCTGGTGTAAGTCTCATCTGTAACTTCTGTATTTCTAATACAGTCAAGCTTTGGTAGCTTTCTTGTGTTCTTGGAACTTGAAATGCATATTACAGTTTTAAGTCTCATTTTGTGATGGTCTGGATGTTACTTCTTTTAGAACTGTTTAATACAGTTGTTAAGCTGAGAAAGCTGCTTATATGTTGGTCTTCTTTCCCTGTGTAGCCCTAAAGTTTACATATTTACCACCTGTAAATTAATGAGTTTTGCACGTTTATAATTAGCAGAGTTATTTGGCCTGTTCTCCATCCCTAGATTGACTTTCTGCTCAAAGTTGCAGTCCAGTGGCTAGTACAGTGAAAAGGTATTCATATTTAATCTGGCAAAAAGAAAGAACTTAGGTTAAGGGAGTTCTGTTTTAATAGATCTGAATGAGTGAGATGACAGTATATGGAGACCAGTCTTGGTTCTCCTCCAGCAATTCATGTTGTGATTCTTTGCCCTTCAGAAGTAACAGCTGTGCAATTCTAGGCAAATAAATTGAGGGTAAAATGGTAATAAATTGTTAAGTACTCGCAGACTTTCAAAGGAGACCCAGCTTATGTGTGTTTTGTTTGTTTCCTCTTTTTCTCTATCACCTTTCTTTTCACATGGTTTAGTTTATTAGGGTGGGAGCAGTTTCAGCTAATACAGCCTTTGCTCTCTGTTGATATGATTGGAAAAGAAAATAATGTCAGGTGGATCTTTTGGGTGTCTTTTTGGCACTCACCAGGAAAATGAATGTCTCTTGGCCATTGCTGTGGACATACAGTACGTACAGTTCTCAGTATAGGGAGGTCACACTCCTTTTGTGGTGTTTAATACACATGATAAATGTGTTTTCCTGTAACACCTTTGCTTGCAGGGGATGTGATCAGCCTTGGAGACCGAGACCTTACTGTCATGCACATGCCTGGTCATTCAAGGGGCAGTATTTGCTTACATGACAAAGACCGGAAGATTCTGTTCAGCGGAGACGTGGTGTACGACGGATCCATGATTGACTGGCTTCCCTACAGCAAGATCACTGACTACGTTGCAAGCTGCCAGCGCCTCATGGAGCTAGTGGACAGAGGCCTCGTGGAGAAGGTCCTGCCTGGGCACTTCAACATATTTGGGGCAGAAAGGCTGTATCGGTTAGCTTCCAACTACATTGCACAAGCTGGATTTTGTCACAAGGTTTCTACTTGTGCCATGAGATCCATTGCGAGCATAGCACTCCGTATCACCAATCCCAGGGTCACTTCTTAGTGGCTGCACTTTGTGTGACCCATTCCCTGCTGAGAACCCACATGGCTTGTGAAAGTGTTGATACAAAGAAAGGCAGTGTGCATTAGTGAAGGTGGCAAATTGGTATAGATCTGCTGCAAGCATTCTCCCTATTTTTGCCTACTTTATTCCTATTTTTATAAAAAGTTCAGAAGCTAATAGCTTTAGCCAAAGCTAACTTTTTTTTTTTTTCCAGAGCATGTTTGCACATGTATTGTGATTGTAATACATTGTTTTGGTTTGGTGTTCATCCTGACAGATGTGTATATGCCAAAAATGAGAGGTTTTGCATTCATGCCTGAAACCTGTTGATGTAGCACTAGGTTTGTGAGTTTTCATTCAGCTCCTGCTCAGGTTTGGGCCTCACACAGCTCGTCCTAAGACCTGGTGTGTGCTGGGAGCAACACCATTAGGTCAAAGCAAGAGCAGCACCTGTGCAGGATTCAGTGGGCAGAGAGAGGTAAGGGCCATTCTGCAGCCTTTCTCACCTGAAGCTCAGTGTCTGCTGCACCAGTCACCACCTGCAGCTTTGCAGAGTAGTTGCCTGGCAGTTTCTTTAGAATTCACTAACATATGGAAATGCTACAGACCAGGCTTCCAGGATGGAAGGTGTGTAGGTACATCAGCTTAACCAAAAAGCTTTTGATGGGGAACTAACACCAGATAGGTTGCTGGGGGCTTCCACACTTCCTGGTGAGGTGCAGGGGTTGCTTGCCCCATGACAGAGGAGCAGGAATGAGCACTCTCACCATCGGCTAGGGAGCTGCTTTGCTTACAGGCCTGCCAGTTAGGAATTGCAGAATTTGTTAACTAATGAATCCATATGTTAGACTACTTTGTACAAAGTGGATTGAAGGCCTTGCTTGATGTGTTTGGTTTTTTTTTTCTGATGAACTCATAAAAATTGTTTACAGAGTGTGTTGCTCTGTAAATTTGAGAGAACTGGACTATGACAAACTTAGTTTTATTTGTGTTGAAGAGTATTTCTATGTGACTGGGTTGTAACTCAGCTGTGGTAGGGCAAGGATAGAAGCTTTAACATGAACTTGCCCTGCTGCAAGTGCTGCATTAAACAACCAGTATGCTTGTTACCCCAAAGTGAATGTAACTTGAACTGTTTACTGTTTGCTTATGAAGTGTTTAGTGTGTATGTTTTTTATGAAAAGTGCATTGCATTTCAGTCTGTTCCAAAAAAAAGTTTAATACATTGAGAAATGCTAAATGAGATTGTAACTTGCTTATGAAAATTGAATGTGTGATATTTAAAAGCTGTTGAAATGGTTAAAGTGTAATAATTCTAACAGTATATATATGTAACTTTTTTTAAAAGGACACTGTCTGATGTTATTTTTGTATTTATACTTTCCTAAGAAGAGTGCAAATGTTTTTTTTTCAAAGTTTTAGTAGAGTTGAACCTTATTTGTTTGCATTTGTCCCCCCACCCCTCATCATCATACCCAACAGAAAGAGAGCCCACAGTTTGGGTTCTGCCTAAGGCGTGGGGGAGTGGAAATTTATAGCCTTCTTAATAGGTATGAATTCTGATTAAAAAAAACAAAACAGGTGCAAAATAAAAGCATCTCTGTCCAGAAATTATGAAAGAAAATACATTATGATGGTTTTTCTCCTCTCACTGACCACTACACTCCTGCCTTTCCTATTTGAATATATTCTTCACCAGGATTTGTACAGGTTGTGATGTGCCTAGTTCTTGTTAGCAGTGCCTATCTCCAAGCTGAAGCAAAATTGTCAGTGGGCAGGAGAGATGTAGCAACGCAGCATTGGAAAGACTGATCACTTGCATCATAGTCCCTTTTTTGGAGGAATACAAGTATGTCAGTCTGTTATGTGAAGAGCTTTTAATCTGTAGGAAGACTTCTGTCAGAAATTCAGCTAAGAGTTTATCTTGGCCTCATTTGGCCAGAGGAAGAAATACAAAAGCTTAGCCTGGGATGCAAAAAAGCCATTCAGTGAAGAGGCCCAGAACAAACTCTATAGTGTTGTTTTTTCTTTTCAGCTTGCTCATGCATGCTGGTATTTACTTAGCAGTCCAGACTCTGATTTTGGTAGCCAGAGGTTCACAGTGGACAATCACAGATCTGAGGTGGCAAGAGGGAAGGTCAGAATGCCTGAAGAAATACATAGCACAGGAGCTTACACCAGCTACCCAGATGAAGCCATGATGGGTGTCACAGATGACCCCAACAGTCAATTAATTTCTTCAAATTAGCCATCTGTGGCATAAAGCCAGTAGCAGTCTTACTCTGTTTCTGTGAGGGTTGTAGGAGCACTGGTGAAAAGCCTGTGCAATAACATGGACAGAGAGACCTCTTCTGTCACAAAGCATGCCAATACCTATGCCAGTTGCCAATGTTTTGCAAGTGTTCATTAGAGTGAGATCACACTGATTTAGCATTTTGTGTTACACTACTGTCAGTGTGGGGTTTTGATCCAGTATTACTGATCCTGTAGCCAAATTTTACTGTACTGTAAAGCCTGAGCTCTTAAAAAGGGAAGGCTTACAGGCATGTCAATTCAAAAGGAAAGATATTCCTTTGTATAAATCTGTGCTCATTACCAGCTACAAGATCTTTAAGTGTCTTGATCACTGTCAAAATGCCCTATTAACCCATGCTTAATTCCATTAAGTATGTATAGATAACAGCAATTGCCTGTTGTTATGTTGTTTTTTTTCCTTGTCCAAAATCTTAAGGGGATATTTTCCTAGCTCAGAAGTGAACTTTATGTGAACACAGCCCCAGATGGGGCATGTGAGCAAATTGCTGCTATAATCCAACTGAAAGTACTTTTTGAGGCTCTCAAAGTTATTTTTGTATTACAAGAAATTCACTACTAGGTAAATGCTGTCTTAAGTATAAAGAACTGTCTCTGACTATTTTTGTTAAGAATTACCAAGTTTTACTCATAAGAGTTTGACAGTGTCCCTTTAACACTATTTGGATTAAGTATTTAAAACATACATGCTAAGTTTAAATATTGCAACATTTTTGGCATTTAGAACTGTGTTGTTATGTTTGTAAAATCTAAATGTAGTTTTTAGTAGCCTGGAGAATTGACAAGATCAGATGGGGATTTTTGCTCTAGTCTGTCAAGACTCTTGTGATGGTAACAACAGTTTACACATAAATAATTTTACCATGGATAATAATAATAAAAAAATGTTATAATCCTATGGAGTTCAGTCATAATTTCTAGGTATTTTTTTGAAAGAAGCATTTTTCCATTCTAAATGGAGTGTAAAACCTTTAGAAGCTGCTAGCAGTGTTTTTTATGCTTTTGAGCAAGGGAATGCATGAGAAGTGTTTACAAATCACAGACAGATGCTGTAAAGATTGTATAAAACCATGAGTACTACTTAAAAAAAACCCCACAATATAACACAAATCAGGTTTTCAACAGGATTTGTGCACAGAAAACATAGATGTGATGAATGCACATTTGGGGGTCAGTTTCAGTTTGTGGTGATGTAGATTATTTCCACACAAGGCAGTGGCTAATGAGAGCTGTTCACTGTACTTGAAATTATAATGGTCACAGAGCTTCTCTTCAGCACATACCTGGAGCCTGAGTTAATGCCTCACATACTTGGTGTCTCGTTTCTGATACACTGATAAACTGTAGGAGTTTCCTGATGATTAATTAGCCTATAAATAACAAAAGCAGCTGCTGTCATGGAAACCAGCAGACAATAACTGTGCCTATGTAAAGCCAAGAATAAATGAAGAAGGTGAAATGCACCTGTTTGTTTGAAGATGAAGATATGCTTCCTTCCAGACAACTGATAACTGAGCTGCAGCGATCTGTGGTAGTTAATGAGCTGCATATGTTTTCCTCCTAGGAGTTCAGGGCCAAGGTGCAGTCTTCAAGTCAATCTCTGCAAATTAGCACAAGTGCACCTTATTTTCAGCTCTTATTTTCAAAACTAGTTTAGCTTCTTCTGCATTTTATTAGGTGATAAGGACAATTTGAAGGCAAATGCAGGCAGAAACGATGAATTTAGGAGGAATGAATTCTAAGTCATTAAGAGGCAAATAAGGCAATTAAATGAAAATAATTAAAATATTACAATGTTGGTTTTATCTAAATAAAAAAATGGCTTGGGAGCAGCTAACTGGGAGCCTCCACTTCCTAGATCAGGTTATTGGGGTCCCTCTCCCGACCTTGTTTCTATTTTCTCTTTGGGGATGCAGAGGAGGAGGTTTTTATCATACAACTGAACCATCGGAACTAAGGCAGCTGACTGGGTGTCATCACTTGAAAGTGCTGCACAACTGTGTGTTTTATCAGTGATACTGCACTCCTGGGAACAAAAAAGACACCAGGGATTGCAGTTTATATAACGTGGCAACTTCAATTCTGGGTCTGATGAAGATGGGTGTGCAAAGCCTTCCTCTGCCCTCTGGGGTCAGTTGTAAGTTCAGATGCACATCAAGAGTTGGTGGCAGTGTCTCACCACAGAACAAAAGGATTTTGGTACCCCAGTTACAAGCATTTCACCTCTTGTTCTGCCCCAGTGTTTGAAGCAGGAGCACTAGGAAACTGAGGTGTGTCAGCCAAACGCATTGCTGTCACTACTCCTTTCTCAATAAATGCATTTGCCAGCAAGCTGGGGGAAGTTTGTTACATGTACTGTGAAAATCCATCACATTTGACATGAGATTTGATACAGTAAATTGCCCTAACAACAAGAATGAACATTTTTCTTTGGCATTCAGCAAATGAGACAAGTTTGCTTTGCAGGTGAGAAATCAAATGCTTTATTGCACTTCCTTGCAGACAAGTAAGAAATAGTGGGCTGAGAAAGACCATCCTGAGGTCACTGTGCACCATCTTCATGCAGAGCAATACAATGTTTGCTTAGAACTGGAGTTTCTCAGCAGTCTGCCCCTACTTTGTCCTGTTTTCCATCACTTTTTCTGGTCCCTCAACTGCCTCAGTTTTCTGACCTGTTACTACCTTTTTCCTTCATCCCAAATCCTCTGCTCACACATTCACAGACTTCTGTCTATGCCTCCCTAGGAATTCCCCCACCTTTTTTTCCCCTCTTTGTCACTAAGCAATGGCCTCTTTTCCTTCACAGTATCTGAAATCTGCCATCTGTGGAGCACTGGCTCTGGAGCACAAGAAACCCAGTAGAAAGTAGAAAAACAGTGACAAGTGGTGTCCCTCAGGGGTCAGTGCTGGGACCAATGTTTAAGATCTTCATTAATGATATTGACAATGGCACTGAGAGCATGCTCAGCAAATCTGCTGATGACACCAAGCTGGGTGGTGCAGTCAATATGCCAGAGAGACAGGATGCCATCCAGAGGGATGCGTCCAGCTCTGGTGCTCCCAGCACAAGAAAGATGTGGACCTCTCGGAATGTGTCCAGAGAAGGGCCACGAAAATGACCTGAGCGCTGGAGCAGCTCTCTGATGAGGACAGGCTGAGGGAGCTGGGAGTGTTCAGGCTGAAGAAGAGAAGGCTCCAGGGGGAACCTCCTAGAGGTGTTCCAGTACCTGAAGGACCTACAGGAAAGCTGGGGAGGGTCTTTTTACAGGGGCTTGCAGTGAGAGGACAAGGGCTAGTGGTTGTAAACTGAAAGAAGAGAGATTTACATCAGGTGTAAATTCTTCAGTGTAAGGGTGGTGAGACACTGGAACAGGCTGCCCAGAGATGTTGTGGGCACTCCATTCCTGGAGATGTTCAAGGGCAGGTTGGATGGGGCTCTGAGCAGCCTGTTCTAGTGGAAGGTGTCCCTGCCCATGGCAGGAGGGTCAGAACTTGATGATTTTTAAGGTCCCTTCCAACACAAAAAATTATTTGATTCTGTGATTCCCCAGGACTGCATCCAAGGGGTTCTTCAGAATCTCCAGAGAAGGGGACTCCACAACCTCCCTGGGCAGCCTCTCCCAGTGCTCTGTCACCCTCATAGTAAATAAGGTTTCCCTCAATTTAAATGGAACTTCCCATATTCCAGCTTGTGCCCATTGCCCCCTGTTCTGTCACTGGGAACTACTGAACAGAGTCTGGCTCCATTCTCCTTGCACCCACCCTTTAGACACTTCCAGGCATTAACAAGGTCTCCCCTCAGCCTCGTCTTCTCCAGGCTACAGAGTCCCAGATCTCTCCACCTTTCCTCATCAGAGAGATGTTCTAGTCTCCAAGTCATCTCTGTCACCCTTCAGTGGACTATCTTCAGTAGTTCCATCTCTCTTGAACTGGGGAGCCCAGAACTGGATACAGAATTCCAGATGTGGCCTCACTAGAGCAGAGTAGAGGGGGAGAATGACCTCTCTCCACCTACTGGCCACACTCTTCCTTACATACCCCAGGACTCTGTTGCCCCTCTTGGCCACAAAGGAACATTCCTGGCTCATGGATAATTTACTGTCTACCAGGAGTCCTCGATCCTTCTCCTCAGAACTACTTTCCAGCTGGTCCACCCCTAACCTATACTGGTGCATGTTGTACTTCCTCCTCAGGTGCAGGACCCTACACTTGCCCTTTTTGAACCTCCTTAGGTTCTTCTCTGCCCAGTTCTCCAGCCTCTCCAGGTCATGCTGGATGGCACACAGGCCTGAGGACACACTCTGACCCTTCATCCAGGTCACTCATGAACACTGTTGAACAAGGCCAGACCGAATATTGATCCCTGGGGGACACCACCAGTTATATGCCTCCAACTCAACCCTGCACTGCTAATCACAACCCTCTGAGTTCTGTCACACAGACAGCTCTCAATCCACCTCACTGTCCACTCATCCAGCCCACACTCCCTCAGTTCCCTATAGCTAATTAAATCCTAGAGGAAAGTGCTTAGTCGGCCATGCATCTCTTCACATTGGAGTCATAGCAAGCTCATTGGCCTTGGAGGTAAGGAGTTGTGGGGAACTGCACCTCCTTTCCCCCACAAAGGGACTATGTCTTTCATTATCAGCAGGCCTCATGAACTTAAAATGTCTGCCTCTAGTCCCTAGCCCCTGCCTGCTGCCCTTGAAGAATAAAACTGCAGGGACAAGGCCTCAGCGTGATGGACAGCAGAGGAGGTGGGAAACTTGCAATGCTGCCCAGGGACAAAGCATTAAGGTGGGCAAAAGCCCTTACCTGACTGGTGGGGATAATAAAGAACTACAGACACATGGAACCAGCCCCTGAGAATTATAAAGAGACTGCCTGCTGGAGCTGCTGAAGCCCAGGAGCTGCTGATCATCTCTGAAAGTTTGTGTTGTGCTGGTGCCTTGCTGGAGATCTGGCTGGAGGCTTTTCACTGGACACATACTGTGTGGCCACTGGACCTTGCTGCCTGAGGCTATTGCTGTGGTGTGTGGGGAACTTTGTTGACCCTCTTGTTGGAGCTCTGCTGGTTACCTGCTGGTTCCTTCCACTGCTGCCGAGAGCTGCTGGTCTCACAGGGAGGCCACTGTCCCCTGTCGCTGGCTGCAGCGTGGCTCTCCCATCCAGCACGTAATTCCAAACCTGTGCAGAGGGAAAAGCCACCTGTGCACTTATCAAACGACCAATCATCTCTGGAAAAGAGTAAGGTGGCAAGTTTCATACATCCCCCATAGGCAGTCTCATCAAGATTGCATGCACACTGCAACTCCCACAAGGGGAAAATTGCGTGGGGCTCCTCCTCCTCCCCCTCTGCCTTTAGCTTTATATAATGATTCAGGTGTATACATTGTATTTAGTGTTAAGTGTGCTTAATTATTGATATTTCCCTTGACTAGTAAGGTATCTTTCTTGAACCTCCTTCCTTTAAATTGTGGCAAATCCCTTTAATAAACCGTTTAATTAGAGAATTTTAAGAATTGGTGTCTGTCTAAACCTGTGGGCATGGTGAGGGGCATTCTCCCAGTTTTTCACTCTAAAATATGTATGACTGCTCCTCTGCAAGAGGCGAATGCCACGCACAACCCCTTGATTCCCCTCAATGAAATTCTTCCAATAAGGAAAGAGCCATGAGACTTCCATCATGACCATCGGGTTTGTGGCTCATTACAGGAGGCAATTTTCTAGTTCATCTGCTAAGTTTAGAAACAGAAACCTGAACACGGATCTCCAATTCCAGGAAGCATGACCAAGAGGGTCATTCCATATCAGGAATGAGTCTACCTGCAAGGACAGGGCTCGTCACTGAGGGAGGGCAACCTGGAAAACAAGGTCAACTGTAAAATAGGCAGAGTTGTAGAGATGAGCTAGCAGCTTAAACACTAATAATAGCTAGATTGGCAAAGCCTGTAGATTGTGGCACAAGAACTGTAACATGCATATTATGACAAGCTGAACAGCAAACTATAGAATTAGCTGAAACAGACCTAAGAGGACATGCTATTGTATAACAGGACCACTTAGCAACTGCTGAGGGGAGAAGACAGACTGTTCTCCACAACAGCAAATAAAACTAACAAAACAGCAGGAAGACCTCAGACCTCAACATTACTGATGTCTTTCATTAATTGAAATAAGTAAAATTTTTGGGGAAAAAAATCATATAAAAGTGAACAAAAGCAATACACAGAATAATCATAAAGCTTACATAGCAGTGAAACAGTAAGAATTAGACAAAAACAGATTCCAATTAGGGAAAAACAGGTCTGAATAGTCAACAGCCCAGCCTTGAGACAGGCCTGTAAGACACCTGCAGGATAGATGAAAGAGATGGAAAGGAGCACTGCCCGCAGCTTGAGTATAGCCTTGAGTGCTGGGGGGAAAAACACTGAGTAATTGGAATCACTGTATTAGCATACCATTATTGTATTAACGAGGCATTAGCATACTAAAATACCCACCCACAGGCTAGAGGGACCTCTGCTAACAAGCCCCTTCCTTACTCTTTGAGCATGTGTGATTAAACTCCTTGAGCATTGTCACTTTAAATGGAAGCCAGGGATTAGTTGACCAATCGTGTGTGCCACTGACAAAATCATGCTAGAGATACAGTTCTTTCTCACGTTTTTGGATATAGAAGTAGCACTTGTATTTCAGGGAAACTGAGCCAGCTTTGTGGAATACCACCCCGCTCCCTTTTCTGTGCAGAACTGGGTTATTAAAGCAAGCATCTCTACTCTGTGTGTAGACTGGCTTCCTGCAGACCAGGTGATGCAACCTGCTTTAGGGACATTACTGGTGGTCCAAATTATTGCATGAGGGATGGGGGACTTAAGATTGTAATGGTGTAATGCCCAGGAATTTCCTTCTTTGGGGTCCCTCTTCAGAGGCACCCAGCACAAGCCGTTGTGCCACTAATATAAAATACTTTCATCAAGGAATCTGAGTAAAACGTTGTGATGGGGGCTGACGTGTCATTTGCATAAGGAGAGACAGCAGCCTCCCCAGGGAGTGCAGAGATGGTGACTGTAACCGGACCTGTCAGCAGCCCAGTGACTGCCAGACAAATGCAGTGATGACTCCAGTTCCAGGCCAGCCCACACAGTCTGGTCAATAAGCCAGCACCAGCAGGACCCGTGTTGCTGACCTGTACCCAACTCTCTTGCTTCAAACTTGGGAAGGAATCAATTTGAAACCAAACCTACAACTGCTCAAATGAAGGCATCTCCTTGCAGTCATATGCAAACAGAAAGGAGTGATATGAAAAACCTCTCATTGAAGATCTCACCACACAGATTTGAGGGTCAAACCTGCCAATAATTTTAGCTGCAAAGCTACCGTGTCTGCATGTCCGTACATACCGCAAGAAGACGCTGATAAATCACACCTCCCCTCAGGTTTCCGAGCTCCTATACACAGCTCCCAGGCCCTGTCCCGAAGGTGCACAGCAAGCATCAAACCCCCAGCTGGCAGACAAAGAAAACCCCACTTCTCCAAAGCACTGCCAACACCCCGGCGTGCCGCCAGCTGCTGCACGGCCCCGCTCCCCGATTCCCGACGGCGGGAAAGGCGCCTCACGCAGGCCCCTCCCGCAAACCACCCCCCAGGCCTCTCCGACGGGAGACGGCGCCGTCCCAGGGACCCTTCTGCCACAGCCGGGCAAGCAGAAGCGGCACAACCGCCCCGAGGCGCTCTCGGGGGCCGGCCAGCCGTGCGAGAGCACAACAACCGGCACAACAACCAAACCAACACCAACAACACCAGGCACAACAACCACCGGCACAACCACCTCCCGCCATCCCCGACCCGCCACCGCCCGCACCGCGCAGCATTCTGGGTAACGGCGCTTCACTCCCCCCGCCCCCACACCCCAGCAAGCCCCGCCCCCGCCTCCGCGAGGACTTGAGTGGCAGCTCTTCAGCAAATAAGAGAGCGCTCCGAGCTCGGGGGCGGGAAGATCTTCGCCGTTGTCCAATCAGAAGGCGGCGCCGGGACGAGGCGGTGGCGGGTTGGCGGGCGCAGGCGCCGGGGCGCGTTGCCAAGGCGAAGGGAGAGCGGCGGGGCCGCGCGGAGGGGCAGGCGCTGGGTCCGGAGCGGCCCGGGCTGCCGCGGCCCGGCAGCATGAGCCTGGTGCTGAGGTCGGTAGGAGCCGGGCGGTGTCCTCCTCACCCCCTTCGGGCCCTGGGGGCGGGGGTGGGTCTGCTTGGGGGGGTGCCGCCCCTGGCTGTGCCCCTCAGGGCCCCTGGCTGTGCCCCTCAGGGCCTGTGTGTCCCCTCAGGGCCCTTGGCTGTGCCCCTCAGGGCCTGGGTGTCCCCTCAGAGCCTCGGCTGTGCCCCTCAGGTGGGCGCCGGCCGCGGTAACGTCCCGGGGAGATGCTGTTGGGAAGCGGGGTGAGAGGTGGGGCCTGGGCGCTGATAGGCGCCGGTGAAGGTCTGCCGCAAGCTCCAGCTGGTCGTGTCTGATCCCCTTAGAGGTGGGCGGCTAAGGGGTCAGGCGTCTGTCCACCGAGGGAAGGTAGGGCCAGTCGCGTCAGGCTTTGAGAGGTTCCCTGCTGGATCGTCTGGAGCAATGCACCTTCAAAAAGCCTTTTAATAGGCGTTAAGTTGGGCTGTTGTGTTTTGGTTTTGGTTCACATTCGGTAGCTGTTTTTGTTTATAAAGAGGCCAGGCTGATGAATTCCCTACGTGCCAAATTCTTGTCTTCATGCATAATTAATATGCTTACATGGCATATATGATCCTTGATTGCTAGGTCTGAGAACTTTGCTCTTACTGTAGTAAAAGTGGTTGCAGAACAAATGGCACTAAACTCCTTGCATTTAAGTATTGCTGTGTTTTTTGAAAAAAATTCTTTTGTGCTAATTACTAAGTAAACACTTGAGTAGCTAGATCCTTCTTCCAGAACAGTTCTGTGTTAATCTGCTTTCAGGCTTCTAAATGGATTTCATCACCACAGCTCACAAAATGTGTGCTCTCTGGATCTGAGCTGCTTTGCCAGTCATAATTACGTAGCCAGCTCAGAGTTATTTTAGTCCTTCCAAAAGCTGTAGTAATCCAAAGCCTATGTTGAAATCATGCTGTCCCAATTGGTCTGCTAAGGACTTCTCACACTTTGAGGATGTTGCTGTCTGAAGCAGGTCCAGCTTGCACTTTGCCTGGCTATATTTCGATTTTTTTACTGGTATAACTTCAGGGGTTGTTGAAAGCTAAATCTCAGCTGTGTGTTTATCTTTGGTATTGGTTAAAATTAGTGAATCCTTATCAAAGGAGAAGAAAAAGGAGCACGTTGCAGGAGATATGGGAAATAAATATCCTTGAAAAACACTACTCTGTTCTCTCATCAGTGATTTTTATGAGTTTTAGATTATGCAGTTTTCTCTCTGGTGCAAATAAACAGATGAATGTAAGAAGCCTTTCCGTGAGTGCAGAACCTAAATTATGTAATGTTAGGTTAGCCTTCTGAAAGTCATCTAGTCCAACTTGCAGCTCAGAGCAGGTCCCACTCAAAACAGAATGAGGTTGCTGAGCACCTTTTCCAGCTGGGTTCCAGAAATTTGGGGCGATGGAGAATCCTGAGCCTCCTGGTGCAGCGGATTCAGCACATAACTACTCACACTGGGAAAAATGTTTCCCCTTAAATCCAGCTGCCATTTCTTTTCTTGGGTTTTGTAGCTGTTGTCTCTTGCCCTTGCACTGTGCTCCTCTGAGGGAAACCTGTTGCTGTCTTCTATAGAATAAAGCTACAGATGGTGAAGGACAGTACTTAGATCTCTCCTTAGCCTTTCCCCACTCTGTTTCTGAACAAACAGCTCCCTCAGTCCCCCGTGCACCAGATGCTGCAGCCACCAAGCACAGTAGTCTGGCTTAAACCTTACCTGTGTCCTTTGCATCTCTTACTAGGGTGTCCAAGGCTGAACACAGTACAGCTGGTGTGGCTTTTTCATGGCAGAATGGAAGGGATTTACCATTGCAATTAGCCATGCTCAGCACAGAGTGCTGCTGAGCTTTGCACATGCCCACTTCTTCCAAGAGTGTGCCTGGAGCACTGAAACAGCCTTAGTTGGTATCACCTGTTACCTCAAATGTACTATTTTATTTTTCTTTCTTTAAGAGCTCTTGCTCTGAGGTGGACATTTTCCAAGCAATTACTGTGGATACAGCAGTCAATCTCATTCATGTGAATAAAGCACAATTACAGCAAAATTCACGCTTTACTAGCTTGGTCCAAAGCATCTTATCAGTGCCATCCTTTTAATTTTTTTTTGTTTTTTTTTTTTTTTTCAGTTGTTGTTCCCAATATATGAATCATGCATTTTCTGTCTGTTACATGAAAATCTTATTTCTAGACCAGCCAACAAAAAGCAGGCTGTCTTTGAGCCAGATTTGCTGATTTGAGGGGCTAGTCTCTTCTGTATATTGCAAAACCTGAGTGAAAACTCTTTAGAACAGTGTGTGTATCCTAAAGGATTAAAAAAAAAATAATAAATCCCTAAATGTTATTTATCTAAGAACTGCTTCTGGCAACAAAGCCTATTTCTGGCACCTAACGCGCACTTCAGTAGGCTGAGAACCAGTTGTCTGGCCTGGTTAAGCCTCCAGTGGCCTGTCTATCTCGGAACTCCTTCTTCTAATCTACAGTTTAGAAATGAAGCGGTTTCAGGAGTTGAATAATTTCAACTGCTAATCTAGTTTGTAACCTCAACATTTTATTTTTTTTTTTTTAATAACTGGTAGTTTTTCTGTTCTCCTTTTGTTGCTATTTGTGGATGAAAACACCTGTGCTGATTTTAGTTTGTGTGGGAGAGTGGAGGTATCAGTCAGCTTTCACAAGGGAATTGTCTATTTCAAGTGTCATTTTAACCTGGAAGGACAAGCTGGGAAAAGATTGGATAAGGATGGTGAGTTTCTTACAGGTGGAAAATGTTATCTGCAGTGGTATCTTCCCGGTAGAAGTCAGTGACACTTAATTTCATTCTTCTCATATAGGAATGAGCTTTCCGTAGACAAAACTAAAAAGAAGAGAAGAAGAGAACTGACTGAGGAGCAGAAGCAAGAAATTAAAGATGCCTTTGAGTTGTTTGATACAGACAAAGATAGAGCAATAAATTACCATGAACTAAAGGTAAAAAGGTTTTTTAATTTAAGCAATTTTATGGCAGATAATATATGTTTCTTAGTGAGTTTTTAAGATGTTGGCCGTGTCTTTAAAAAATGGTCCATGTTTAGGATCACTTGCGTGACTAAAGGACTGAGGATATTTGGGAGGGTGGGGAAGAAATATTGGATGGGTGTAAGAATGAACTTTTCTTTTCACATAAAGTACTTGACACAGTAAAGTGGATTGCTGCAGCATCCTTCATAATACTTGTCCAAATGCTCCCCAGGGTTTAGCTTGGACAGGTGACTAGGTGGGAAAAGCTCTTGAAAAGCTGTTGGGTTCTTTTTAAAAGTCTGTGTAATCTAAAGCTTGGTATTGTGAAGATCCACAGTTTTCAGATGCTTAGGCAAGAGATACAAACCAAACTTTTAAAGCTGCTGACTAGAAGCCAGAGTTTACCCACTTAAATTTTCCATCAGGGAGCCTATGGATTGTGGGAGGGAGGTCTGGTTTGTAGGAGGGAGGTATGCTGTTTACAATGCTTACAGGAGGCTCCCTAGTTTCTATTCACAATGAAGGTTCACCTGTTGATAGCTTTTGGCAGATAGAGGTTAGCATGGCTGTCTTTCACAGTTGATCTTCCCATTTGGCAGTCCCTGGAAGTAGTAATGATGTTCATGAAGGTATCTTTAAAAAAAATCTTTAATTATTTTTTTATTCTAATTAAGCTGCATCAAGAATAAAAAAGTAGCTTTGGAGAGGCTGGTGTTTCCGTCACATATTGGGCGAGATCCTTTTGGGAAGGAACGTCTAATCCAACCTGCTTACTCCATGTTCTAGCTCTACCAAGAAGATCAAAGGAGGAGGAAAAAAATGTCTTAGTTTTACCTTAATTGCTGTTACAGGAAGGTCTTAGGCAAAGCAGTTCCATTCTGTTTATTTCAGAGTTTAGGTATTTTATCTTTGCTGGAAACCACAGTCAGTAGGATAGGGCTAGGGCAACAGGTTCAGGACTGTTAATATGCTTATGGTATTGCTTTGAATTCCCATCTGTCATGATTTTTTGCAAAGCTGTTTTTTTAGCTGTGTCATTAGATATTGTGGCCCTGAAGATAATACAATGGAAGAACACAAATCTATAAAGAAAAGATCTATCTCCTTCTCCTTACAATCAGCATATAGCAGGTTTTTGGATGGCTACATCCAATAGGATTGTGGTTTTTGACTTCTATTTACATGTATGTTCATCAGCTTGGAGGAAGTCAAGGTAGTGTGTGCTGAGAAATTGCTAACTGAAATAGGAAACTAAACTTGCACTCTTAGCCCAGTGGAAACATAAAAAATGGGTTGGTTTATGTTGTTCACTGGAAAAACAGTGAAGGCCCTTCTAAGAGGATTTGTAAACCTGAGAACGTATACACGCTTAGTATGAATCCTTAAAAAGAATAATGGGAATAATGATTTTATGTTTTATCTTTGAAAAAGGTTCAGTATTTAAAATGTTTTTAGAAGTGAGGAAAAATCAATCTCCCTGTCCTAAGAAGCGTTTAGTCTGGTTTGTAAAATACCTGAAAATTCAAAGGCTATTTTTTTCACTGTAACTTGATGTTCCATTTGCTAGTAGTAATTTTAGGTGATTTTGATATCCAAGGTATTTTAGCTTTTATTGATTTCATTTATTATTGATGCTAAGCCACTAATGTCCACCTTCTCTCTTGAACAAGAAGGTAATTACTGAAAATAAAAAGAAATCCGTTAAATACTGTGTTTTAATCTTCATATATGGTTGCACTTCCATTTTATTCCAAAAGGTGGCAATGAGAGCCTTGGGTTTTGATGTGAAAAAAGCTGATGTACTGAAAATACTTAAAGATTATGATCGAGAAGCAACGGGCAAGATCACCTTTGAAGATTTTAATGAAGTTGGTATGTTTTTGATTGTGCACCTTTAGAGAAATTTAGTGTATGATAGTGGCTACAGTTTAGAAGCAGTAGTTCATGTACTTTTTCAGTTGCCTAGTACTATTAAGAAATAAAAATCGTAGACTTAATTTCATATGTTTCTTAATAAAAGTTAATAGTGGAGAAAAAACAAATCTTTGTATTCTGAACACTCACTTTGATGTGTACAGATAAATGATTGCTGCAGTATGAAAGGAAATTGAGTATACACAGTCATAGTTTTTTTCAAACTTTAAGGAATAAGTGCTAACTTAAAATACAGACATTCATGTGTTGTTTAAGGATTTTGTACAATTCTCCTTCCTGCTGTGTAAAGGGTATTTGGCCTTGAATTTCATGGGAGAAGGTGTATCCACAGACAAACTGTAAACTGAATGCAGACTTTATATATATCAAAGATAAGAGAAGTAGAAGCAGATGCTGAATATTGTACTTGAAGGATTTTCAGCTGTTGATAAAAACAGTGAAATTTCATTAGGCTGTTTCTTTCATCTGAAGGTTGTGTGTTGTGCAGTTCAACATACTTTGAGTATGTAGTAATCTGCACACAACTTTTAAAGATTAGGTTTCTTTGGAGATGTTTTTATTGTAACGCATTTTTTATACTTTTGCATACAATTTTTATTAAAAAAAAACCACAACAAAACTGTGCAGGATTTCTGCATGTATAACTTTATATCTCTGTTTCATTACTCCAGTTCATGAAAAAACCAACCAAAAATATCCCACAAAAACCAGCAACAAAACAAACCAGTACAGTATACATGTATTTGCTCTTGGCTACAAATAACAGTTTACTTAATGTGGCAAAACAGTTATTGATTGAAAAGTGGCAGATTTTACTGATTTAACACATTACGATTGGACAAAGTCTGGTTAATGACAGATAATAATTCTATAGTTGTATTCCAGGATAAGGCAAATTATAAGTCAGGAAAGAATAAAAAAATAAAGCCTGTGGGGAAATCTATATGATCAGTCCTGATTTAATTTTAAGAAAATAAATAAAGTGAGAGTATTTATTGAATAGCAATAACAATATATTTGCATAATTATGCTGTAATATTTTATAATTGAATATACTGTAATTACAGTGTAATTCTTTAGCAATTTCTGATTTTTAGTCCTGTCAGTGTTCAGTGGTTCTGTCCTGGCTGTCAATATGGGCAGTCAGTAAATGCTGTGAGAAGCTAGGAAAATTCTTTAACAAGCACAATGTATACTCTGAAGGTAATCAGACCTGTCCCAAAACCTGGATCAGATTTGAGTGCTGCTGTGAGACAATATGACCTTGACATGGAATTAAACAAGATACCACTTCTAGCAGGAGGATGAGGGAGTTAGAGAAAATAGGTTATAGAAGCTTTAATTGTGAAGAACTACTGAATATAGCAGAGCAGTTCTTGAGACATAATTTTTACTCATTTAATGTTATTTATGGTTTTGAGTGTTGTGATGGCGATCTGAAATCTATAAAGATACAATGACATTTTGTCTTGTTTGGCACAATTATGTTACCTTTAGTATTTAGAGACCTACTGTTCTCATTATTCTTCAGCTCGTATTGCAGTTCTCTTTTTCCACAAAAGGCAGAACTTTTCCAAATGATGTAATACTGTCATGCAGCGTAGTTGTTTTAAATGAAAATATTTAAATCTAGCATAAATCTGCAGGATTTATGTAGGCATATAAACTTCATTGCTGTAGTGAGCTTACACGTGAGCTTCAATCTAAATTTTTTCCTGTCAAGTTTGCTAAGCCAGAGCAGGCATTCCATTTGCAGACAGCAGCAGATGCTAAGTGCTTCTCTGTGCACAAACAGGATTGATGTGCTTTTAATGACTTGATGAAAGTCATAAATAGCAAAACCTGCAATACAAGATTAGAAGGTACAAAGATGTGAAGATCTTTATGGCTGGTTCCTGGAATATCTGAAATAATTACTAGAAAAATATTTTATATGGCAAGTTTGCCTTTTCTGTTGCAGAAATTGACTAATTGTTGTGATAAAAGGAATAATAAAGCCTAATGAATCATTTCAGAATTAAGATCTTTCAATGCCTAGCAGTGTCCTTTCCATGACCCCTGGGCTTAGGGGTTTTTTTTTATTTTTTTGTTAGTGTGGTTTTGTATGTAAAAGAGAGGTTCCATGTGAATATTTCTCATTGCTTAGTGTTTCAGTGTTCTGTCCAAGTCAAAATTCCATCTTGGTCAAAACAAAAAAAAATTCATGTCTTCATCTGTTAGAGCTGATGTTTTTTCTGAAAGGTAGTTTTGGAAGAAGAAAGGCATGTGAATACTTTTAGTTCCCATTGAAAAGTGTGTTGAAGACATGACTCTGTCTGAATTACCATGGAGCTTTCCATTGCAGCAGGTTTGTCCCAAAGAGAAACTCAGCTTGGGAAAAGAGGTAAGAAGGAGAGGTCAGGTAACAGCCAAATATGCACATTGAAGTGAAGTATATAAAAATGAAAAAATGTGTGAAATCGGAAGTTTGTGTTCTTCATGTTGTCTTAGTCTACTAAGGTTATTCCAACTTTACTCTTCAGAATTGTTTAGTGTAACTTGTGTCCTTCTTATAGTGACAGACTGGATATTGGACAGAGACCCACAAGAAGAAATACTCAAGGCGTTCAAATTGTTTGATGATGACGACTCTGGTAAAATAAGTCTGAGAAATCTGCGTCGGGTTGCTAGAGAACTAGGTGAAAATATGTCTGATGAGGAACTACGGGCTATGATTGAAGAATTTGATAAAGATGGAGATGGAGAAAGTATGTGTGAGCAAACAAAACTCCATATAATCTGTTCTTTGTTTTTTTTCCCCTTTTTAGATGTGGTCTTGGTGTGAAAGTGTCCAGTTTGGGTGCCTTGTAAATAACTTACAGCTCAAACTTAATTTAGCTTGCACATAATGGAAATTGTTGACAGCTACTAGTCCTGGAAACACATCTTGATTTGCCACCACTACCTCTTATTCAGCCAATGTCTCTTAAAAATCAGTGAAAGCGTAGTTCAGGGTGAGAGTAGTTGAACTGGTATGTGGGAGATTCATGTGCCAACATTACGTCTTTGTTTTCTTATAAATCGGTAAAGGGATTAAAGTTCAAAGAGAAACACTTTTAGTTGTCTAGTCAATATTTATTAAAGTGATAATGTGTCATTGTACAGATTGCAACATGTTAGTCAGATATGGAGTATTAAGCTATGAAGTCATCTTGGATGTACCCTGGTAAGTCTATGCAGGATCAGCTTGGATGGGTCTGTAAGGTACTTCTGAACTTAGGAGTTCTGAGGAACATAGCGTGAAAAATGTCTGCAGTCAACTGGCAAGGTCCACAGGGGCTGCAAAAGGATTTATTAGCTAGTTAGAGAACGAATTGACAAATTCAGTTTCATACTCTGTTTATTAAATCTTCATGAGCACTGAAGTTGGGGTTTTTTCATTAACAAAAGCACCCGTATGTTTACACCAGAAACCTTGATACCTGAATTTCAGGGTCCATTTATATGGACCCTGATATATAAAACCTGCATTTTTCACAGTCATTGAAACCTACTTCAGGGTTTTTCTTTCAGGATAGTGACTCGTGTCTGAGATTTCACTAGCAGTTCATCAGCTTTTCCATCTACAGTAGTATTTCTGCTTGTGAACCACAGCACCTGTTGTACTCCAAACTCTCACCAGTAGTGGAAAAAAAGAATGTGGTGTTGTCAGCCTTGTGACAGACACTCCGCCCCTCTATGGTATTTGAGGTAGATGTTATTCCTCACTTGGGAGTACAAGTGCTTAAGTCCTGAAGAAAGCCCTTTTCTTTCAAGAGGAAGAGCAGGGCATTTTGAGCATGGTCAATGGTGTGGAAACGCAAACTTTTTCTGCTGTTGTAGTAGTGGAAATACTGTGTCTGGAGACAAAGATAGTGAAAGGTCAGTGATTCAACTGTCAGGAGAGTGTTAATGTTGACACTGTTACTACTAAAGTTAGTGTTGAGAAAAGGGTGTGATTTCTTTCCTTTTGGAGCTGTTGTTTTCTGATGTCTTTTCATGATCTGAGGTTGTGGTTCCTTAATAAATCCATATTGCATAATTCTTATGTTCCTTCACACTCCCAGATGAGTTTTCCCACTCATTTCTTGTACCAGCAGAACCTGATCCCGTTGGTAAGATGTTTAAGGGAGCTAAGCCAGGATAAAGCTGTTCACTTAGATGTCTGTTATGTTTCTTTCTCCTTATGTCCCTGAGTTGTCCCACTGCTTGTTCAGATTTTCCTGGAGCTGTGTGTTTTTCAGTTTCTTAGGGATAATTGTAGCAGGTCAGTATTGAGAAAGCTGCAAATCGTGTTTTCAGGCACAGTGGCACAGGATTGCAGCAGTGAATTGCAGTAAATGATAGGATGCCTATTTGCTTCCTTTTCAGTAGCTGTATGACAGACAAAGAATGGTGCCTTTTTCTCAGTCTATTAGGTTGGTGGCTAGTCTAGGTAGATAGTTTAATTTTGAGCTTGTTTTTCTGTAACAGGAAGAGTTGTAAGGACACTTCCTTGCTGGATTTACTTTTTTCTTATTATGAATTTTACTTTTTTTATTCTGTTTTGAGTGTGCAGCTGTAGAGATGAGAGTGGAAGTCACCTGCAAGGGCACTTTGTTCTGAGTTGCTTTGCTGGAGTTGCCAACTGAGGTGTCAGAATCATGGATGGTTTTCTGTCACAGCCTATTTGGTCGCTACAAATTGAATGCAGACCATTAGCTCCTTTCAGGAGGGTTGCTGAGTCATATTTTGGGTCAGTGCTACATTTTTAAATTCAAACTGATCAGCTAAGAGTGGGTGGCTCTTAGCTCTCAGTTTCCTCTTATTCATTCATCAGTTCATTCTTTTTTTAGAGCAGTCAAGCATGATACTGGATATGGAAGGTTTACAACACAATGTTTGTATGTGGTGCTGTTTATCCCTAAGGTTCTGTGTGTTTTCTGTTCTTGAAAGAAAACCAGTGCTGTTTCTAGCTTTTCAATATTCATTTTGAAAAAGCAAATAATCCTGTGAATCACTGTTCCATTTAACTTTTAAACAACTGGGTCATGTAGTAAAATCTTGCTGTCATCTAATTCTCCTTTTCTTGGCAAGAAAAATAGTGAGGAACTATTAGGTGGTAGCATTTTTAAGTGATACTTGTGACTTAACATCCTTCTTAAAATTGAGAGATTGTTTTGCTCCTAGTGAAATAAGGTCTGTGTTTCCATCAAGACCAGTTATCTGTACTGGTACACTGCACTTAAGTTTCTGTAGAAGAAAAAAGTATTTTCGACATATTTCTGTCTGCCTTAGAAAGGTAAATAGTCTTATTTTCTTATTTCTGGCCTTGAGAATTGCTTCTCTCTCAGGGTATGAGAATTTTTAGGAGCTCCATGCTGTCAGTTCCTGCAGTTTTTGTCATCTAGTGTGGATGCTTCTGTAGGAAACCTGATCCAGTCTTTAGTCACAGATTTTGGCACACACTTGGGAAAAGAACCAACTTCCACTGAAATAATGTGCTCCTTTAAATCTCCAGAGGCCAAGTCAACATTTTCTTCATATTAGCTGTGTTATTAGTTCATTCTTTTATGATCATTTGTGTCATGGAATTGAGGGAAATCTGACCCTGGGAAAGACGATATGATTGCTTGTAATTTTATTGTGCTTATCTGAGGATCTATCCTCCTCTAGTCTGAGGAGGATTAACTGGAATGAACTGGTTACTGGGAATTGTAACTATGCCTCTCTTTGCAGTGTATTTGAATATTATACTTTTTTTTTTTTGCAATTTAATATTGTATTTCCAATTTGCATCATGTTTAACAAAGACATTTTAAACACGAGTATTTTAGAAAGGATGTTTGTGCTGTTATTGTGCTGTTACTGTGATAAAGCTGTGGAAATGGTTTTTAGACTCATACAGGCAATAGAGGGTTTATGTGTAGTAGAACATGATGTATCTGTATGATGGACTGATATTTTGGAGCTAATTCTACTTGTTTAATATTTTTTAGATGTATCACAGTAGGGCAGGTTTATTTCTTTATTCTTCAACACAATTGGATTTAATTTTCTTCTAGCTGTAAATGTAGCTCATACCTTGTAGTTCAATTTGTTTAGAAATAGCTTGGGTATGTTGTCTGTGACTGATAGTTGTCTGAGAGAATGTCTGGTCTTTTCCATACCACTTACTTATTCTTATCATTCCCCACTACAGTAATTAGTTGCAGAGTGAACGTGTTCATTGGTTAACTTTTACAGTGGCTCTGTTTTAACATATGAGCAAGGTCAATAGCTCAGGTATAAGTGCAGCAAAATAATTAATGACTGCTAATTAGTTTATTATTATGACTTAATTTCTTCAAGTACATTTGTGTAAAATTTCTGTTAATTATAGCTGAAGAATGAAGAAAGTTCAGATGGGGAGAAGCTTGTCAAAAGTCCATTTTAATTCTGCCTGCTTTATGGAATCATTAATAAAATGATCTTAGAATTCATTTTGTACTCAGCAGGTGTTACAGGTTTGAGAGAGGAGTAATGCGATGGTTTGGGTGGGGAGTGTTGGACATAAATATCTGAATCAATTTTTTCATACTTTTCTCAGTGCCTTTTTCTACCTTGTTTTACTTTTAGAATATTTTTACTTATGTAATTAGAAATAAAATCTTGTTTAGGTGAGCTAGGTTATGGCTTAAATATTCTACACAATCAATCTTGCATTCCGACTTCCTTTTTCATGAAAAAAAAAGAGTGCAAGATCTCTGTTCTAGAAGCAAAAAGATCATTAGTAATGGTTCAGACAAAGAATACTAACTGGAAGGTCTTTAATTAAAAAGTAGAGCACAGATATACTCTCTTTTATGGTTTACAAATGTTTGCTGTTTGTCTAACGATTTTGTCTTTTTCCTATTTTCCTGTAGTCAATCAAGATGAGTTTATTGCTATTATGACTGGAGATATTTAGCATCAGAAGAAATGAAATTGACTCTGCGCAAAAGGGAAGAATCACTGGCAGCTTCCATTGCAATGTTTTGTACTTCCATTCATTTTTGTAGCTGGAGTGATGCAGAAAAATATTTTCTTCACAGGACCAAACTAAAGACAGGTTTTATGCACTGGTAGCTCAGTACTTTCTATCATTAAATATTATCACTAGAATAATTGCTATAGCATTTTAGGACAAGTAAGTAATGCTGCATTTCAGGATGTTTGAGTACTCATTTGTAAAATAGCTTTGTATAGGATTTCTAAATTATATCATAAGAACCTTTTGAGGTTGACTGTGTTAGCATTAGCTGTGGCCTTAGTTTTGATACATAAGGTTTGACAAACTTCCATTTTAATAAAATATTCTTTACTATTGCTACTTGAAAGTCTTATTTTTGTAGTTTAATCTGAACTGGACTGTAATGTAAAATCTTTCAGGAAAAATACCTTCTTTCTTTTATAGGTTTGTACTTCCTCTGTTCTAGATGAATATCAACATTAAATTAGCACCATTTGCATCCTCAAAGATACAGTTTGTTAACTCTGTATTAGCCTGTGTGACAGCAGAGGGCATGCAGCTATCCACAATGATAAACTGTATGAAACATGCTCAAATAATCCAGATGTCATCCAGCAGCTCTCTCTTCAGTATCTACAGCTCTGGAGGGTGTGAAGACAGTGACAACTGTTGGTGATGAGTAGATGCCCTTCCTGCAGCATCTAGTTAGAAGAAAAGCATCACAGGAAATGAACTTACAAAGTAGTCAAAGAGACTGGGTATATTTCTAGTTTACCAGGTGTCTTCCAGAAGAGTTATTGTCTGTTGATCTTCCAGATTTCCCGAGTATTTGTGTTTGCTTTTTAAATGCCATTCTCCCTGTGTATCAAAACGTAACTCTAAATCTTGGCTAATCCTCTGTTCATCCTTATTGTCAGCTGTTTTTTAGCATCAGTAATCCTGGAGTTATGAACAGTGTTTCCCTTCACACACAATCAGAGCTTGGTGTTTATTGGAGACAAGATAGGTCATCATCATATTCTTTTTTGAGTGTCTATTGTAACATTCTTACCTGTGAAATCCTGTCTTGCTCTCTATTAAGCCATCAATACTAGTCCATTCATACAGAAAGTTACATCAATTAAAAATGACCACAAGTGGCTCAGGTATGAGCAGACACCTCACGTGGAACCACACTGGGGTACATGGTCTTCAACTGGGATTTCTGTGCTGGATCACTGTCATTCAAGGACATGAATTTCAAACAGCCTTTGCTAGGAAAGGACTTTTTTTTTTTTTTTCCTGTTGAGGTATTTTCAGTTTTATTTTGTTTTCAAAATTAGGTATGTAAATATAACATGGAAAAAAATGGTATGGATAAAATTAATATGAAATTTATGGGAATTAATAAGTAATTGGTATTTGCCTGGAATTTGTAGTCTTAGTGCTCAGTTAATGTCTCAGCCTTAACATTTGAGTAAAAATTCCTCTCTGCTAAACCAAGAGGTGGATTTTATAAGCAGGTTCTTGCTCAAAAGCATGAAATATTTGCAGGATGAAGATGGGTGTTTATGGGGGAAATTCTTCTGTACATAATATGGACATATATTATTTTTTATTAATTTCATTATAATAGCTGTGAGAAGGGAAAAGTTAAACAGTTGAAGTATTCTACCATGCAAGAGAAGATCTTGCTTGAGAGCAAATCATAGAATCATAGAACTGTTCAGGTTGGAAAAGCCCCTTGGGATCACCAAGTCCAACCACCATCCCTACTCTACAAAGTTCTCCCCTAAACCACATCCACCAACACCACATCCAAATGACCCTTGAACACATCCAGGGATGGTGACTCAACCACCTCCCTGGGCAGCCTGTTCCAGTGTCTGACCACTCTTGCTGTGAAAAATTTATTCCTAATGTCCAGTGTAAACCTGTCCTGTTGCAGCTTGAAGCCCTTCCCTCTTGTTCTGTCACTGATTACCTGTTAGAAGAGACCAGCACCAACCTCTCTACAATGACCTTTCAGGTAGTTGTAGAGACTGATGAGGTCTCCCCTCAGCCTCCTCTTCCTCAAACTAGACATTCCCAGCTCCTTCAAGCATTCTTCATAAGATTTGTTCTCTAGGCCCTTCACCAGCTCCGTTGCTCTCCTCTGTCCTCCCTCCAGCACCTCGATATCTCTCTTGAATTGAGGTGCTCCAAGCTGGACACATCACTCAAGGTGTGGCCTCACCAGTGCTGAGGACAGGGGGACAATCACCTCTCTACTTCTGCTGGTCACACTATTTCTGATACAAGCCAGGATGTCATTGGCTTTTTTGGCCACCTGGGAACTCTGCTGGCTCATATTCAGCCACTTGTCAATGAGAACCCCCAGGTCCTTTCCTGCCAGACACTTTCCAGCCACACTTCCCCAGGCCTGGAGTGTTGCCTGGGGTTGTTGTGGCCCAAGTGCAGGAGCCAACACTTGGCCTTGTTGAAGCCCAGACCATTAACATTAGCCCAACGATCCAATCTATGGTGTCATCTGCAAACTCACTGAAAATACACTCTGTGTCCTTATCAAGATCATCAATACAGATGTTAAACAGAAATGGTCCCAACACTGAGCCCTGAGGAGCACCACTTGTGACCAGCCCCAGCTGGACTGGACTCCATTGACCACCACTCTTTGGGCCCAACTCTCCAGCCAGGGCTTGATCCAACAGATCATGTGCTCATCCAGGCCATGAGCTGCCAGGTTTTTATGAGAGTTCTGTGAGAACCATGTCAAATGCTTTTTGGAGGTCCAGATAGACAATATCCACAGCCTTTCCCTCGTCCAATAGTCAGGTCATCAGGTTGTAAAAGGAGATCAGGTTCATCAGGCAGGACCTGCCTTTCATAAACCTGTGCTGACTGGGCCTGATCCCCTGGTTGTCCTCTGTGTCTTCTAGTAACACTCAAGATGATCTGCTCCATGACCTTCCCTGGTACTGAGGTCAGACTGACAGGTCTGTAGTTTCCTGGATCCTCCTTTCTGCCTTTCTTATAGATGGGTGTTACATTGGCTACTCTCCAGTCCATTGGGACCTCCCCAGTTAGCCAGGACTTCAGGTAAGTAATGGAAAGTGGCCTGGTGATCACGTCTGCCAACTCCTTCAGCACCCTTGGATGTAGCCCATCCGGTCCCATGGACTTGTGTGTGTCTAAGTGGTGTAGCAGGTCTCTGACCACTTCCTTGTTAATCGTGATGACCTCATTCTGCATCCCCTCCCTGTCTCCTAGCTCATGTGGCTGTGTATCCATGGAACAGCTGGTTCCACTGCTAAAGACCGAGGCAAGGTAGGTGTTGAGCACCTCAGCCTTTTCCTCATCCTTTGTTACTAAGATTCCTTTTGCATCCAATAAAGGATGGAGATTTTCCCTATTCCTCCTTTTGCTGTTAATGAACTTATAGAAACATTTTTTAATATCCCCAACAGCTGTAGCTAGCTTGAGCTCTAGCTGTGCTTTGGCTCTCCTGATTTTCACCCTGCACTTCATCTTTATAGACCTCATGAGTGACCTGTTCCCTCTCCCAAAGGTCATAGACTCTCTTTTTGTTCTTGAGGTCCAGTCAAAGGTCCGTATTTAGCCAGGCTGGTCTCCTACCCTGCTTACTGTTTTTTTTTGGCACACAGGGACAACCTGCTCCTGTGCCTTTAAAACTTCTTTCTTGAAGTATGTCCAGCCTTCCTGGACTCCTTTATCCTTCAAGGCAGCCTTCCAAGGGACTTTGTCAATCAGTCTTCTGAGCAGGTCAGAGTTTGCCCTCCAGAAGTCTAAGGTGGCAGTTTTACTAACCCCTCTCCTTGTTTCTGCAAGAATCAAAAACTCAATCATTTCATGATCACTGTGCCCTAGATGGCCTCCAACTTTTACTTCCCCCACAAGATCTTCCCTGTTCACAAGAAGCAGCTCCAGGAGGGCACCCTCCCTGGTCAGCTCACTTACCAGCTGTGTGAGGAAGTTATCTTCCTCACATTCCAGGAACCTCTTGGAATGTTTCCTCTCTGCTGTGTTGTATTCCCAGCAGATGTCTGGGAGGTTAAAGTCCCCCATAAGAACAACAGCAAGTGACTGGGAGATTTCTCCCAACTGCTTATAGAAAGCTTCACCCCCCTCTCTGCTTTGGCTGGGAGGTCTATAGCAGACTCCCACAGTGATACCAGCTTTATTGGCCTTTAACCTAATCCAAACACTCTCAACCTCGTCATGACTACACTTGATTTCCAAGCTCTCATAGCATTTGCTAACATATAGGGCCACTCCACCCCCTCTCCATCCCTTTCTATCCCTCCTGAATAGCTTGTAGCCATTGTTTGTGGCACTCCAGTTGTGTGATGCATCCCACCATATTCCTGTGACGGCCACTGTGTCACAGTTTTCCTGGTGTATCATGACTTCAAGCTCCCTGTTTGCTGTTCATACTGGGTGCATTGGTATAGATGCACTTCAGATAAGTTAATGATTCCAACATCTTTTGTCTGCTGTGGGCCCCATTTCCTACCAGAGCCTTCTCAAGTACTTCCACGATTTCTAAACATCTATCCTTTCTGTCAAATGAAGCAATAGAGTGAGAATCCACCCTAGTCCACCAGCCTTCAAGCCCTGGCATGTTTCTCTTGGGCTTGTCCCTGACAGGCCCAGTTATCTCCCCTTCCTCCTTCATAACTAGTTTAAAGCCCTGTCAATGAGCCCCACTAACTCCTGCCCCAAAAGCCTTTTGCCCCTCTAGGACAGGTGCATCCCACCTGCCACCAGTAGGCCAGGTGTCTCATTTAGCAGCCTGTGATTGAAAATCCTAAAGCCCTGCCTATGGCACCACTCATGTAGCCATGCATTGATCTGCAGATTCCTTTATCACTTCATCCTTTCTTGCAACAGAGGTGGAGGCAAACAGTACTTGTGCTCCAGAACCCCTAACCAGCCATCCCAGGGCCCTGAAATGCAGCAAACTTCTTACAAGTAAGTCAAATGCTTTAGAATCCAATAGCAAAAACCCCACATACAATGTTAAACTTACATAAAAAACAACAACAAAGACATAAACACAAACCGAAAACCCCAAAAAAACCCCAAAACCCCCAACTTTCAAGCAGTATTTTGCTATCTTGGCAGGTAAATATTTAGGACAAATTATTCCATGTTATGGGACTGAGCCTAAGAAATGCTCTTAAAAAGCATTTTCTGGGAACAGTATGGCTGTTTTCCATTTAAGTAGTTTCTGTTTTTACTTCTAATTTCTTATGTAAACTCTTTCAGGGTCTTTTTTATTTTATGCAGGCAGTGAAAGTCATAGCTGAAAAGGTCCCTTAGTAGTCATCAAAAAATGTAGCTCTTTGCTGTATCCTGTCCAGCTGCTCCCTGTGTTCCAGGGAGCCCAGAACTGGATGCAGTATTCCAGATGTGGCCTCACCAGGCCAGAGTAGAGGGGCAGGATAGCTTCTCTTGACCTGCTGGCCATACTCTTCTTATTGCCCCCCACAATGGCATTGGCCATCTTGGTCACAAGGGCACATTGCTGGCTCATGGTCAGCCTGTTGTCCACCAGGATTCCCAAGACTTTTTCCACAGCAGGTCAGCCCCAACCCGTACTGATCCAAGTGGCTGTTCCTCCCCATATGCAACACTTTACAATTGCCTTTGCTAAACTCTCTGCTGAGCTCTCCAGCTCATCCAGCATGTCCAAGTCATGCTGGATGGCAACACAGCCTTCTGGTGTGTCAGCCACCCCTCCCAATTTGGTGTCATCAGCAAACTTGCTAAGGGTGCACTCCATCCCTTTGTCCAGGTCATTGATGGATATATTGAACCCAGTACTGACGCTGGTGGAACACCACTTACTTGTTACAGACCTCCAACTAGACTAATCACAACCCTTGGAACTCTTTCAGCCAGTTTTCAACCCACCACACTGTCCATTCATCTAATCCACGCTTCCTAAGCTTGCCTGTGATGATGCTGTGGGAGATGGTGTCAAAAGCCTTGCTGAAGTCAAGGTAGACCACATCGACTGGCCTCCCCTCATTTATCCATCCAGTCATGCCATTGTAGAAGGCTATCTGATGAGTCAGACATGACTGGCCCTTTGTGAATCCATGTTGCCTTCTGATAGCCTTCTTTTCCTCCACATGCTTTGACATGATGATGCCTAGAGTGAGCTGTTATCTTTCCAGGGATGGAGGTGAGGTTGACTGGCCTGTAGTTTCCTGGGTCTTCCTCCTTGTCCTTTTTGAAGACTGGAGTGACAATGGCTGTCCTCCAGTCCTCAGGCACCTTGCCTGTTCTCCAGGAACTTTCAAAGATGATGGAGAGTGGCCCAGCAACAATTTATGCCAGCTCTTTCAGCACCTGTGGGTGTATCCCATCAGAACCCATGGACACCCACAATGAGGGTGGTAAGACATTGACCCAGGTTGCCCAGGGAGGCTGTGGCTGCCCCATCCCTGGCAGTGTTGAAGGGCAGGTTGGATGGGGCTTGGAACAACCTGGTCTGGTGGGAGGTGTCCCTGCCCATGCAGGGGGGTTGGGACTGGATGGTCTTTAAGGTTCCTTCTAATGCAAACCATTCTATGATGAAGAGGCCTTCAGTATCTCCCCCTTCTCTGCATCCTATGTCACCATGACACCTGCCTCATTCAATGGCAGGCTCACATTCTCTCTAGTTTTCCTTTTTGCATTCAGTATACTTAAAGAAACCCTTCTTGTTGGTCTTGACCTCTCTTGCCAAGTTTAATTCCAACAAGGCCTTGGTGTTTCTGGTTTTAACCCTGCCTACTCTGACAGCATTCTTGTCATCTTCCCAAGTGGTCAGTCCCTTCTTCCATCTACTGTAAACTTCCTTCTTGTGCTTGAACTTTTTCAGAAGCTTCCGGATCAACTGTGCAGGTCTCTGGCTCCCCTTGCCTGATTTTTTGCTCTCAGGGATACACCAATCCTGAGTTGCTGGCTTTTTTCTGTTCCTTGTACAGGGAGTGTTCAAATTTTGTTTTGTTTTGTTTTTCTCTTGGTATTTACTGGCTGACAGTAACTGTGATAGTTTGTAGTCCACAGCCTTGTAAGATCTACACTCTGAACTTTCAACAGTCTGGTTGGCCTCAGCATCAACCCTGTGTGTTTCATAGGACTCACACCTATCCCTGTGCTTTTTGGTAGTCACCTTGGTATGTCATAGCTTGCATTCTTTGATAAGGGAGAAGGAAGAGAGTAACTTGGTGGCACATTCAAATCTTGTATATTACATAGTAGTATCAAGGTTCAACAGTCATCATTATGTGTTTAAAGGGTGCACTGTGGATGTGTGTGTGCTTTATTTCTAGACTTGCAAAGGTGGGTTAGTGTCAAAAATCTGCAGTACCTAGGACAAGTGCTGCTCTCTCACCTCTGCTATGGAGGGCAGTGATGTCTGGTGGGAGTCCAGAAATGGCAGCTCAGGGAATGTTATAATCCATTGCACTAAAATCCAGTGGAGCTTCCCTTTAAAGAGTCTGCAGTAACAGCTTAACTGTGCCAACTAGTCCACCACTTCCCTAATTAATTGTATGTAAGTTTCAGGAAATTTAGAACATCTGAACAGGTTAAAATAGCAAGTTGAAGTGTCTAGCAAATGTTACTGCTGGCTTATTTTAGAGCAGTCTTTTCAGTATGAAGTTTGTGATGTCAAACATTTTGTGTTTGTGTTTCTTCATGGGAAAGTTTCCGTGGCACAGTTGTCCTGAAAAGGTTACATATGCCTCATGATGTGGAGTCTCTGCCTGAGTTCAGAAACACCCCTGAAGCACTTTGGTGACGTGGCCATCTTCGCCACATGCAGCAGAGCCCTGCTTAACCATGCCCTTGGAACTCAGCAAAGAGGAAAAGGAAAACCACAACAACTTGGCTGGCAATGAAGCACAGGGAATACAGGCAGTTTGCAAAGGGATGAATGAGCAGAGAGGCACTGGAAAGAGACCCAGCTGGCCTTGAGCTCGGAGAAGAGGGACAAAGGGTCTGTGCTGAGCCACAAGCCTGTGCAAGAGGAATGGTAGCCCAAAGGGGAGGAGGACATCTGTGTCCACAAGGATCTCTCTGCCCCTGGGCTCTCCTCAGGTTCATTGTGTAGCTCATGGGTGTATCTTCCCTATCACTGTGGCTGCAGCTCCACAAGACACTTTAGACTGGTGTGGTAGGAGTTTGTGTGTGGTGGTGATTCTGGCATGAAGCTGTGTGTAGAAATCCTTCAACTTTTGATCTTCTGTCCTGGGCGGTCTTACAGGCTACATGTAGCTCTGGGATGTCACAGCTTAGTAAATTTTGTTATCAGAGATTTTTATCACAAATTGCACTGGAGCAGAGGATAAGGACAGTTGGCACTAAGTCCTGTTGCCCTGTGGAATGCTTGTGGCTGCTCATAACCTCTCACATACTTGGTTTTTTTAATCCACTCACATTTGGTGGATGCACCGCTCACATAAACAAGCCTTTACTTCCTTTTGTCAAACTGGCTGCTACTGTTAAGCAGGTAAAGGATGTGACTGCAATTTGCCTTGCTGTGCTCACGACCTTATCTGAAGTGGGAGCTGTTGCAGATTTCTTTGACTTTCCCATTAGGTCAAGAGTTTGTAGCAGATAGTGGCTGGCACAAGCAAAACTTCTGCAGAAGCCATTTTCTGTAGTGCTCTTGCAGAGCGATAATTGCCACTGAAGTAAGTCTGTAGGGATGCTGAGAATGTTCTCATCCTTGAGTAACAAAAGAAAAATGACTCCAGAGAGGAGAAAAAGAGGTCAGTGTTTTGAGTACTTCTACCTTTCCTAAGGCATACTGAAGGAAAATCTGGACAAATCCATTTGGATAGTGCCACTAAGATGTCATACACATTAACAGAAAGTCAGTAGAAACATCATAAACTTCTGGAGAATCTGCAAATATCTTACTTTTATGACAGTGCAAGTGGTTAATCTACTGTAAAACTGTTGCTAAGCAAACCGAACATGTTGGCAATTACTGGCAGCCAGAAGTGATAGCTCTCAGAATATATAGGAAGTGGGAACTTTCCATATGTAGGTCTTTTTGGAATGACATATGAATGTTCAGCCAGTGGAGGCTGTATTTGCCACTTTTTAGCTGTTACTATTTTAAAAACTACTTATAAAGGAATATGTAAAGGAATTCCAAATAAATAAATAAATACTTAAATGAAAATGAATAATTTCTTTAAAATTTTCCTCCTAAAGGAATAAATGGTCTTAGGAAAGGAGTATTTTGCTGATAGAAGTCCATTTCCAGCTGGGTAGCTAGATAACACTTTGTAAATAAGATTACCTAGGATATTTTGCAGAAATTCTTGTTATAACACTTGGATGAACTCTTTATTGCAGAACTTAATTATGAATGCCTCATTTTATTATACTTTCATAGCATGAACTTCTGAAAGGGTTGGAGGGGGGTTTCATGTTGATGTGGGTTTTTGGTTTTGGTTTTAGGGGATAATGCCGTTTAACTCACAATAAAGCCTGTTTTATTGGTGTGAATAGTATTTGCACAATTTGTGTTGGCAGAAACTTGCAACAATTTACACCAAGTTCTGTAACGTTTTCTTGCTTGAGGGCTTTCTAAGGTGTTGGAAGGAGCCCTCCCTAGCCCTCTCCTGGAGGCACCAGGGTTCAACACAGCAACTGTCTCAACTGTAAATGTAGGATAAGAGAGAAATGTCTTAGGAAGCAGTTACCTATTGAAAACGGAGCTGTGCAAGCTCATATAATTATTAGATCTGTTTTAATCCAGTTGCGATGGAGAAAAAACCCACAACCAGCTAGTGCTCTCTCATTTAATGAAAGTTAGAGGCACCATAATGCAGGTTGAAATCACACAGTAATGTACTGTGCCAAGGAAAGCAAAAAGGGAAGAGATAAAATATCTGCATGGTATTTGTGATTGCTGTGCATATTAAAAAACAATCACCGGCAAAGAAGCAAAGTAAAACTCAATTAGTAAAAAATGCTAGTTAATCAGCCCTCTGATAAAAAGGCATTAAAAGGAAAAAAAAGCAAACCTCTCTGACAGCTTTAGGTATATCGTTTGTGGCCCTCCCTTTTCTGCAGAATTGCTCAGTGCTGAGGACTAATTCTATTCAAGTTTAAAAGATGTATTAAAGAAGTCAGTTCTTCAGTCCCCACTGCAAGTCAGATGATTCCTTGGCATTTTGACAGAGCAAAACATAAATCCCACTATCTGACCTGAGACTTCTACATATAATAAAATAGGTACTGATGTCTGGAGTTGTGTGACTGAAATAATTATATCTGCTTATAATGGCTGACACATTTATAAAAACAGTTGCAGTGCTAACAACATCTAATTCATTACTTTGTGAAACACTGAATATCATGACTTGGAAAAGTGCTATTGTGACTCATTTTTGTATTAAAAAAGAAAAAGAAAGTTAGTATTTTTTGTCTTTCCTACACAATTCTTTCTAAAAAAATTGATTACACCCTATCCACCGCAGCCCTAACAGGAAAACTGGTTTATATTATTTTTTTTGGTAAAACCTAGATGTGTACGAGGTGCAGTTTCTGTGCCACGTTAGGGATGCACCGAGATGCTTTGTGACTTGGTTGCTTAATGAAACAGCTCAGTAGGAGTATATATCACTTCAGCTGTGCTTTATGCGTTAAAGAAGTTGAACAAAACTGAACCATACCTTTCTGTGCTCACATTTCTACAGGTGGGCAGCTTCCCCTTGGTAATCAAATGTGATACATAGCATGGGGAAGACTGAACTCTCTAGGACAAGATTCCTCAAGCTTTTACCCACTAGGGGGACCCATTGTTTCGACTAAAAAGTGGAAGCTGAAGTTACAAAACACAAACCAGCATAATCAAATGTCAGGTGGAATTTTTATTCCAGAATCTTTTCACTTTCTGAGTGTGTACACACACCTTAAAAACCTGTGGGCCTCTTCCACCCATATAATGGCATTTTGGCAGCTAAGGTGCAGCTTTGATGCAGCACAAATAAAAGCTGAGCAGCTTGTGTATCCAGAAAGCTCATGTTTCTAGGTTGGGTCACCTTGCAGCTGTATTCTGATATAAAAATGGACAGAAGAAAGATATAATTACTTGTCATGTTCAGAATTCACTAAGAAAATACAGGCTTCTTCAAAGGTTTTCTAGTAATTTTATTTTCTTTTATTCAGCAGTTGGGGGATACATCTGTTCTGCTTTCCAGACAACCAAATAATTAATCCATGTCCTAATTATTTCTCGCCTCAGGTATGCACCCTCCTTCACCCTGGGCTTTGCAACTCTGTGCCCTGCTTTTCAAAAGGCTGCTTGCAAAATCTCCTGTGCCCACATCTCCCCAGTGCTGGGCTTGTTCTGGCTGTGCTGCACATTACACAGCCCTGCTTTCCTCCTGGCTCTGGGATGCTCCAGGAGCAGGGTCTGTGGCAGCCCCTGGCCCCCCTTTTAGCCCCATGACCACACTCACCTTGCTTAGGTAGATTAGGAGAGAGGAGGCAGAGAAATTATGGGCAATAAAACAGTCTGGAGATTTCTGCACGCAACATTTTTTGATCCATGATCCCTTCATTGGGTGGTGTCACACCTTTCTTCCTCATCCTCGGCCCCTGACGTGGTCCTATCCTTGTGTTTACTTTTCTGCTGTTTTGTGTTGAGATGAATTAGGCACCAAGCTCTAAAAAACTGGGGACAGCACTTTTATGGGGGATGCCAAAATAAAAAGCAATCAAAATTACTACTTACTGCCTAAAGTGAAGTTGTTTTAATAGTGCTTCTAATGCTACTGGTAACCATGCTTCTTCCCAGAAATAACGCAAAGCTTTATTCTTGTTATTTCACACATTGAATATTTAAAATTCTTCTCCAAAGTGTGATGAGAATAAGATGCAGTAACTTCTTTTAACAAAGAGAACTCTTTATTTAGATATGCTCAAATGAGTGAAAATTTATCTTGAATTGCATTTACTTAAGTAAAATTTTCTCCCCATGTATAAAATACTGATGAGCAATTGTGCTGTTTGACCATTTAAAAAAACGGTTTCAGCAAAGTGCTTATTTGGTTCCTTTCAAAGGCCCTTTTTGACACATTGTGCAGAGCTTTGGGATGAAATATTCAGATCACATCAGAGTAACTAATGGATCTTGGGCTTGATTTCCTCAGTGAGCCACAGGAGGTGGGCATCTCAGTCACCAGGGGCTTGACCCTTGAACCTAATGGACTTTCAAATTCCTCTGCTACCATTGGAAAATAAGCACCTGCATGCCCCTTGGAAGACACTTTAACTTCCCAAATCATGTAGTTGCTTTTGCAATCATTACCTTCATCCTGTGCAGGAATTTTGATATTCTACATGTGCCAGACTTCCAGGTATTTTTCTTTTGCTGTGAATTTATTGTTCACGTGAGTTTAAAAAAGGGCATAAAAATAATTAAACTGTGAGCAATTTGGTGAGGTTGTGGTATGGCTGAGGGAAAAATTTGCCTCCACTTCACCCCTGTTGATACAAAGTGCCATGAAGTGATGAACCCAATGTTGGCTGATCCATGCTAGCCTGTGTGCCTCCCACACAAATAATAGTGTCAAATGTGGGTGTGGAAGGCAGGAATTTGCCCTAAACTTCATTGAGATGAAACTCAATGGATGGCAGAAACATGGAAAAGGTGGGAATTAAATACTTCTAATTCCTCTGGTCCTGCAATGCTGGATCTATCCGGAGGCCTGGCCCAAAAAGTGGCACTGGAGCAGCTAGAGGGATGAGATTTGCACCGGTGGGATCCAGCAGACCTCAGCTGTTGTGCAGCCTGGTACCCCAGTGCTCTCACAACTTTTTAGAGTGGATTTAGCCAGGTAAGGTGCAAACTCACGTTCCTTCTGCATCTTTTGTTATGGAAACACCCATATTTGGCACAGGGGCTTCAGTGACAGAAGGGATGTTGACATTTGAAATTACTGTATCTTTGCACCTGCTTGAAATTTGTCTGTTGAAACCTCGTGTCATGCTAATTAAAAGTTCAGCTGCATTGATTAAGCTGGTACCTGTAACCTTGCTTCTTTACAGAATCACAGAAAGTTTGGAGTGGGAAGGGACCTTAAAGGTCATTGAGTTCCAACCCCCCTGCATGGGCAGGGACACCTCCCACCAGCCCAGGTTGCTCCAAGCCCCATCCAACCTGCCCTTCAACACTGCCAGGGATGGGGCAGCCACAGCTTCCCTGGGCAACCTGGGCCAGGCTCTCACCACCTTCACACTGAAGAATTTATGTCTGATCTCTAACCTAAATCTCTCTTTTTTCAGCTTACAACCATTAGCCCTTGTCTTCTCACTGCAAGCCCCTGTAAAAAGACCCTCCCCAGCTTTCCTGTAGGTCCCCTTCGGGTACTGGAAGGCCACTATGAGGTCCCCCTGGAGCCTTCTCTTCTTCAGACTGAACACTCCAGCTCCCTCAGCCTGTCCTCATCAGACAGCTGCTCCAGACATCGGGTCATTTTTGTGGCCCTTTTCTGGACACGTTCCTACAGGTCCACATCTTTCTTGTGGTCCATCTTCTTCAGGTGCATGAAGAGCAACAGAGCTGTTGTTCCTCCTGCTGCAGCCCCAGGGAGTGGTGGAGAGGGTCTGAGGGTTCTCTGTGGGTTTTTTTGCAGTAGTTTTACGGGCCCTCCATGGGATCCTCCTGCAAACATTTGGCAGTGAGTTCCTGGTGCTGCACTGAGCACACCATGCTGGTTTGTGTTAGGACACATGCTTAAATGTGTGCAATCTAGTATGAACTACTAACTAACTGTGGAAAGTGTTTTTAGGCTGCTCTGAAGATGTGTGATCAATAAGAATACTAGATATGAAAGAATAAATGAGTTATAATACCACAATAATAATATATGACCTCGTTTTAATTCAGCACAAGCTAGTGGCATTTAATTTCTTGTTGCTTCTGATTGCTGAATGGCCACCTAAAAATGTGCATGTGGTAGCTATTTGAAAGTTTATTATTTATTTGCATTGGCAGATCTAAAAATCAAAGTTACCTAAATATGCTGTTAACCTGCTTTGATTGTACTCTGTAAAATGTGTGCTTTCGAAAACCCAGGAATCTGGTGGCTGTTTCTAAGGCTGTTTTTCTTTTCAGCTTTGGAAAGAAGTATTTACTTGGAAGGGCAATGATGCTAAAATTAATAAACTAAGGAATCTTTGCTCTGGAGGGACCGAAAGAAACTTGTATGTTCTGAAATTGATTAAAATGCATTCTCTTTGGCTTAGAACTGAGTTGGTGCCAAAAGAGTGGTCTCAAACTCATGTGGAAGATTTATTTCATTTTTTGTTTGTTTGTTTGTTTGTTTTTGTAGCTTACAAAGTATGTAAATAAACAATACATCTAAATCCAAACTAGCCAGGTCAACAGAACTGTTTACTCAGGCCAAAACCCTAATACAAACACAATGATGATTATTGCAAGTTCTTACTATTTTTTGGTAAACTTTTCCTGGTGTCTGTCAGTTTCCTACTCTTAGTTCATATTCTGACGCACTAATTAATATGCCTCTAGAATCCCTCATTTCAGTTGTCGTTAACTGCATTCTGAAATAAATACAAGGTTTCATAAACTTTAAAAATACTTAAAATTTGCTGTTTTCCATGAACACCTGCTTTTCCTGCTTATTAGAAACAAGCTTTGTGAATACTAATTAGCATTCTCACTCAGCTCCAGAGCTCAGTCCAGAAGTGTGTGATGAATTTTACCTCTTTGCTATATTTGCGTTTTAAAATCCTAGCTTATGAAAGAAAAACAAACGTAACGGGTGGGAATTCAGCGAAAAAATCCCCAAACATCCAGAGTATACATCAGCACCTACTAACTTGCCATTTAATCTAAATATAAAATATGCACAGCAGTTGTACAACTGTATGTTTATATGCAGCTCTGCATTTTTGACTGAAAAAGAGAGCTTTCTTAATATAGCCTAAAGTGTGAATTCGCTTGGAGAAGTGAATCTGTAAACTTAGCATCATGTTTATTGTCTTAATGACTTTTCAAATTCCAGACTTGATTTTGTACACTGGCACAACGACTTGTTTATCCTCACTGAAAGCTCAGTCTGAGGTCAGCAAGTCTAGCGACGTTCAAGGGCCTGAGATTAATCGCACATCTGTGGGAGCGGTTGCGCAACTCAACATTTTATCAAGTCACCACATCAATCCAGGGCTGCGGTGTGCAGGGCTATAAAAATGCTGCCGCCTTCCTCCAAGCCTCTCCACCCTGCATTGTGTTTTCCTGTCCTCCTCCCTTCTGTTTTCCACACAACAGGGAGTTCACTGAAATGGCTGGTTTGCCCCCAAACTGCTAACCTTTGAAAGAAAGAGTGGGAAAGCAGCACGGCTTTCAAATGAAGGAGGTAGTTAACTTGTCTCGTTGCTAAGCTAAGGCCAGGCTGTGTTAAAGGAGCCATTCAAACAGAGCAGCATCCTTCTCCCAGCATCCTTCCAGTGCTACCAGCTGTGCTCATCCTGTAAGGCTGAGCCCTTCAAATCCCTGATGGATTTGAACCATGGCAGTCTAATTCTTGGGAATGTGCAGGTTGAGGTTAACTGGAGGTACCTGAGACAACCCTGGGGTCTTTGCTGGAACATGCATAGAGAGCCCACCTCTGGTTGCTTCTGGTGCTGCTCTGAAGATGAGTGCAAGTTACCAAGGTTATTAATATTGCAGCTACGTAATGCACTGACAGACAGAACTTTTGTCAACAAACATGATAAAAAATAGTTGATGTAGCCCTTGTGAAGGGGATGGTGCCCTGCAGCCCCAGCACTATGCAGCCAAAGGCACATCACCTGAGAGGGGAGCAGATGCTTGAGCACTGGCTCTCTACCATTGCAGTCTTAGTTAGGAAACAAACGTAAAATTTATTATTATTATATATTTTTAAGTGCATTTAGAATTACATTACAGGATGCCCCTTCAGCATTGTGCAACGAGATCACTGGGTTCCAGCTAAGGAGAGTTAAATATCTGCTATACTGCAGGGTAACTTGGTGATGTCCTGCCTAACACCTACTGCAAAGTACTTTTTCATTCTGCAAGGTTTGCTTGTACTTATGGACAGGATTTCGTGTTGTGTTTTATGTGTGGGGTTTTAAATTTTTTTTTAATTATTTTTTTTTAATTTTATTTAAAAAATACCTTTCTTTTGAAGTGCTGAAAAATCTGAAGAGAAATTAAGTTGTTGCTGAAAAACCAAACAGTCTGCCATCCCTTTTCCTTTTCTGGGCTAAAGTCCAATTTTGCACAGCAGTTGCAAAGAAAAAGCAAACGCATGACTAGATTCAGCGAGAAATATTGTAACAGTATGTAATCTCTGTCAAGATAAAATTGCTTTGTGATTTACATTACAATAAATCCTGACCTTTAAGGGCTGCAGACTAAGCTAATCTGTGAAGTACTTTATTCTATCACTGAATCAGCGTGTGAAGCTGAAGCAAAGTGACTGTGTTGGTCCCACTGTGGTGTTGCTGAGGAGCAGGCAGGAAAGCAGATAATGGTGCACCATTCCATGTGCCTCACAACAGAGATGTAATTGAAATATCTTGTGTGGATTAATAGAGCCACTTGGTACTGCAGTAGGAAATATAAATTAATATTTTAATAAATACAGAGCATACCGTATTTAAATTGACATAAATCAGGACATTTAGAACTAAGCTTAAAAATCCCGGCTGACTTTCTAACATTTCTAGCATAACACCAACAGCTCATTCCCCCTCTCTCTCTCCTTCTCTCCTTATTTATTTTGTTTTCTTTATTTTCAGGACAACAACTTGTGTATCAGTATTGTTATTTCAGCCACAATTTTGATTTTTTTGGCCTTTGTCTCCCAAAATATCACTTTGACTGTTTTTTTGAGTGTAGCCCTTCATAGTTGTGTTGCCTCTGCCAGTTCAGTTACATTTCTCTTGTTATTTTCTTTTTTTTTTTTTTCAGAAAAAATCCCTGGAATGAATATTTCAGGGATTCTTTAATTATGTATTTACCCAATGGTCCCTACCATAAAACACATAACATTAACCAGATTGAGTAAGTAGGTAATCAAGTGGTTATTAAAACAGGAATTCTTGACACTTTGTCCCATAACACAGCAGTTAAGTTTATTGTGTCATGGTCTACTTGGAGCATTTTTAGCCTATGTATTTATATGTGCACTTACAGGCAATCTTATTATAGAGCACTTAGGTCTACTGAGCCAGTCAGATGTGCAGATTAGGAATGTATTATAAACTCAGTGATTTTACATACAGAGCAGCTCGTGCTGTGAGACTAACTGCTCTGAAAAGCTCTTCATCTCACTGCTAGACCACCTTACTTCAGTGCCTGCTGAAACATTGGGAAGGACCTGATATCAATGGAAAAAAAGTTCATGTGGGTCTTTCTCTGGCCTTTGGGCCACATCACATTTTCTGTATGGATTTCATTAATGTGGTATTCTGAGACTACTTGTATTGTCTGATCTATGTCAATATATTTCCTTAATCTTGGAGTTTTCATTTGTCTGTGTATCATTTGTTGCACCTTTTGAACTGGGTGTATATGTTTGATATACTTATTATGTATCCATATAATACTTGTTATACATGTATATACACATATATTTGTACACATACATACATATATTTTCTTTTTTTGTTGAATATATATGTGTGTGTGTGTGTATTTATATTGGCTTATAAATTAAAAAATCTACTAGGATTACTCAAGCCTGGGTCTGGATCTGATAATCTAGGACAAGACAGGAAAGAAGAGAGGAGACTTATAGGAAACAGATGCTGAAGATAAAGGTGGGCACTGATGTGCAATGTCACAGAGAAAAAGTTAAATGGTGGAAGGGAAAGGAAAAAAACACTGTCATGAGCAAAAGAGCTGCAAAAGCTAAATATGCTTATCCATAATAAATGGTAACTTGATTGGTAATAAAAGGTTTTCCAGTTTTACCCAAATGTATGTGAAATATCTTCTAATTTTTTTACTCTTATTTTACAAATAAATGTTTTTAAGTTACGGCAGAAACACTTTGTGTTTCTGAGGATCCAGAGGGAAAGAAGGGAGGCATTAAGTGGAGGAATTTTTTTTTTTTTTTTTAAATCTGAAGATTTTAACACTTAGATTTGAAGTCTCCTACAGGTGTCTAAGCACTGAAGTTATAAAACCTTAAACGATGGACTTACTGTGTTGTTCTGTCTGAAACATGTATCAGTCCATTTGGTTTCCTCACTTCTGAAGTTTGCTTGTTACACTTAGTTATGGGTGATTATGTAGATCTGAAAAAATGTCCGTGGGAGCCTTTAGCCTACCTGTTATATCCTGGGTAGTCCACAGCAATAGCACAGATATAATTATCACCCCAGGATGATCTTTAGTTGGCATCCAAAACCCAAGGTGGAAAGGAACTCCATGCAGATATGGGGAAGCCTCATAAATGCAATATACAATACACCTGATATAGTTGATGGAGACCAGAAGAGAGTTCACTGAGGATTTTCTTATTTTTCTTTTCTGTAAGGTGAGTGTAGAAGCTGTTTAAATCAGTGCTTCTACACCAAAACAATTTTCTGAAAATTATCTCTTTTTGTTACATTTTATTGGAGAAATTCTTTTTACATAAGGTTTTGAAATTGTTGGGCTAAATCAGTTTTACTTTTTTTTCTTTTTTTAAATTAAAAAGATACCTGTTCAGCAGTCAAAATAACCTCAGAAACTTAAGGTAACTACAGCTTGAAAGCAGCTAATATTAAAATGGAAGTTTCAGAAAGTTTCAGAAAGGAAAAAATTGGAGAAAATTCTCAGATTTCAGCTGTTGGTTTGTTTAGTTTGTTCCTTTGCTCTTGCTTGTCAGGTTTTCCACAGAAATTTCACAGGTTGGACTGCCAGGTCATTTAGGGATATGTCCACCTCTGGTGATTGTCTCTGATGCCATTTACCTCTGAGACAGCCATACCCAGGCTGCATTTCTACTGGTGAACCTGTCAAAGAGTGATACTGGGCCTTTAATAGATACTATAAGATTGCTGTTCATTTCAAACAGTTCAGATAGCCTGCTCTGGACAGTTCTCACAAAACAAAAACAAAAAACAAACAAACAAAAAAGATTAGACCCTGTTATGTCATTTTGGTAGGATCAGGCTGAGCAGCCTGAAACAATAAGGGTAGGTGTCTGAACCAGTGGGTAATGGTTCAGACCATTAAAGTACCTCCCTTCTCTTCCTGAGATCCTTCACCTCTGTAAATGCCTTTGTAGGAAAGCTGGCTCATGTGGAGCCAGATCAGGAGGTGTGCTGGTGACTGGTGAGGCCAACCAAGGAGAACATGGGAAGGAGACATTGTTGTTTCATGCCTCTAGCTGGTGGAGAGCTCTCTGCTTAAAAAATGCAAAAGTTTAGGGAAAACCTTTTTTTTTTCCTGAGTACAAATTCACCTGGGGAGGTTCCATGGGAAGCAGAAATAAGAGAAGTGTCTTGTGCTGAGAAGATCTACTGGATTTGCTTGTTCTAACCCCTTGCCTGTAGTTCTGTGCTTCTATGTTTGTTACTCTCCATGGTCAGTAGCTGTGCTGTAGCACCTCCTGGAGATGCCCATCCATAACCCTCTTTTTCAATCCGGTAGCTCATTTCCAAGAAAGGTTATTTGGCAGCATCCTCTTAACCTTGGCCTTCTAAACAAAATGCAGAACACCATCTGAAATTGACCTGCAAAAGTGTTTTCTCAAAATAATACATACCAAAGCCTCTCTGGACAAGCGGTTGTGCCTGTCCATTTGCACAATGGTTTTACAGCATCTTGTCTCGAGATGTTCCTTGTGTTTCCCTTCAATATGACCTTAAATATTTAATCAGGGCTTAAATTACAGGACTTCATCAATTTACTTAAAGTTAATGGTTTTCTTTTTTCTCCTTTCTATTCTTTTATAGTTTTTACTCTCTGCTGCACAGCAGCTGCATTTTTTGTAAGTTTCTGAGTAATTTTTTTTTTTTAAAAAACACCCTTATTTTCAAGCAAACAGAAAACTAGAATGACAACTACAAAGTATTTTTCCACTTTATTTAAGATTCCTTGGTCACCCCACACAGCTAGCCAATGCCAGCTTGCTGCAGACAGCTGACCTCCTAAATTACACCATCTTCTTCCTGCCAGTTCATGTGGGTATCTGTCCTGGGTGCAACCCCCCAAACTGAGTAATTTCTCACAATAATTAAAAAGAAAAAAGTGTCTGTGTGGGACAGAGGGTCCTTAAGTCTCTCTGTGCAGAGAGTAGCTGTGTGTTTCTCTTAACCTCAGAGATTTCTTAGCAAAGGTTCAGAAAGCTATCACTGGAAGGTAAAAATGTAGACAATTTGTCTTTTTATGTTGCTCCACAAGATGAGAAGACACATTTTCTTTTACTGGGAACAAAGGCTTGGACATGCAGCCATGAGCCTCCTCCCATTGCTTGGTGGTTTGGGAGGGGTGAAGGCAGAAGGCTGTGTTGTTTGCTGCCAGTGGCTCTCCCTGTGTGTGGTTTGGTGGAGCTCCGTCCTTGGGCAGGACAGCAAATATCAGTGGATTTGTGATTTTCACTCACTGGGCCAGGATGGGGCAGCATCTGTCATGGGCAGGGTGGCATCAGCTCCCAAAAAAAGCAGGTTTTAAGGAGCAACTTGAGGAGAAAATAAAAAAATAAAATGAAATTCCCAGCACATAAGGACACAAACAGAATGGGAGTCCACACTCCTACCTCCTGTGATTTACTGCTGCATTGGTGCCCCTAAAATCCCACTAACGGTGGCTACACATAGCCTGAAAAAAGCTTTGTAAAGCACTGAATTTTCTACCTGGCCATCATCACTTTTAGGGATGTTGAAAGTCCAGATCATTCCTGAAGTTGGTATTCCCAAGGAACATAGGACAGGAATGGGATGTAATGGGGTGGGGAGGGATGCCATCCAGAGGGACCTTGACAGGCTGGAGAGGTGGGCCAGTGCCAACCTCATGAAGCTCAGCAAGGCCAAGTGCAGGGTCCTGCACCTGGGTCAGCACAACCCCAGGCACAAATACAGGCTGGGGGGAGAGTGGCTGGAGAGCAGAGCAGTCCTGAGGAGAAGGACTTGGGGGTGGTAGCAGATGAGAAGCTGGACTTGAGCCCCCAGTGAAGGCTGGAGCCCAGAGAGCCTGTTGTGTCCTGGGCTGCATCAAAAGAAGTGTGGCCAAGCAGGGCCAGGGAGGGGATTCAGTCCTTCTGCTCTGCTGTGCTATGTCCCGTTCATGGAGCTCCAGAGGAGAGCTATGAAGATGATCAGAGGGTTGGAGCACCTCTGCTATGAAGACAGGCTGAGAGAGTTGGGGCTGTTCAGCCTGGAGAAGAGAAGGTTCTAGGGAGACCTTACAGCTCCTTCCAGTGCCTGAAGGGGCTCCAGGAAAGCTGGGGAGGGACTTTTCACCAGAGAGGGCAGTGATAGGACAAAGGGTGATGGTTTTAAACTAAAAGAGAGGAGATTTAGGTCAGATATCAGGAAGAAATTATTCACCATGAGAATAGGAAAGTGCTGGAATAGGTTGCCTGGGGAGGTTGTGGCTGCCCCATTCCTGAAGGTGTTCAAGGCCAGGTTGGATGAGGCTTGTGCAGCCTGGTCTGGTGGGAGGTGTCCCTGCTCATTTCAGGGAGGCTGGAACTTTATGGTCTTTAAGGTCCCTTCCAACCTTAACCATTCTATGGTTCTATGATTTCCACCTGCTGGCACATGATGCTCCCTCATCCCTCCTCACCTTCCCAGGCTTAGCCCCACAAGCTCTCCACCCCCACAAGTGGTTGCACCCCATCTGCAACACACCCGTAAACACATGATGACTTGTTGGACGAATGATTTTTGGATCCTGTTTCTGATCTGTTTTGGCACTGGTAACAATTTTTTAATGTGGGCAAATGAGTGAATGCTCCTGAACTCGACTAAATCTCTGTGTTAGTGTCAAATCATTAAGAACCAAATGCAGGAACCTCTCATAAATGATATTCATAGAATCACAGAATCAGAATCATCAAGATTGGAAAAGACCTTCAAGATCTTCAAGCTTAACTGTCTGCCTTACACCCCTGTGACCACTAAGCCATCTCCTGAAACACCATGTCCCCCCATTTTTTTAATGCCACCAGGGACTATTCCTCCACCACCTCCCTGGACAGCCTGTTCCAAGGCCTCACCACTCTTGCTGTGAATAAATTCTTCCTAATATCCAATCTGAACCAGCCCTGGCACAGCTTGACCCCATTCCCTCTTGCCCCATTGCTGGTCACCAGGCAGAAGAGGCCAGCACCCACCTCATGCTGAAGGATGGGGTGGGGTGGGAGAAGGGCAAGAGAAGGATGAAAGAGTGTAAAATACAGCAGGCTGGAGAGCTGAGTAGCTTCATATCCACAAACAGCATCTTGCCTCCCTGTCAGCTTCTGCAGAAGGGCACAGTTTTCTGTGGGCTGTTCAGCACACTGAGGGCTAGCAAATAGTTAAACAGTACATTATATAAAGCCTGGTCCAGTAACAATGATTGGCATGATTTTGGTGTGAAAGCTATTTAGCAATCCCACATCACTGTGCATCCCTTTTTCCTTTTTTTTTTTTCCTTTCTTTTATTTTTTTTCTTTTATTTGTTTTTCTTTTTTTTAAATTTTATTTTTTGAGAAGATATTATTTCATTCTGTTCCTTTACACTTTTATGATCCATAACCCTGCCAATAATGCTGCTATGGAAGTAACAACTGCAGTTGTTTCCTTCGTCCTTTGATACCGAACTGCTTGAAAGAGTCCAGCACAGAGCCACCAAGATGCTGAAGGGAGTGGAACATCTCCCTGATGAGGAAAGGCTGAGGGAGCTGGGTCTCTTGAGCTTGGAGAAGAGGAGACTGAGGGGCAACCTCATCCATGGTTACAAATACATTCAGGGCAGTGTCAGGAGGACAGAGCCAGGCTTTGTTCAGTGATGTCCAGTGATAGGACAAGGGGCAATGGGTGCAAACTGGAACAGAGGAGGTTCCACGTAAACATCAGAAAAAGCTTCTTCCTGTGAGAGTGACAGAGCCCTGGGACAGGCTGCCCAGAGAGGTTGTGGAGTCTCCTTCTCTGGAGGCATTTAAACGTACCTGGACATGTTCCTGTGTGTGTAATGTGCTCTGGGTGATCCTGCTCTGGCAGGGGGGTTGGACTGGATGGTCTTTCCAGGTTCCTTCCGACCCCTAAGATTCTGTGATGCTGTGATTCTGTGCTGTTCTGGAGTGATGGTGGTCCTGGAGCACAAGAGCAATAATAAGCCTATGCATGTTGTGCTCCCACTGTCCTCTAGCACCATGATGAAGTAAATAGACAGTTGCAGGTGCCTGAAAGAGTTGTACCCACCTGTGTTGCTCTCCCCATTGGGCACATGTGGCTCCTTCCCACCTCCTGCTTCTGCAGGGTACAGTTGCCCCCACACTTGCAGCAGGAGATGCTCCCCACCTTTCTTCCATGGGTTAAGGAAACAAATCTGAGGTCAAGGTCTGATGGAAGATACAAATACTGCATTTTAAGCCTTCATGAACCCCATTATACTGGCCCCTTTTTTGATATTTTTTGATATTTGTGGATTGGGATGGACAACCAACAGCTTCTACTATTGTAAGGGAGGGAAAAATAATAAAAAACCCCAATACCCTGTGCACCCTCAGAAAATAAATTATGGAGGCCTACTCATTTTAGAAATATTGTTAATATTGCTGGATAGATTACACACAGCTTGAAATAAACAAACATCCACAATAGCAATTTAGCTATAATTGTATCTCCTTTTTTATTTAGATTTATACAATATTAACTGTAGAAAACCAATACTGTCAAGAACTGTGGAAAAATATCTTTCATTAGGAAAAGATGTACTGTAAATTTGTTCTGTCCCTGAGTTCTGTGAACATGCTGGCAGTTCAGTATAAAACAAAACAAATACTCAGGTTGTGAAAAGTTGTTTTCTCTCTGTAACTTCCTGAATGTTACCCTAACTGGATTTTCAAATTGGTTTCTGTGGTCTGCAGCTATGCACAGCAGAAGAAATTGCAGGCATCTCTTGAGCAGAAGGAGTATTTTTAGATGTTTTGTGGGCTGTGTATCAATTACTTTATAACATAGAGTTAGTAAGGAATGTATGAAATATACTTAGTGCCTTTTGAGAGTATTTTGGGAGCATTTGATTCTGACACATGCAATATAATTTACAGAGATGCAAGTTACATCATTATAAAATTATATATTGAGAAAACACCACCAAAAAAAAAAAAAAAAGCCAACAAAAACCCATGAAGAAAATCCTTTGAACCCTGCCTTGAGGTATCCACCCTTGAAAAGAGTGCAAGTTTTCACTGAAGAGTCTTTGCTTTCCACTCAAAGGAAGCTTTTGGAAGATTATACAACCCATGATTTTTCTATAAATTATTGTTGTATCAGTGGTTTTGCTAATACTGGTTGCATTACTAGCTGACTGTTCCTTTAGCCTTAAAATATCTTTCGGACATCTTCCAGTTTCCTTGGCTCAGCCTCGGTCTCTTGGTTTGTGTGGAAAAAGGAGGTGGGAGAAGGGCTCTGCTTTTCTCCCTCACAATTTATTTTCTTAACTACAGAGAAAGATAAAGCTCTGTTATTATGAGTTGTTATATTTACATTTTAAAATAATGTAAGTGTAATAAAATAAGTGTGTGTTTTTTAATGTGAACAACTGAGGGATTGCACCCAGGCTTTAATGTTTTCCCAAGTATCATTGCAGTGAATGGCTTGGGAGGAGGGAATTAACATTTCTGCTTTCAGTGACCAGGAGCTTCGGTTGCATGGAGATAACTCTAGTTTTCTGCTGCAAGCTTTAGGGAAAATTTAAATGCCCTCCTCTATCCCAAAGAGCAGCTGGGCAGACTGAGAATAGGAAAACCTTCCCCAAATAATACCCACCCTGCAAGAGCTGCCAAGATGTGCAGCACAGACAAGCCCCAGTGAGATACCCAGGAGGTAGTTTCCATGACCATCCCTCCTGCAGGTTCAGTTCTAATCAATTCAGTGGTATTCAGTGTTAAATCCAGACACCTGATGGACCTAAGGGCCCAAAAGAGAATCATCCATCTCTGAAGTTTCTTATATGGAGGTAAATTAGCCTCAGCTCTTTTTTTTTTTTCCTTCCCCACCCCCCCACCCCCCCCCCGTATTATTTTGCATGTATTACCATGACTTGATTTTCAAACTGGTCTGAAAGAAAACCTGACAAACTGCTGTTTTGTCCCTTTGGAATAAATGTGAGCCTGGAAAGGCTGTGCCTTGGGAAGCAGTGAGGAAACCTTCTTTACCCACCAGTTTTTGTGTGACTTTCACCAAGAGGACCTGGTGATGGGCCCAGGAGGATCTCCTGACTTTGTGAGACTCAGTCATTCTTTACAGGAGTGTGTTGTAATGGGAAGGTGCACTGGTGATGGAAGGGATCATTTCCACCTACATAAACCATGCCCAGAATTTACACCTGTGCTTGCAGATTTAGTGTCTGAGTGTACAGGTGCCTATTGGCAGAGACTATCAACCCTTTGAGCCTACTTATGCAAAATCTGGACAGATACGAATTTTGCAGTCACCACTCAGACAATGAAGCTTTGATAAAAAAGAACATCAAGAGACTTAGAAATTTTCCACCCAGATCTCAGGAGATGTCTAGTAGTGACTGCTTCTGGTTGGAAACAACTATTCTTAGATCCTTTTAAAATTTCTACTTTCAAAATGAGCCACAACATTTCAGATGTTAAAAAAAAAAAAGAAAAAAAAAAAGAAAAAAGTTCTTAAAAAGGTAGTTACTCTGTCAAACCTCACTGAGTTTTCAGATTGTTATTTTTTCTAACCAGTGCAACTGACCCATCCCTTCTGATGACCACTGAAGATGCTGAAAATACCCACTACAAAGTGATTTTCTTATCCTAAAGGGTTATATTTCCCCTGTTGAGGCCACCTCTGAGCTATAAGCAGTTAGGTCTGTGCTCAGGGCAGAGACTCGAGCTTTGTCAGGCTCTGCTGCTGCCAGCACAGCCTTGTCTTCTGGAATGAACCTACAGCCACTTCTGGACTGTTAGGAACTGTTTGGGGATTAAGCTTTATAAAACCTGTGTCCAAAACTGAGCTGAGGAAAGCGTTGTGAGAATATATTTAATCCTGTGAGAGGCTCAGACACCATAATAAGATTGTGCCATAGAGATCACACATAAATCACAGTAAGCTGTCTGGTCTTCTCTCTGTCCTCTTCTTGTACTAAAAAAATACTAATGTCCCCTGCTTGCATATCACAGGCCTAGACTTTCTCTGAGAAATATAATGAAGTTTCATAACATTTCTCACTGACTCCTGTACAGTGCCACTCTTCAATGAAAATAGTGTAATTTGATGAGATTCTTCCAGAGTGTCTGCAGATTATGACAAACAGAAGCCAAAGGGTTTGGTTTTTTTATTATTATTATTATTTTCCGTTTTTATTTAATTACAAGAAATTCATAGTTCTCATTTCCAAGTGAAACTGACAACATGCTAAACTCTGAAGCTTGTTGCTTGCTATTTTAATGGATAGTGGCATTAATATGTCATTTGTTTGGCAGTGGCATAGAAGTAATTGCCAAAGGATCAACAGCAAGGGAATAGAAACACAGAGCAATTACTGTAGATTCCTACTTACTATTACCCCACTTGTCATACTGTTTCAGCTGGTGCTGTGCAACAGACATGGCAGAAATACACACGAGCATCAGCCCAACCAGCCAAAAAGAAGCTCACATAAACAAGGAAGATGGCTGGGCACTGAGTATGGATTGCATAAATCCCAGAATTAGGCAAAAGCATTTGCTTGAGTCTCTGTCAGTGCAGCAAGACACTTGAGAAGAACTCAGGGACAATAAAATGTAACACAGCATGGTCATGGTTCTTGAATAATTTGAATTTTCATGTTTTGTCTCTATGTTCCTTGAGGATGGTCCAGAGTGAAGACAAAGGGAAGAGTGAGGCTTGCAGAATTTAAGTGGATGAGAAATATCCACCTGCTGGGAAAAGAGCATTAACACAGACTACTGGCAGCTTGCAGATAGGACCAAGCTGTATTAATCTGTCCTACAGCCTGCCCTTTACCACAGGACACTTTGAAATAGATGTATTTACCTACACTTTGAGTTTTCCTGTTATCTACCTCCTACAAAACATCATACAGGTAACAGTAATAGGGAAACCTGTCTCCAAACCAGGTTGATAAGTTTTGGGTTGCTTCCTCAGAAAAGCTGTTGCTGCTTCCTCGTATTTTTGCTAACATAGCAGCATTTCTAGTTGGGGTATCAGCTATTCATCTTTACAGCAGAAATCTGGGCCTTGATATGAGGCCACCAGCAGAGAAACTCTTCCTCTTTTTACCATAATGTTTTTTAGGACTTAACTAAATATCTCAAAAGTTGAGATAACTTATAGTTCTTAGCTAACTACAGGAAAAGTATCTCTATTGAGAGGTCTGGCCTTGCTTCAGGGTAAGGACAAGTGTTTAGGGACAAAATGAAAACAGAACTGTGGTAACTTTGAGGAATTACCCCTTTCTGAATTATTTGATGAACTTATTTTCTGCTAAGTGGAAACTTGAATGGTGAAATTAACAAAAAATTTGCAGTTTAAGAGATGATCCAGTATAATCTATTATAATATTGCTATTACAGTTAGGTGTTTGGTCTCTCTTCTGTGTTTTCCAGCCAGACTGAAGAATTAACCTATTTCTACCTCTCCTCTACATCATATAACAATGTTGATGGGAAAGTACAGACTTCGGGAGGCTTTAAAATCCATCTTCAGAAGAAGCATTTCCAGACACAAAAAGTTTAACACAAAGGCAGATTTGTGACTGGGAGCATGCAGGAGATAGCAAGAGATTTGTCATACACTGAATATGATGGTTTATTTAGCTGTTTAGTGTCATGGTTGGATTCATTAATATGTAGCTAGATACATCACAGATAAAATGACAGGAAGTATACAACAACTCTGAAAAAGATAAATATAATTTATTATCTTCACGAGGATCTATGCAAGAGCTAGTTTTACAAATATTCACTTATCAGGATGCTAGATATGATCACTGTCATAAAGAAATTAGTTCAGACATGACAATATTTCATGTTGAGGCAGAATGGGTAAAGCTGTCTGTCCAGTGCTTTCTTGGAGATGCATACAAACCCCATTTTCTATTTGCTCTGTAGGACACATTAGCTATGCTGAGTTAACATACTACAGTAGCCTTAAATGCATTGAAATGTTGTGAAAGCAGCACTGCTTCCCCCTTGGTTATTCTGGTCATTAAGAGATAAAGATCAGTAGCCTAACTGAAACAGTGTCTCTGCCACGAGTGTTAGATATATTTTTCAGCACAAGGATATAGCATTCACATTTTTTCCCCAAAGTTTGGGTTTTTGAGCAGCAGCATCAACAGAATCCTGCAGGCGAGCAGCTCTATCCCAGCGTGGTGAGCAGCTGGACTGCACAGTCCCTCCTCCAGCAACATTATCCGCTCGGACACCTTCCCTGTCCATGGCAGGGCTCCAGGTGTGACGTGGGGGAGGTGGCTCCTGTGCCCCTGCCCAGCTGTGCTCCCCCAGCCTGTGGAGCCCCAGGGTGGGACCTCTGGGTTGCAGGACCCTCTGCAGCTGGGGACAGGAGCCCAGATGTCTCTCAGAGCAGGTTTTGCACCTGGCACAGCTGCTCCACGCCTGCTCCCACCAGCAGAGGTGCCGTGCACTGCACCAGCCCTCTGCAGCACTCCAGACTGTGGCAGCTCCAGCCGTGGAAATAGATTTAGCAGCTGTCATGGTTTGGGCAAGAAAGAACCAGCCCCATGGCTGCTCACTCAGCTTCCCCCCCTCCCACACACACACACACTGGGATAGAGAAGACAAAACCCCAACTAGAAGCTCATGGGTGGAGACAAAGGACGAGGAGGGATCTTCACCAATTAAGCTCCCGGGAAAAACAGACTCACCCTGGGGAAAAAACAATAATTTAATTTCACACTAATCAAAGACCCACAGGACACAGACACACCCAGAGCAGGGCTTGCATATGTTACCCCACCCCTCCCTTCTTCCTGGGCCCAAATCCCTTTGTTCCCGGTTTCTCTCCCTCCTTCCCCCCAGCAGCACAGGGGGACGGGGATGGGGTTTAGAGTCAGTTCACAGGCTGGTGGGTCCTGCTGCTCCTTCCTCCTCAGGAAGAAGGATTCCTTACAGTCCTTCCCTGCTTCCCCATGGGGTCCCTCCCATGGCAGAAAGTCCTCCACGAACCTCTCCCTCATGAGTCCTTCCCACCAGGCTCAGAGCTGCTCCAGCCTGGGCTTCCCACAGACTCACGGGCTCCTTTAGGAACAAACTCCCCTGGTACCAGGGTCTTCCACAGCTGCATAATCCAAGTCCACCAGCAGCACATAGTCCACTGGCCACAAAATCCAAGTCCAGTGGCCAAGTTCACCCCTCCTGGCACATTCAGGGAATGTTCCACCATGTTCCTCCACAAATGCAGGGGGACAGCTGCCATCTTGTCATGGGTTGCAGGGAAACTTCTGCTTGGCCACCTTCTTCCCCTTCTTCCCCTTCTTCCCCTTCTTCCTCATCAACCATGGGCTGCTCTGCCTCTCCAGCTCAGCTGTTCCTCCTCTCCTTGCTCTGCTCAGCTCTTAGTTCTTTCAAATATTAATGGCAGAGGTGCATCTATTGTTCCTCTAGTGGCTCCTTGGCTGGTTTTGGAGCTGGGAGAGCTTCTCAGCTTCTTACAGGAGCCACGGGTGGGGCCCTTCCCCCACTACCAAAAAACCTCACAAACCAAACCAGCACCACAACTAACTACTGGAAACCTTTCCCTTTTCCCAAACTGCCCCATTATTGAGAGTCCTGGGACTTCCCTGCTGCCATAGAGGGCAGAGTGCTTGTAGCACGCCCCTTGCAGGACTGTGCTGGTTACCCAGTGTACACAGATTAACCTCAGCTCAGGAAGGATCAGTTCAGGTCTGGACCAAATATTGGACCAGATGATGAAATCGCAGCCAGGTTTGGAAAATATAGGATGGGCAGCACTTTTCTAGCTGGAAACATCACTACAAACAAACAGACATGCATGGCACGTTGCTTGTCACATGCTGTGTACACTCCTGTGGCCTCTGCCAGAGTGACTCTGTAAGCACACATGGGATTAGGAGTGGAAAAAGGCAAAGTTGCTCCTTCCCTGATTGAGAGTTGGAAAAAAAATCCATTTCTGTGCTAAAGCTCTCTGGACTTACTGAAGATATATGGGGAAAGCAATAATGGCTCTTCTCTGTGGGTGCCACCAGAAAGGAGTGCAATAAAATGAGTTGCATTGTTCTGACATGCCTTGGTTTGGAAGCACTTCATCTGGTAAAGAGTTTTCATGAAGTGAGACAGCAGTTGCTAACAGCGGAGCTGTCACAAAGCCTGAGAACCCACTAAATGAAAATTAAAAAGTGCTTGAGATGTGGCTTTACACAGATAAGGCAGGGAGAAGGTAAAAATACAGAGAAATTTGTTGATAGTCTAATTTAGATGAGCCAATTTTCCATTTTTAGAGAGCTGACTAGTATCTACTGATTGGAACAAAATGTTGGGTGAAAAATGGGAGTGAGACAGGCAGATAGAAAAAGAAAAAAAAAAAAAAAGAATTTATGAGACTATTGAATACACAAATACACAAATAAGAGATCTGATGCTGCAGATATGATAGACATGCAAGATGTTACCAAAAGTCTCATTTTGTAAAGATTGCAAGTGTGCATTAAGTGGGAAACAGCAAAAGACATACTCCACATGTAAAAAAAAAAGTGCAAAAAATTGAATTTATTTAATTACTTTCTGTGAGTTTGAAGCATGAGGAGGAAGAGCAGAGCCAACAGGTGCTGACGAGTTGCACCCACAATAAATGGACTCTATCATTTTATGAATTTCTAATAATTTCAGCTGGGGATGAACTAAATGTATGTTTAAAAACATACTGTGGGATTTATGTTTTTTTTTCTGGATCAATGGAACTTTAAAAAAGCTGAGATTATTTGTGAAAGAATGAGGTAAATGAGATGGCTTCATGGATGCACATGCAGTGCAAGGGCAGGATGACAACCAGCTGATGGAGAGGATAAAGACGTCCAGGGAAACAGAAGGTATTTCAGCTGTATAGAACATACAGCTGAAATATCATCTTGTGAATCATGACCCCAATTTCCCTTAATCTAAGTTAGGATTGAAAAGGGAACATTTCCCACTAACTACCGGGGGGCATTTTTGGTGGAATGGATGGCAAATAATCTCAAGTGATTGAAGTACCAGCGGAATTATGGCTTGTGACTTTGGGGAAAAGAAAGAGCTCTCGTTCCTTAAATGGGTTTTGTAGAAGGGGCCGTGTCAAACATCTTGTTGCCAAGGTGGGTCCCAAGAAATCCTACCCCATTCTTGTGGTTAGAAAATGAGGACGTGGAGCTTCAGGCTGCTCAAGGGATGGTTCCAGCCTCCTGCCTGCCCCATCCTGCCTTTGGGTGCCAGGCTGGTTTATTTATTTCCATCACTCCCTTCTGCAGGGCTGGGAAAGATGGGTAACCCAAAGGTGGTGGTGGGAAGGGTCTTGCTGAGGATGAGCACAGAGCAGTGCAGTCCGGGCTCACACGAGTGGTCACAGGTGGTTTCTGTGCTGGCTCAGGGTGCATTGAATGTTGTGGGGCCTAAAAGGTGCTGCACCACTGTCCTGCCCCTGCAAGCAACATTCTTGCATTTAGCTTAATTATATTAAAGGACCTTGTGCGCAGCCAATCCATTGTCTCTGTGGCTGAGTTCGTCACAGAATTATTGAGGTTGGAAAGGACAATTGAGATCATCAAGTCCAGCCTGTGACCAACACCACCCCATCAGCCAGACCATGGCACTAAGTGCCACATCCAGTCTTTCCTTAAACACCTCCAGGGATGGTGACTCCACCACTTTCTTGGGCAGTCCATTCCAATGTCTAACCACCCTCTCCATGAGGAAGTACTTCCTAATATCCAACCTAAACCCCCCCTAGTGCAGCTTCAGGCCAGGCACTCTTGGTCTGCCTGGGAGAAGAGCCTGGCACCCACTTGACTACAGCCTCCCTTCAGGTAGTTGTAGAGAGTCATAAGGTCTCCCCTGAGTCTCCTCTTCTCCAGGCTAAACAACCCTAGCTCCTTCATCCTCTCTGCTTAAGACTTTCCCTCCAGTCCCTTCCCCAGCCTCGTTGCTCTCCTCTGGACCTGCTCTAGCACGTATCTCTCTTGAGGTGAGGGGCCCAGAACTCGACACAGTTCTCAAGGTCAATTGTCTGCTGGGCCACAGTCTCTGACTCTGTCACTTCTCTGTGGCAGAGAAAAAATCCCACTCCTGCACCTTTGTCATCACCAACACCCCATCTCCTCCCCATCTTGTGTCTACTCCTCTTCCACTCACATGTCCTCCTTCCCTCTCCTCCCCACTCCCATGTTCCACTGGGTTACCATCCTCCAACCTCCATGTCCTCCAGTCTCTGCTAACCTTTCTCGGGTGACCACATGCCCTGCAGCACGTTTATTACTCTTGCACAGAGGGGCAAGGCATGATGAACAGGTTGCTCCTACTGCCCTTTTCTTTCTCCCATCCCAGGCAGACAAAGCAGGTGATCCGGTGCATGAGTTTGTTCTGACTTGGTCAAGGAGCTGGTAGAACAGCCACAAAGGTGGACATTCCTGTATCACTGTAAGGAGCAGACTAAAATGATTGCTGTTGTTACTGCTTCAGATATTCCTTCTCTATTGGTCAGAAAAAAAGGATACTTAAAAGGCAGAATTCTCCCCATTTGTGGTTGCAGAGTAAATTATTGCCTGACATCAACAGTCTTCTCTGTTTTTATTCTTTTTGGATGTTCATAATTGACATTATCAGGTAAATGTAACTAAATGTCCTACATTATGGCTTTATCTCTTGTTTCTATTGCATTCTTCAAAATGTTTTTATTTACAATAATGTAATTTTTTATCTCTTTCAATGCAGATCTGAGAAACAGACACCATTATTTCAAAGATTTTTGTCTACTGAGAAGTAATGAAATAAACGGGATGGCAGGTATCTCTCCATCCCATCCCTCTGATACCAGTGTCTTCCCTGTTTAAAAAAGAAACTACCTGAAATAGAATTATAAAATATTAAGAAAAGGTGTCAGGGATGTGGCAGCAATGCTGCACCTCTGCTTCATGGTCAGTGTCTTTCATGGTGCATGAGCCTCTGTGGAAGGCTCCAGATGGTGACTCAGAACACATTTACTAAATATCTGGCTCTACAACAGGCTTCCCATTTGTTATTAGGCCAATCACATGGGATATTGTTACCAAATGTGAAAAAATTCAAAATCACTTCAATTATTTAAAAAAAAAAAACCCACACATAATAACTTGTCTCTCTCTGTGATTAATTTCCATGTTTTCTCCTATCTTTTACCTTGTTCATTTAAGGCTTGTCATGACAGGTGCTGCCTCTTACTATATGTTTGTAGAATATGAAGGATAATGGGAAATTGCCTGGCTGGAACTCATGACATAGTGCTAAACTAGAAATAAAGATTGAGTTTTAGTAGTTATAGCAGATGGCAGAGTGCACCCAATTTCCACTTACTGTTTGAGGAACTGTATTTGTTGTTGAAAGTACACCTCAATTGCTAAGCTGCTTTTCTGGTTTCTTACTTTTCAACACTATTCAGCTTGGAATCTTCTTCTGATATCTACTTTTGCCCATTTTTTTGTCTGTTTTCACTCTTTATTCTCCCTATCTCACATCAAGATGGCATTTATTCTCTCTGTCTTGCATTTTCACTGTAATCATGCATGAAGTCCTTGGGGAAGTTCCTTTGCTCTTCTCTGTGGATGTGATGTGGAGTGACTTCATGGTGGCAGAGTGATTCTTGCTGGCATCTTGGTTAGATCTGCAGGAGCAGACCTAATAATAACAATAACAAACCTTATAATACACCTGAGGCCATTGTGCAGCCCCAGGGCCATGGTCATGCAAAGTGTTGCATGAGCATCTCCTTCACCTGTCTGGGTCAGAAATGGGGGGAACTGACTGGTTACTGAGGAAATGCTGGAAAGGACATTGTGGATGGCAAAATGGACACAAGTGGAATTTTGGAGAAGTGAAGGCCAGCTGTGTCCTAGGCTGCATGAGTACAACCGTCTAACTGGGAATGTGATTATCCCACTCCACTTGTCACCTCTTAGGCCTTACCTTGGAAAATTCACTTAGTCTCTTTGGTTCAAGAGAGAAGGATCCAGAGGAAGACCACCAGGTCAATGAATGTGTTGGAGAACTGGATGTATGGAGACAGGTTGGAGGAACTGGGTTTGCTCAGCCTGGAGAGCAGAAGGTTCAGGGGGATCTAATCACAGTGTACCAACACTTTAAAGGTGGTTATGGAGAATGAGTTATCCTTACTTGATAAGGATCAAAGTATCAAGACATGAGGGAAGAGGCACAAGTTACTTGAGGTAAAATTCTGCCTGGATGTTAGAAATATTCTTTACAAAGAAACTATTCAAACATTGGATATTTTACCCAGTGAAGCACTGGAATCTCACCTGATCAATATATTGAAGGCTTGACTGGATATCCTGACCCAATACCCTGCTTTCAGGGAAAAGTCAGATCTGAAGAACTACAGAGATTTTTCAACCTGGAGTTCTCTTGGGTTCTGTGATCCTGTATTTCGTTTATTCTCCTCACTGTGAGTACATCCATACCTTGACTTCACGCCTAAATAAAGCTATGATTTTTCCAATATAATAACACTAAAGACATATTTCTATATAATGCACTCCTTGAAGGAAGTATGGGATTAATACTTTTTTCCAGAAGGAATTAGTGTGATAGCACCTATACTTTTCTTGAGGAAGGCGTAAAGATAAACAGCCAGTATGCTGGGCTGACTCTTTTGTATTACCAGGCTGATTATCTGCCTGCCTACAGAGACATACTCTTCAGTCATCCATGTTGCAGCTATATCATCTGTGTCCCACACAGATTCACCCTGGGGGTGAATTAAGTGGTTTTCTGGTGGGACATATAGAATAGCACTTCCTGTATCCATCATGGATATAATCTCCAGCAGAGGCAGTTCAAGGCCACCTCAGTAGTCTTGTTTCTTTACCCTTTCTCCACATCTACTCCAGGGTGTGTTGTTGAAAGTGGGGTATGATGGAAAGCTCTTGTCCATGACTTTTCAATATGCAGTATGGATTAAAGCTCTGCTCTTAAATAGAAAAGAGTATGTTCAGGCTGGTCTGTGTCCCTTTACCTTTGAAGTGCTCTCCAGGGCAGCTTGAATATACATACAAATACAGAGAAAATATTTGGATCAGCAGCATACTCTATGATTGCAAAAGCAGATGAAATAAGAAAAAAAGGGCTTTCCTACAACATTAATGCAGAAGATGCCACAGTGACACATTGTCACATCAGGCAAAGAAAATACTGCTGAGGGTCTAAGAAAGTTTTGAAGCAATGGTGGAGTGTATTACTCTGTTTCATGTCAGATAACACCACAGCAATGGGAAAATGTGTCAAGACTGAATGTCATACCTTTGGGTAGCCCTGTGTGCTTCTGACACAGAATCCATTATACCAACGTGAAAAAAAATTGAACACTTCTTTAAAGCCTTCTGAAGTGCCCAGTTTGTACTAATATATGCATATTCCAGGTATTTAGGTAATAGCACCAACATCATCAGCCATGACTAATACATTCTTTACACTGAGAAAAGCTTTACTAACTACAGGCCTGGATAGCAAAGTGTTCCTGGAGTGAAGACATTTGAAAGACATTTTAATTCGGTGGCACCATGCAGAGGGCATTAATCTTTCTTGTGATTTCCTCTATTGTAACAGAGAAAAAGATTTTTAATGTGCAAACCTCATTAAATCAATCATCCTTGGGAATTTAGATGCACAGTGTGATAAAGGCAACAACTTTCAATACCTAGAGGCAATTTTTTCCATATGTTTTGGATGTTGGGGTTCAGGAAAAATAAGGATTTTAATGATTTTTTGGTCCTATTAAACCATACAATTTTAATTTAGAGATCTCCTACTTTAAGATAAATATTATAAATTAAGTTCACAATTAATGCAATAGAATATCAGCCTGCATTGTACAAACTTTTTTCTGCTTGTGTGCACAACCAGGATGGTTTTGGAGAGAATGGTCTAAGTTATTGACTACCTGGTGCTGCAGCACTGATACAAAACCAACCATGACAAATACTGGAAGAAAACATTGGTTTTTAGACCCTTGAATTTATAAAAAATTTAAACAAGTCTCAGAGTTACTGTGTTTCTTCTCTTCCTGAGAGTTAAGAAGACATCTTTATTCAATAACAAATTTATTCAGTCTAAACTGTTTGCAAACCTGGGAATGGCTTCTTTATTTGGAGAAAGCAGAAGTGTAATACTATTTGAAAAAGTCAATGATTATGTCATTTTGCATCACAAAGAGATGGCTGACTATGACTAATCCTCAGGCATTTGTCAAGCCTAGGCTTCCCATGGGAGAAGATTTTTACTAAGCCCGGTAGCCTTTAGAGCAAACTAGGACATTTGATGTATTTCCACATGGATAACAGCATTACATGACATCTAAGTAAACTTACATTATCCATTAATTGACAGCTTAGATCTGCCTGGCTCAAGAGGAACAGACAACTGTGTGAAGGCTGAGGTAAGGTTAGAGGACAAAATGTCAGTTGTCACTGGGTTGTATCCCATGAGACAACTGGCAGTCCAGCTTGTAACCTGGATTTAAGCTTTTGTCATGAACCTCTTCCTTTCTCTCCTTTTGAAAAGCATGGGGTTTTTTGTGACTAGTAAAGACCGTGAACACTGAAACAAGGTGATTTTTTTTTTTTTCTTTAACTGTGTGGCTAATACAGTATAGTTCCAGAAGATTTTAAGACATGTTCAATGTATTTGCATAATCAGGTCGCTTTAGACTGTTTTGCAGCTTTGAACATTCATGCATTCCACTATATAATAGAGAAGAGTCTCAGGAACCTTTGTGTCTCTGTGCTCTCTGTTTCTCTGAAGCAAAACACCTCAGTTACAATGCGTGAGGGGAAAAAAAAAAAAAAAGAAAAGGAAAAAAAATAAAAGAAAGGGAAAAAAAGGAAAAATAGGGAAAAAAAGAGAGGAAAAAAAGGAAAAATTGTAAAAAAGAGGAAAAGAGAGGAACAAAATTACTAACAAACTGTTTACACCCAGTTTAAAATCCCTTACTGAGGCTTGTTGAACAACTGAGTAGAGATTTTTGAGAAAATAAACAATTTAGGCAACGCCTTTGTATGAAGTCGAAAGACAAACTTCATGTAACCTTTATCTTCATTAGCTTCTGCATTTGTTTATCAAGAAGGGTCTTAAGCTGGCATCAAAGCATGAAATACAGTCCTCTTACAGGGTGCTCATTTTTGTGCCATCTTGAAGAAAACAAAAAAAAAAGAATTGGATGAGAAAGTATAAAAAAATACTCATAGCATTAGAATTCCTTTTTAAAAATGAAAGTTGCTCCCCCTAACTGCTCTTGATCTTTGGATCTGACTAGGTTGCCTCTTTCAGCTGTGACTGAAGATGAAACTGACCACTCCTGCAGTCACAGGACTGTGAGCTTCTGGGATGGGAAAGAACAGAAACTCAAAGTCTGAGCCCAAGCAACATCTTAAGGACATCTCCAATCTGACCATTTCCTGAGGCCAGGCAAAACCCTGGCAAGAAGCACTAGGCTATGTAGATTGAAAGTGCTCTTAATCTAGTTATGCCTTGGGTGAGAAAACACAAAATTCACCAACCTTTATCTAGTGAAAGAAGGTGCATCATCTACCTGAGCAGAAGGTCTGAACACTGCTGGGATAGTGCAACTGAGTGAAAAAACACCTACTGAGAACTCCACCACCAAAAGCCTGGTGACACCAGCATGATCCTCAAGTCCAAAACCAAAGATGATCTGTGATGATGAAGCCCTTGGTGAAAGCATTAAGCCCTTCTGCATTCACAGGGATGGAGGGTAAGGCCATGGGCAGAGGCAGCATCCATGAAAAGAGCTGAAGTGTTTACAGTTCAAACCCATACTCGCTTTCTGGCTAAACAACCATGGGCTCACCTGGGGGCATTTACAAAAATGATACCTAAGAAGAAAAGAATCTAGTTCCCAGTATCTTTAAGAGTTAGACGTATCCTTACTTACTGACTGACAAGCAATTGACCTGAGTAATTATATTAAATTGAAGATACAGTTCCTTCTTTAAATCTATTTTACAAAATATTTTTTGGGTAAAAAATCAATAACAAATTTCTGTATCTTCTGCAGTACTTCAGCTGCTAGCAACAGGATTATAAAGAATGATAAATATCCCAAGCCTTTAATAAGGCACTGTACTTTGGGCTGATTATGTTTTGTGGCTCAATTATTGTTGTAACGCTTATACTGGCTCTGGCATGAGCTCTGTACCAGATTTGTTATCAGAGGTATTACAAATACAGGGTTTTTTTTCTCACAGGACTTCTTTCACCATGTATGTTTTACAGACTTGGAAAGGTAGTATTGCAAAGTGGCTAGGAGTTCAGATTCATTAAAGAAGACAAAAGTAAACAAAAAAAAAAGGCAGAATTTCCAGCAGTTCTATCACACTGCAAGCCATAGAAGAGTTTCTTGACAACAAAGGACAGGTACACAGCAGCAGAAAAAAAAATAATATAATCAGGAGGTATGATGAAAACCAAGGCAACGGCGTGGTTGGTGAAACAAGGGCTGAGCAGGCTACAGTAATTTAGATGAAAACAAGCTATCACATAATAAAAGGGCTTTAAGGAAGCCCTGGGTCAATATTTTCAAACTTATCTAATAAATAATTTATTTATCACTTACAAATCCCTCTTCTGGGAAGTGTGAGGGGTGTAAATTAAGTTTCCTGAATGCATTTTGTAGCCATTAAGGCTTGGACCTTAAAAGTTAAAAATAACTAAGGCTCAAAATGTGAAAAAGAGAAGATGCTGCTGTTTGAAGCTGTCTGCATGTCACCAGTGATGGATGCAGCTGGTCAGTGACCCCCAAGGAGCAAACAGGGTACCCCCCACAGCCCCCAGCACCTCTCCTCAGTGGGAAAGCAAGGAGAAAAAAAGGAGGAAGTCCTGTAAGTGTTATTTTTCCCTCTCCACGTGTACCCAGGAATAATTCAAAGTGCCTCTGCTGCAGTTTCCTGGCTGCTTTGTACTACTACAGCTCTTTTCCAAACTCACACACGCACACACGCACAGCCTCCCTTTTGAGTTAGCTCACTGCCACATTAGAGATCTTCAGTGCTATTTCAGAAGATAAAATACTGTCATGCAGAAACAAAGGCAGTAAGAAGTGGCAGACTGCAAATTCACCATTCAAGTTCACTAATCTGAAGATAATTTCATTAGGTCTTCATTTTCACCAGAATTTGCAGGCAATTCTGAACCTGGATGTCAGTACACATTAGCTTAGGGAAGCTATTACTTTAATAACTGCCATGCATGTTTTTTTTACCAAGTCAAACTATAATGTCTTGCAGACATGTAGGCAAAACAGCAGATTTTTTAGGATCTGAGAAAGTACAAATTGTAAACATAGTGCAGTAAAAATGCCTTCTTCTCTGTTTCCCATTGGCTGTTTGTCAATTTGTTTCCTTCCCACACTCTCCCAGCGCTTGGTGTATCCCTCTTTAAGCCAAAGATCCTAGGATGCATGAGGTCTGGACATTTCATTCAGTCCTTCTCAGACTGCAGCACAAAAGAAGAAAAACAAAAAATGCTAACAAGAAAACAAATCTTCTATACATTGCCATACTCTACAGCATCCAAGCATTTGTTTGAGATTGGTCACTGTGGGGAAAACCATAAATCAACCTTACAAGAAGGACTACAGAGGTAACAATTAAAGATTTTTTTTTTTTTTTTTCTGAAGAGAAATGCTGGTTTGGGGCACACATTTGTTTCCCTTTAAATAATAATTTTTAATCACAATAACTGTGCAGACAGCCTGTATAAGCTACACAACTTACTGCAAGTATTTGATATTGACTTTCCCATCTATCCTTTTCCCACGAGGAAAAACTGGTATAGAACTTGCTGTGTCTACTGCCATGTTATCTTATTCCTTACAGAAACAGGAAAGACTGTCTTTTGAAAATACTGTTTCCAGGCTCAATATTTCTCTATCATTGTCCTCTTGTGGGAGCAAATGTTATCCCTCATGTGGAGGCCCCCAGGACAAGTTGCCTGTGAGCATGACACAGTCTGAGTGACAGTAGACGTGTACACAATATCTCCTTCCTTCTCAGGAGCCTCATGGCGTACTTGCACAAAGGATTTTGGCCTGAGAAGTATGAAAATGCATAATTTCATCTGTACCATGCATGGCTCTCTCTCTGGCTGAGGTGGTGGGACAGAGACAGAGACAATCTCCAGCTAGCTGTCTAGTGGTTAGTGGTGTGCTCTGAGAATGCTCAACTTAGCCACCACAGAAGTGCCATAAAGTTTCAGCCTGTGAAGAGATTTTAGCTAGAAATTGAAAAAAACAAGGCTATCTGCCCTTTGAGGTGTTTTGTTTTTCAGCACACAATACTTACCAAGATTGGCATGATTGGTCATGCCTATCCTGTTGTGCAAGAACATTTTTGGTGGGAACTTAAAGTTCCCTAAGCTCTGCCAAGATGCCAGGTGAACCAAGGTTTACATTATGAACAATCATTTTCTGAACTCATGCCTGACCACTTCAATGAGGCAGTTTACTCCTCACAGGCATATTGTTTCTGGCTTTCTGCTACTCCTTGATTTAAAAGTCTCCTCCAGAAGGGGCTTCAAATACAAAAGTTCTGAAGAACGTGATGGACCCATAACGAAGTAGCAGCTTCTTCCCTGACACATCTCAGCTGCTAACAGGGATTGTCAGAGATTTGTACATGCATTACACTATGAAAACAGCTTGCAAAAGCAGTAAATAAATAAATAAATACATAATTTTTTTCCTCCTTTTTGCTGTCTCTTGAGTCCAGGTGATGAAGACTGTTTTGGGCAAAATTCAGCCATCAGCCATTAGTTACCCAGGCTTGTTTTTTAAGCTTTAGATGTGTAGCCCATGGAGTAGCTTGAAGGTAATGTGACGTGCCTGAAGCAGAGATGGAGACAGAATGCACAGACACCTTCCCCTCTGCACCCTAAAGTCATTTATCAGGTTAGTCACACACTCAAAAGCAAGAACTGCATTTCTCTGTGTGTGTGTGCTGCTGCTTATCAGCATTGTAAAAGTTCACAATCCAGCAAGGCTGGAAGTGATTAAAACAGTCTGAAGCACCATAGCCTGTTGGGTAGACTTTGACATCCACAGCTAGTGCTGCACTCCTTACTCCTTTCATGCAAGCCTCCCATTTTGCATGGTATTTGCTTCCAGATAGTGGGAAACAAGCAAGGAATGCAGGTCAGTATGGAACATCAAAAGGCCACTGCTCTCCCCAGGGGTGAAGAGAAAAAGAAAAAGAAGCAAAAATCAGGTTGTTGTGGGTTGTTTTTTTGTGTGTGTGTTGTTTTTTTTTTTTTTTTCCAGAAGCTTTCAAGAAAAACAAAAGCTGCAGCTCTATTTTACAAAACACACTTAAACAACCTAACACTGAATTATTCATGCCTGTTCTGAAACACAAGCTTTATAACCCTGAATTAATTGCCCTTGGTGGTGAGTATATCTAGTCTCACTGTAAATACTTTGCCAATTGAAATACAAACATGTTCTGCACAAAAAAAAAAAAAAAAAAAAAAAAAGATGTTAACATAAACAGTGTCATAATCTTAAAATTATTGTCACTTCCTTCTTTCCATCCACTTTTGACCAAGTTTAACTTTTGAAGCCAGTAGACAGACTGGATTTTCACTGCTGTAGCTCAGACTAGAGATTTTCCCACTGACCACATTTTTTGGGTGGAGATCACTGGATCTAACAGCTTGTAAAGACAATATAATTTTTAATTTGTCTTATCAAACTCCCTCTGCTGGGAGTCTTTTGCAGGTAACAGTAATTCTCTAGGATTTAAGATGGGTCATTCCCCTATTCAAATCCTGTTGCTGGCCAGACAGACACTCAACATCTCTGAAGAGGTACCTTATCTTGAGACACATTAGTAAAATCAGCATTTCCCCTGGAAATGAGGTGTTTGTAGGGGCTTGTCTTTTGAGTGGTTTCATGTAAAAACAAAACAAAACAAGAAGAAAAATAGATTGGGGCTTTTCTGAACCAACAGCAAAATGCTGCCTTCTGCAGAAAGCAGAAGAGAAAACAGAAAACAGCTTCTTGCAATTAAGCATTTCTTTTGCCTGTGTTCTTGGTCTGGTACAAAATGCTTTCTATATTGATGCTTAAACCTGAAGTGCATTTGTCATAAATATATGGAAACCTCTGCAACTGTTTGCAGAGATGAGGCATTGATCATATTTTAAACCAAACCCTGTTGTCCAGTGTTGCCTGTTAATGAAGGAAAGATGTTCCTCAGAAGGAATACAGAATGCTTTCTTAAAAAAAGCCCCTCTGAGCCCTGTTTGCTTTAATGGGGCTTTTGAGTGATACATGCAAAACAAAATTTCATCTCTCCACAGAAGCCAGTGGAAGTGACATTTAGCTAATGGTCTGAATCCTCAGCTGCATTGAGATCCTGCTCAGTACTTTTGATGTGGGTGGTGTGAGGAGATGGGCAATTCATTCATTTACAGGCTCCTCTGATTGCATGACTGTCATTTAAGCTTTGGGGTCCTGCTGCCATCAACAATCACCCATGGCACTGTGCTGTTTAACTCCGGTCTTGTCCTGGAGGCCCAAAGGCTTTCTCTGCTGGAGAGGGACCTTTAGCTACTCCATCAGGTCTGGTCAGGACAGGGACTCTGTATGTGAAATGTTTGACAGGCCTGTGTTGAGTCTCTGTTGCTTAACACTGGACTTTCAGTGGTGAAGGGAAGTCAGGGGGTGGTTGCTGTGCTCTGCCATCAGCGGGAGCCAGGGAGGCATGGCTCTGCTCACTTGTCCCTGCTCTTCCTTCCTTGCAATCCCCTGGAGAAGCCTGCCTGGCTGAACATTTGCCCTTCTGTATCTAAAATAGCTGTAGGTCCAGTCTTGACTGTGCTCCAGATTTTTAGCATTTCCCAGGGCTGAAACCTGGAGAGATAAAGAATGGTGTGGCTTGAGCTGATCCCTACTGTCCCTTTGCTGCTGCTCTCTCTCGCCACCAAGTTTGCCCTCTCCTTCTTGAGCTCCTTTATATTGTCTGCAACAACTCATACTTGAAGTGATGTGGAGGTTCATGCCAGGTTTGGCAAGGTTAATGAAAATAAACAACATTAGTGTGTGAAGAAGCTTTGAGTGACTTTAATGGGAACTTTTATGGTCTCACTTCATAGATGCCAACCTGGAAAACCTTTGGAGGAGGCAGCAGCTCAGGCTGGACAAGCATCCTAATCTGTCCATGCAATTTGGAAACTATGGCTTTAAACAAGTTTTTAGTGATTTATAGTCTTATTTAGGTGATGTGCTGACTGCTTTTGTTCCCTGTGTAGAGAGGACAAAGCACTTTCCACATGCACTTAGCTCACAGGCAGCCCAGGTCACCCGGTGAGCACCATGGTTATCCGAATACCAGGGGGCTTGGAGGAATATGCCACACCTCACAGGGATGCAAAAAGCATGCCAGCCTTTTCTTTTCTAGTCTTTTTTTTTTTTTTTTTTTTTTTTTTTTTTTTCCTTTAGCTGTGACATACCATATCCTACGTGGCAGGTGGCATGACACAGATGAGAAGCCAGAGTGAGAGATGGCTTTCCTTTCACTCCAAGGCGTGACATATGCTGGGAGATGCTGCAAACCTTATTAAGGCTCTTATTATTGTGCTACCTAATGACTGGTGTATATATAAAATATTATTGTGTTTTACAGAGACAGCCAAATGTTCAAAAGCAACTAATGGTTTTGGACATGCTACTGGCAGCTGATTCCCCTGCCTTTAAAAATCACATAGCTTCAAAATTTTGCAGGACGTTATACAGCTAAAATCACTAGTGCCTTTGAAAATGTAAGCTATTTTTTACTGGCTAGGTATTGTGGCTCCTGCACTTTAAAACTAGGGTATTAATTCCTCAAAAAAAGTACTAGCAATTATCTTACAGTATATTTTCCTGGTAAGGGAAACCCACAGTAGATGTAACAGCCAGGTGGACAGAAAAACATGTAAGCTCAGGTTCAGGCAATTATATAGTTGAGGTCCAAGAGGAAGAAGAAATATAAGGTGGAGCTTGCAGTGCTCATAGAAGTTGGAAAGATGTAGCAGTGTATTGGATCTGCACACACAGGGCAGAGTCAAGGCCCTAAGAATAAACAACACTGCTGTGTATTTCGGTCATTGTACATTGTAATTACAAGCTTGATCTAAATGATATGAAAGAGCACTATGGCCAGGTTGTTCCCCATATAAAAATGCAAATCTTTTCTCTCTTCATGCAGATAAGCAAAGCCACTGCTTAAGACAAGATACTCATAATCAAGGCTTTCCATATCCTACACATCAGTTATCCTCACACAGGCTATGGCAGTGAATAGGGAAAGGCAGAGGAAGCCATTGCACTCATGCATCATCTTACTGCTTTATTTTATTCCTGCTGTCACTGACTCCCTTAAACGCGTAACAAAATCGGTGGCTAAAGTGGTAGAGAAGGCAGGCGTAACAAAGCACAAGCCATGAGACAGCCTGTTTTTCCTTCTCTCTGGGTGGCAATGCGATTCACCCAGAAGGGGGAGATCTCGGCCTGCATCCTGCAGCCACCAGCACGCAGCCTGCTCCTGCTCGGAATGTGTCTGACAGGGAGATTTCGACACAAAACATGCAGTTTGGTGCTGGAGCTCACTGGACCTCATCTGCTTGAAAGGATGCACAGATATAGTCATCACACTTCATAATTTAATAAAGTGCTAAAAAATTGCACACGTTTTCATTTTAGCAACTTGGGTCGCGCAACTAAACTCACGATGCTACAAAGACATTTGAATTTTTCACTAATATGTCATGAGTACTGCACCCATTGCAAATTAATGAGTCTCTGAATAGCACTGTGCATTTGTCATTTGAATTTATGCTAATGTACCGAGGTCTCCTGATGATGTTGATAGTCCACAGCAGCTGCTCAAACTATAGCACATACATGCATGTTCCTCCACTTTTTATTCATCTTTCCTTGGATTTTTCTGTTCTATCATTTAAGCTGCAGTCCTGCAGCTGGTTATTGATAGGGCTGCTAATTGTCTTTGACTTTACACTACAGACTTGACCCCCGACCCTGAGCAGAAGTAATGGACCAGTGTTGAGAGAATTATGTACATCACACAGCAACAACCTCAGACCAGCGGGTCAAAAGGAGTTCATTGAGAACCAATGGTATTTACAAAGAGTGTTGGCATGGTAACTGATAACTTTTTTTTTCCCAAAAAAATGAATTATAACAAATATAATTTATTTCAATAAGTCAGTCTGAGGCTGTGACTGCGCTCACATAAATTATATATCAATGTAGATGGCATTTGTTGTTTTTTTTTCCCTGCATCTACAGAGAACTAAAAGCGTATCATTTACCCTTCCCACCCAGAAGAGGAGAGTCTGCAACAGCCAATGTATGCAAGATGCTGGCCAAGGGCTAGATGACAACCTTTCCATCCAGAGTTCAGGCAGTGCTGTTGGGTAATGAAGAACAGCCTCAGACTGAATCCACATGGGGTCCTGTCAAAGAAACAAAGAAAAAATTGGGAGGGAAACTAGTAATAAAAGTTTCAAAATATTTATCCGTGAGCTGTTGTATATTGGAAGTTAGAATATTCCAGAGCAGACTACAGTCTTTACCAACTTTAGCTCTAAACATGACAATTATAGTGCTGCTAATATACCCAGGAAACAATTATTTGAGCTGCCTAATCATTTTCAAATGACTCAGAAAAATCAAGCACAAAGATGAAATAAGGAGCACAGAAACAGAAAATGCAGCTCGTTAAGAGTCACTCCATTTTTTGTATTCTTCCAGGTTTCACAGGGGCAGGGAGGCTTAGTAGTTTAATTTTGAAACATCTGGGAGCAGCGATGCCGTACAATATACTCTGTCCTTTTGTTTGCAGCAGGTTCTTTTCAAGGGAACAAAGCTGTGTCACATGAGGGAACCTGACTGAATTATCTGATAAATGTCAAAATTAGACAGATGCATTCTGCCGTCTCTTAAATACTATCAGGAAAGGGTTTTAAAAATTTAACCAGTTCATCCCTAATATCAGAGAGAGGCTCTGGAGCTGAACAATGGCATATACAAAGGGAAAAGAGAGAAGGCTCACTCCATGGTCTTAAAGAAGCTCCAAGCAGCACTCTCAGGAGAGGTACTTTTATATATATATAAATATATATATATTTTTTTTTATATGTGTGTGTGTGTAGATATATAGATATAGATATATATATGTATGTATTCCAGCACCCTTCCCAGGGTTAAAGGGCCACTTCAGAGAAATGCATTTCAGTAAGAAGCAGCAAATAGCTACTTTCCTCTATCACTGCAGTTTTCCCATCAAGGAGGGTAAAGGCATTTTCACTGTTCTCAAAAAACTTTGAAATGTAAACTTGTTCGATTGATGGCTCCTTCTGGTCCTGGCAGCCTTTTTGATAGCTGGTGCTCTTTCTGGAATACTTGTTAAAAGTGTCTCTATAGCAAAGATGTTGGTTTTCTTTTTTCTTTTTTCTTTTTTTTTTCCCCCCATGTGATTTTTTTTTTTAATTCAGTGCATGGGAGACTGGAGATAGGCTCTTGCCTTCGATGCAGCAGACTGAACACCTACTCTCACTGTCCTTGTACATTGTAATACTCTATGAGATTAGACTGCCTGAAAGCAGGGTTTTTTTTTTTTCAGTCTAAACCTTCAATCCTCTTTGAGCACAAGTACTCATGTTGACTTCTGCTGGGGAAAACCAGCCATGGCATTGCAGGCTGTGCTGGAGGCTGCAAGCCCCTCAGGGTCAGAGGCAGTTACATGCACCAGCATCCTTTAACACCAGTTCCTTCTACAGCTGTTAACTCCTCCTGTCACAGACATTGACCAAAATTTGGGGTTGAGAGTGACCCCAACCTGAAAAGTGCTGCCCCAAATTCTGCCCTCTCTCAGTGCCAATAGGACCCTAACTTTTGACCTCCACCAGCAAACAAACCCCTCTTCTGGCTGGGTGGCTGCCCATCTGCTGAAGGCAGCCCAGCTTGCAGAAGGACTGCACTTGCATACTTGCTTGTCAAGCTCGCACGGCTCTTAATTTTGGAAACATTTTCCTTTGTGCATGTAAATCGTCTCCTGGAGGTTGTCACATATGCTTGTTTCCCATCTCTCGTGCTACCTCCTCTGACCCTGCTAATTCCATCATTGCAATGCAATTGTAAAAGAAATCTTCCCGGTTGAAACAACAAGCAGTATCTTGGGAGTTTTCTGAAGTAATATATTGATGCTAAACACTGTTCACAGATCTGGGAGGATTAAACTTGCTCTGTGTGAAGAATTTTATACGTAGATGTAATAAAAAAATAATGTAGCTTCCAGAAATAAATAATTTGAGGCAGACTGTCAGCTTTTTCCACTCCACTTTCCTTTCACTGCACTCTGCGTAGCTATTAACTAGCTATCATCTTTATTAAAGATTGTTCTTTTGTGTAATAGCTGGAATTGTTTACCACATCAAAACACAAGAATCTGCAAGTGCCTCCTGGTGTCTTTCATGGTCCAAATCTTGTCCCTCACCCCCTGCTGCCCCAGCCTCACCACATCCCTTTTCTTACTTCTTCTAAAAGACTTCTGCAAACTCTGCCACTCGGACAGCAGAGTGTGAATAATTCAGAACACTGGCATATGAAGCCATGGCAGAGCAAGTCATTGGTGTGATCCACACGGGGTACAACGTGCTTATAAAGGAAGGCAGCTAATCCTGAAAATTTTCTGTGTTAGCCATGGCTGTTGGAAAATTATACAGCACTCAGGGGTCTCTCAAGGCTTAGAGGAGACTGTGCTTCTCAAAAGTGATAAAAACTTTTCTAGGCTCTTGCAGCCTTTTATGTTAAGAATGCTTGCAGTGATTTTATATCATCATGCTTGTTGCTGTTTTTTTAAGTGAGAAAATATTTGGTTTTACTATGATTCTATTTTAACTACAACAATGAGTTCTCTGAACATCTTTCTAATGTTTCTGATTTCTATAAAGACAACTTATTATTTTCCAAATGACTGTCTTAAAAAAAAAGAAAAAAAAGAAATAGTGTGAGACATGGAGGTAGTAGTGCAGATGAGCTTCAGATTTTAAAGTTAGAAAACTACAGGCGAAAGGTTAATTTGAGTCAAAACCTGAGCATCCCAGAACTCAGATTCTCAGTGTTATTAGACACCTGGGGAATTTGGCAAAAGATTCTTAGATAATGTGGGTCAGCCCTACCCTGTTGATATCATGGGGCTGATGTATAGGGACAGATGATGTAGTTCTTTGTGTGATTCCTTTCAGCTCCAGGCAGAGATGTTACCTGAGGTGATTACCACCCCTGAAAGCCAAGCCTGCATTTGGTCTCACACCTTAACAGGAACTGCAGAAGGCTCAGAAGTGTCCTGAAATCAAAGAACCAAACATCAGTAAAAAAACCAAACCAAACCATAACACCTATTAATTATATTGCTTGTTGTCCGTGTTAGCAAAATCCATGTTCAAAGCCTCATTCAAGGGCACAGTTAAGATATTTCAGATGTTGTTTCCAGCTGTCTGGACATGGGAAATACCCGCTATCTAGTTAGCATACCACAAGCAGATAAGGTTCAGGGCCAAGCACCGGAGTGGAGGATACAGACTGGAGGATGCAAGTGGGAGAACTGCACTGAAATCCTTGCTCTCTGCATCTCTGACAGCTGCTCACAGCTTTTTAGCAAAACATCATCCACCAAAGAACAAGTGGATGAGCTAGATCAAGCACACAGAAGACGTTTGGAAGTGTAAATCCATCCTTTTAGTGAAAAAATAAAAAAATAAAAATGCATGCTGAGGGTTAACAATTTGAACTGGTTGGGGTGTATATGTCTTGCACCTACTGCACAGACTGCCAGGTATGGTGACAAAAGCCTTCTGGCCTTCTGGGTGTCACAATGTATTTGTGTACCTATAGCAAATTAAATATATAAATATATAAACATAAATATTATATATAAATATATAAATATATAATAAATAAATATAATAAATATAATAAATAAATAATATATATATATATAATATATATAAATATATAATATTTAAGTATCAACGTCCTCAAAGGGAATTAAACCCAAACTTGGCCCTTAGTCCTGAACACTAGAGGAATATTCAGATGGCTAATTCTGGAGTGGAGATGGTCCTAAACAAAGCCTGGTGCTCTAAACGCTAGACTCTGCTCTAAATTAGACATTTTCTCCAAAGCTATTTACTTGATTTTCTATATGCAGCATGTACAGATGCCACGTGTGTTTTTGAAATCAGAATATTGCTTTTAAATTCCATATGTGGAATGAATGTTTATTAACATATCAAATTGGATAAGATTTTAACTCAGAGGGAAAAAAACAAAAAAGCCCCAACATTTCAAGAAGTAATTATTCAACACTTTTTTTCGTGCCTTAGTCTCCTCGGGAGTCACTTCTCAGCAGAAGTCAGAAGCTGCAGTGCAGAGTAGCACCAGCAGCAGCCCTCTCCTTCCCCTGGTCCCACAGCTCTGACATTACACTGTAAGTGGTATGCTGGATCAACAACTCTAATGATTCAAGGGCTGTCCCGGGGGGTTTGTCCTTTCCCCTTGGCAATCACTCCCTTGCACAATTCCCATGTGCTGTGTGGAGGTTCAGAAACCTGCCTGCTCTGCAGGCTTGGGAGCTCAGCACCAAGCATCTCTAAGACCTGTGTTTTGTAAGGCAGAGGAACTGCCACATTTACCTTATAGACCTGTATTTACCTACAGACAAAACACCGTGATGCCGTTATGTACTACTGTGTGGTACAGACATTTTATAGGCCTGTGGGAGTGAATCAAGATTTCTTTTCAAGTATGAACACCACACATTCCATGCTCTTTTATACCCCATCACCAAGCTCACAGGTTGCAAAGATGCTGTCTTGTTTAGAGGGACTCATGGTCAAACTGAAAAGGAGGGGGGGGAAAAATAAAATGAAAAAAAACCCCCAAAATCACACCATACTTCTTAGTAAGTTCTCTTCTCTCTTTCAACTAGTCAACATAAAAACCTTTTCTCCTGGCTTGTACAATTCTTTAAAGTACCAACAAGTGTTCTGAGGTTTCTAAGAGATTCTTTTTTTTTTTTTTTTTTTTCTTTCATAGCTCCAGGGTTACCACCCTAGTAGGTGTGGAAAAATCTTTGTTCACTTCATTATAACACACTTTTGTGTACCATCTAACTGCATTTAGCCAGCAAAGGAGAGCAGGTATATCATATGCCAAATGCTTTTTTCCTCATCCCTGGCATCCTGGGATATTGCTCACTTTCATGTTCTAATGGAGGTTTCTTTTACCAATGACCAACACTTTCCTCTACTCTCTAACGCCCCTACAAGTTTCTGACCTGTTATAATTTCCCTGCCTGCAGTGCAGTTGCAGGCAGTATTCCTGTTGACTACTGAAGAAATGCATATGCTGCCCAGAAAAATCACCTTCAAATTTAGAAAATCTGTATGCCAGGAGATGTTAACTTGTACACAGTAACATCTCTGTTAGCATTCTCTGTCATACTTGTGGGAGAAATGCAGTGAAAATCACTAAAAAAGGGCAAATCAATTCATATAATGGATTTCACTGCAGGCATTCTCACAAACCTTTGACCACTGTCACCCAGCAGCACCTTAACCCTCCCAGTGGCAGCTTGAGATGAGAGATCTGGACCAGTGAAAATGAATCTAGGAGTTGAAAACATTGCAGATACTATTTGTGTATGATGAGGAAAAATAAACCCAGGCACGTTTCAAACATGCATTTGCTCAGTAACATATTCTTATTACCCAGTTCTGTATCTGGGCTATTTTCAGAAACTGAAAGCACTGCTTCTCTTTTAAAGCTGGCCACTTCCTTTTTGACCGTCTTCCCACTCTGAACATAAAACAGGTGCATCAGCAATGTTTGGCATGTTCCTGGCAAAAGAAGTTCTGCCTCTAATAGCCAGCATTTGATGTAGTTTGCCTTATCTCAGCCATCAGCACTGATTCAAAGCTATTGAGTATCACAGCCCTGACTGCCAGGCAAGTTCGACACGAGTCGGCTGGGGTTACAGCTGTGGGAGGACCTGCAGGAGGTGGAGGTAACAGCTGCCTCTGGGATCCAAGAGATGCCAATTATAATGCTTCCTTCATATTTTTCATTTGCCAAAACTCAGCTTTCTTTGTTCTTTTATGAAAGGTGACTGGGATGATTCAGATTTCCAGATGCAAGCAGACAACTCGTCTGACATCACTGGCAAGGAAAACAAAATTTCACAGTGAAAAGTTTAGTACAATTGTATTTGGCAGAGTTATAAACAGTTGAAAACAAGGTCTTACACTGCAGAGGCTTAGGAAACCTTAGCTGAAGGCTGTGCTGCCCATGCTACCTGCAGCAAATGAGGCATCTGACACAGGCAGCAGACACTGCCTGCTAAAGGAAGGTAACTTCAAATGATAAGGTCCTCTGCAAATTATGTTTTAAAATGCCAAGGCACTCGTGCTTTACGTTGTCTTAGAGAACAAAGGCAAGTAAGAGACAATGTTAGAAAACATAATCTTTCTAATGTTATTGTGAAGAAATACCCCTGCCCAACTTCAGATCAGAGAAAGCTAAAGGAGGGACTGTCATGGGCTGAACTTTTGAGGAAGATATTAGCCCCTTGCTCCTGGGAGTCTAGGGTAAATGTTCACAGGATGGTGGCTTGTAGTGTCATGGTCTGCAAGCAAAGCAAAGTAATTTCTGAAGTATAAAAGTCCAAAAGTTTTGCCTCCTTCCTTTACCCTGTCACACACTCACTGTTCAGATGAGTAATAACCACTCCATTTTTCTCTCTTTTTTCCTCTTCTGGTGCCTTTTCCTGCCCTATTTGTCATCAGGAGAGTGAGTCATAACTGGTGAGGTGGGCTGCAGGTACACTGCCCAGTTGCCAGTGAGATGCAAAGCAAGTATGTTCTGAGCTGAATAAACACTTCAAAATTATTTTTTTCCCCTTAACCCCTCAAAAAAACCAATAATGAAAGAGTTATAGATAGTCCAAGTCACCACCATCCTGCACAGATGACCTCACTCATCACCCATCACACTCATCTGTGACCATCACTCCCACACTCATCTTCTTACTCCGAAACTAAAGGTTCTGGACACAGGAGCTGTAGGAGATACAGTGTTCATTTCATACATTAGGAGGCACCTAGAGGGTTTAGGATATGTAATTGATAATTATGATTTAGGTTGAGTCTGTTTGCCATCATCTGGTGCTTACCTACAGAGACAAATGCAAGAGACATTCCCATGGACTTACTGCTCACCTTCAGTGTCCCAGTCCTACGTTGGTGGCATCTTTGCTGGAATGCCTCCATGATTCCACACTGCATTAATCTGCCTCTGATAACTTCTCGTAATTCACAGACAGCTGATGAAGACACAAGCCACTGTGCTTCAAAATGGTGATTACTTCCTCAAGAGAAGGCTACAAATGGAAAGAGGTGTTTTCAGACACACTTTGGCTTGCATGGTGTGCACCCCATCCACCAGAGTTCTCAATGCAAAATGTTGGCCATCATCTTGGTTCTACACCAGTTTATGTTCTGAAGCTGATTGGGATACTGCATGTCCAAATAATATCCTGCTAAATAGCAACACTTCCTATTTTTCTAAGTAAGCAGGTAATTCCTATTGCACATGAGTTCCTGGATATGAATTCAGTCTGGTGATGATGCAAAACTTTTGGTCTTCCTAGTATATTTGATTCAGTGGTATCAATAGCAATTCTCCTCCTCTCAACTGCATCAATAGAGTACTAATTATCACTCTTTGAAATCATAAAGTAAAATGAATCTGTACAAATGAAAGAGGTAGGACTGAATAAGATTTACTCAGGGCTAATTTCAGCTCCCACATTTATTGATTTTTCCTCTTCATCCTCCCAGCAAGAGATTTTTTTTATTTTTTTTTTACTTAGAAACAGCTCCTGGAAGATTACATTGGCAATCAAAATGTGGGAACTACCTTGGTTTTGCCAGCACTAATGCTGTTTTGTATTTTGAACACAAAAAATTATGAATTTTCATTCTTTTTATTTTAAAGACCTCAAACTCAGAAGTTCAGTGATAATGATAATTAGTTTTTATTGTAAATTTAGCAGTCATTTTTTTTTAGTTTGCCAATTTCTTATCACGATCAAGTTGCTGGTTATAAAACCTTCAAAAATGTGAAGCTCAAAAATGAATATGCAGCAAAAAGGCCATCAAAAAACCTGCATATTTTGGGGAAATAGGTAAGAAAATACCTAAATGTGCTTCCATGGTGGTTAGGGGACATGAGCATAATTTAATATCCCCTGGATCATCAGAAACGTGGGGGGGAGAGAGTCTATATATGTATGTGTCCCATGGGAAAACCTTTATGAGGAGTTCACACTTTGAGCATGAAAGTGCGTCAAAGAGGACACGCAAATGAGGCAGCTTCTTCAGTTTCAGTACTGATTGAAGTATTTATGAAACCCTTATGGTCAGAGACACAATTAGCTTACAAATAAGAGCTGAAAAAATCTCCAGTACAGTCATCTTGGAGGGGAAAGTGACACTAAATGGGTACATTTTCTATGGAATTTCATCAGTGTGTAGCAAAGACACCTTCCTCTCCCCCCCTTACATTGTTTTACTGCCTCACCCAGGAGATGAGTAACAGGCTGGTTTTATTTCATATGGGTCAGCAGTAAATTAGAATGGTGCAGGTATTATGCATTAGGGTACCACAGAGCTCTTTCTGTTCATAATGTTAATATTATATCCTTTTGTAACATTAATTGTAATATTAATTGAATCCAATTGCTGCCTGCACGTGCTTTGGGGCTTAACTCTTTCTTTTTTTTGTTCACACACACCTTCAAATATGCCCAGCAGAGAGGTTAGTGTCCACATCATGCTGGAAAACAGAATCATTATTTATCTTTACCCAATTCAGAGACCCATTTGTGAGAACATGAACCTCAAGGGGGGATTCACTTAGCTCTCATTTCACCTTTTTTAAAGCCTAACTGTTTAAATAGGAGACCCTTTCCTAATGTGGCTGTTTTCTCTGTTATCTCATCTTTATACAGCTCTTTTTCCCACTAGCTTTGATTTGTACATGTGGAATGTTTTTGATCAAATAACACCCACTGGATATGTTGCTGTCTTTGTTCAGGACATTGGTTTTGTAAGCTGCAAAGCTGATAAACACTTATATGTGCCTTGTTTCCTTTTCTGCATAAAGATTCTATTGAAACACTAGGACATCTGGGGAAAACATGTTTTTTAATATTATCATGGTTGTTATTAATTTTAAATTCAGCACTATCATATTTGATGTCTGCATCTTTTAAAAAATGCAAAATGATGCCTTGTTGGCAATAATGAATACGAATCTAACAGAGTAGAAGAAAGGGAACCTGCCTCAAGGTTCCTTTGTTATAAAATTCTTATCTGAAAAAGGGACCTTTAAGGATATTAAAACTTGTCTCTTTTTCTGTTAGCCTCATGAAAGATGGAGCTCCTCTCAAACTTGCATTTCTTTGTTGTCTTCACGGCTCTGATGCCTTACACAGCAGTTTTTCCTTTGAAATAAATCCTTGGGACAGAAGATAACACAAATGCCATGCTCTAGTGACTGGCATATACCAACTAGAGGCATATTCACATGAGAAAACTGCTTGACAAATATTTCATCTATCTGAGATATTTTCCAGCTGAGTTGCCTTGCTATTTTGTTCCCACCACATTCTCTGCATTGCACAGTGGAAAAGCAAAGACATTTAACTTCTACACTGGACTGGGAACTTCAGATGCTAAAAAACAGGTCAATTTTTCTTTTTTTTCCAAAGTCTTTTTTTTTTTTTTTTTCAGTTGGCACTGAATAATGGAAACAAACTTAATATCAACTATTTTCTTTGAATACATTTGTACAGAAAGAGCAAATCTGGGAGGGGTTAGCTATATGACTCAAAAACCTCTGCATACAATAGCTGAAAATTCTCATGAACGAAGGCTATTTACATATTCATTATACAATTATGAAAAGTTCACAATATTAACTTTCTTGTCAATAATTCAGGAATCTGACTTGTCTTACTGTACAAAAGTACATCTGAGAGAATATTAAAAAAACTTTCAGAAAAATCTTGGATTCCAAATCAAGGGGAAAATGAAATATTTTTTATGAAGGTCAAATTTTTGGAAATTATTCTTGCAATTAGCTGGTAATGTTTTTTTCCATAAATTTATAATGAAAGTTCTTGCCTAGTGCCAGCCACAAAAGCTATTTGCCACTGTGGTGTGTGCCACATGCTCCTTCATTCCTATGGAAAAAAAAAAAGAAAAAAAAAAAAAGAGCTGATAGCTGTATAAGAACACTAAAAATAAATTATTTATTTCAATAAAAATAAGGAAATTTTTAGAGCACATTGAGTGATTCACTCTTCAGAGTAAATACCAAAAGAAAAAAATAGAAATATTAATTTCACTGTACCTAGCAGAGTTAAAATAAATAGTAATGCACCAGTCTAAGAAAAAAGGAGGAGACAGGTGGAAAGTTGTACACCTTGTTCCTGATCCTTTGTACAGAAAATAAGGCTAAAACTCTTGGCTAATTGGATACAATTAAACAGCACAGGTCACCTTTCAGAAGTCAATCATCTAATATGCCTTTAGGGCTATTTGTGTTCAGCCATGAAATAATGCAAACAGCTGTGTAGCATCCATTTGATAAATCTGAATAGAAGTTTGATTGAAAAAAACCCACAACACTCTTTGTTGCAGAGTAGGAAAAAAAGGCAAAATGTCTTGTGTTAATTATTTACCACAAATTTTTCACTCATCTCTGGCTATGAGTGAGATGGGAAATGAGTCAAAAGAAACCACGTAAGGGAAAAGCTTCATTAGTGTGATGCTGGGTTTCTACCTTTAACACACTGCTTACATCTTCCTGGAAATCCCAGGCAAAAAAATGAGGCTGATTCCAGCCCAATTTGTACTATATCTGTGTGATAAGGACATGTTCCATGTTTCTGGCACGGTCTGAAGCTCCTACCCTGGACCAAGTCAGCCTGATGCACATCGCCCCAGCATCCTTTGGAGCACTATCATGTTGAAAGTTGTCATTAATTCCCTGCTACCATAAATGGTAGAGTTCAGTTTCCAGTACTTCCAGCTCTTTAATCTTCCTAAGGACAAAAAGTTCATTGAAGACATATCGAGCTGGTGGGTACTCAGAGTACTCAGACTGGATTAGGCTTGAATTTCTTCTGTTCTAGGCAGCCTGAGGTGAATCGCGTGTAAAGTTGTGCAGTGCTGGGCATAACACCAGTGCATCTGAGCAGTTAGCAGCACTTGTCTCTCTTGCCAGGACTACAATATTCCTACTTATCTTGGGAATTTATGAAAGCAAATGGAATAATGAAGGACTGAGAAAACCGTTTTTATTTTATGTTCTCTTGCACCACCATTGCAGGAAAAATAAAAACCATAAAAACAAGTTGAGAGGTTTTACTACTTTTTTACATGTACTGTCTCTGTGCACAGTACATGATTATCAAGAACAGTACAAGATTAGTACAAGATTAGTACAAGAACAGGAGTCTTAATTTGTTTTCCTAAACCCTTGTTAGGTTCTTTAGCAAATGCCTGATTTTTAGCAGTGTTGTTCACCCGGTGAACCAGTCAGGGTCCCATGAGAAAACAGCTTTATAAACAGTGAATGTCTCTAAAACATTTTCTAGCTGACTTCCTTCACTTGAGCTCAGTTGGAGCTTTACACAAGCTTTGCTTTTGAAAATGAGGGAACTTCTTTTGTGCCGAAATTAGGAAAACTTGCCCCACAGTTATATTTGTACCTGTGCAGGTCCTTTTGTTCCCCTTAGAGATAAGAAAGACACAACGTGGAAAAAAAATAATAAAAATCAACCCCCTTCATTAACGCAGCCAGAAATTTTTAAGAAAAAAACAGACTGAGGAAGGATCATGATATTTCACCAGACCTCAGTCAAGGAACATGCTAAACTTCTGATTGTTAATCTTTTGCTAAAACCTGTCAGTATCTCCTTAATTAAACAGAGATTCTCTTCAGTAAAACTTTTTGTGTCAGAATTATACAGACTTCCAATTCTGACGTTCAAACTACTTCTTGGTGGGTGTTAATGAGGAACCTTAGTTTGTTTTAATGAGGTACAATGCACAGCTTCATTTATACATGAGAAGAGAAGATTTTTGAGCAGGTTTTGCTCTGTTATCCAAGCAAAAGGCACAGATTCTGCTCCTGCACCATTAATAGAATGACATAAAGAGTTGCCAGAATTTTTTTCTGCCTAGTACCCTAATCTCATGTGGCTACATTTGAAAAGTGGAAAATCATTGTTATCTCATATAGATCCTGACAATGCACTGTATGTATCTAGTGAATGATCACCAAACTGACCCTGTGGGTCTATGCTGCACATCCTGCCAGCCCATTGATTTTGGGACTACACTGAAAACAAAAGGCTGGCTTTGAGATGGGGCCATGAACTTGCATCTAGGGGTGTAATTTTGCACAAGTCAGAACAGAGGAGAGACAAAACTGTCCTCCAGACAATAGGCTTCAGTATGGGGAATGCTAATTATAATGTTGGAAAGCTGCGGGGTCACGCTCTTTCCACTATTCTGTAATTACGCTCCAGGAAGCACGGCACAGAAAAGGTTAACTTCTTTGGTTCACTTTTTATTATGCTTGGGAATTTGATGCAGATGCAAGGCATAATTCCATAAGAATTATATTGTTGGTTATCATTAATGGCTGCTTGTTATGAAGTGCAATATTCCTACCTTTTAAAATGCAGCAGGATTCTAGACAGGCCTTTCCTCTGTTAGGATCCTGGCCAATAAATTACTCAATAGGGTGCACACAGTGGCTGGAGCAATATAATAGCATCACCCTTGGAAACTGTGTGGAGCAGTATTGGTAACCACAGGAGCAAAGGGGCACTTCTTCACAAGGATGTCTTTCACTGGCGCAGACGGTCAACCAGAGGGCAAAACACAATGTTTCAGGCTAGATATAGATTTCAAATGGGGCAGATATTTGGCAGGCTGGGATCATATACATAAAGCTGACTTTGAAAAAATGTCACGCAAAAAAAAAAAAGAAAGAAAGAAAAAAAAAAAAGAAAGATCCACTGTTACCACAGGAATCTGAATACATTATATAGTGCTTTATTAGCTGGGTCTTGTTTAGGGAGGAAAAACAAGTTGAACGGACCCAAGCTACAACCATTGGGAGCAGAAGGATGTCGCTTCTGTGCTGGCTTCTTCTCACTTACTATTTAGTTTCTGTTCACCACATTTTTGGCATAATTTCCTAGATGTAGAAGGTCTTCCTCCTCAATAGCTGGTTAATGTCAGGTCTCATCCCAATTCAACCTATTTGAGATGTTTTAGGTAACTGCATATATCAGATGTAGCTGGAATTCACCTTATTGCTTTTATGGTTAATGCCACAGGCTCCGTCTACATACCAGGTCACAGGAGAAAAATATTTATTATTTATTTCTGGAGCCAGTTCTATGAAGGAAAGCAAAGCAAAGGAGTTTGCCTGAGGAACCCTGTTTCTGGGTGAGCCCTGATATGCATCATGGACTTGCTATGAAAGCAAACTGAGTCTTCTGCAGAAAGGAAAACATCCCCTCTTGCACAGACCTATTCTGGAATAGGTTTTCCCACTAGATGTTCTTGTGTTGTAAATATCCTTCCTGTAACATTTAAGAACATGTTCATCATTATCATGTTAAATAAAGTCTCACCTGAGGCTAGTGCCTTTGTACAGTATCTGAAGGCTCCTCAGAGTAGGTGCCTCAAGAAGGGGCAAACAAAGGCTCAAATCTGGGTGCTTTTTGCTTTCTCTCCTAAATGTCCCCAAACTGTTTACAGCTGGGGTGATAAGATGTGAGGTCTGTCTTCAGGGCTGAGTGTGAGGCATGGCTTGGATTAGTGTTTCTGTGTCTACAGCAAGGGTCCTTAAAGGCTGTCTGCTCCAGCTTTGCTACAGGATGCATTGCCTGCACACCACCACTTTGTACTGTTCCAAAAATGTCTGACAGCGTCAAAGCTACCATTTCAATCTGAATAACAGCATAAGCAATTCTGAATAACGGTGAATAACCTGTACATACCCTTCATATGCTCCACAGACTCACTTATATATATGTGCCTATGCAATATTTACATCCTTAATATACCTCATTATAGTCAAGGGCAACTTACATGCAGTTAAAAGTAAAATTGCTGCTATCAAAGGAGAAGTGCAGTCACTCCTTAAAAATTGAGAAGATTATCTCTGAAAAGCCTTTTCAAAAACTCTCTACTCTGTTATTAACACCCTAAGAAAAGATCTCAAGAAAAATGGGATAATTTTCCAAACATAAAGGACAATATAAAAAGACGTTGTTTATGAAAGTTTTAGACTAAACCAGGTCCTCTATTATTAAGCAACAGCTCATGTTGCATGCTAGAGACTCTACATGCTTTTATGGCACTTCTACATATTAATTGTCCAATTTTATCAAAGTTGGTAATAATTTACTTATTACTTAGCATCAGGGTCTGAATAATATTTTCCTTTCCATTAAGTTTCTTTCCCAAGATTTTTTGACAGTTATATCCTCTCATCATTAATGTTACTTCTCATCACAGACTGAACTGAGTATTCACATGAAAGATCAAATCACTGTTATTTTGACTTGTTACTATTTTTTCATCTAGATTGTTAACCCATCATTTTTATGGCATTTTACAGTAGTTGCTACATTTATAGCATACCTGCTAGTCCAACTCATTATAGAGACTACCACTTTGGAGGGGAATTTTAAAAGAAAACCTCTTTAAGAGCTCACACATATTAATGTGAATCTGTCTCCCATTTCTTCTCTTTTAATGCTTCCTGACATCCTAAGAGTATTTCCTTACTTTCTGATTTAAATTTTCTGGTTCTTATTTTGCAGTTGTAAAAGAGCTTTGAGAAGCCTTCCTGCAGCTAGAGCCAGGTTTAAGTATCATGGAGGAAGGGGCCATGATCGTATAACTGAAGGCAAAATGAATGTGATGGGAAAATTAGCCTCTGTTTTTGGTGGGCTTTTTCTAAGGAGCTCACTTCCATTATGAGAGACCCTCATGAGCATGAGAGGATCACTACTGATAGTCCTTTTGGAAGGTATTTTTTTCTTTTTTTCTTTTCACCACCCTGTATATATAGAGAAAATAAGACACATACAGAGAAACCAAGGTATACAGAATTTACGGGCTTTGTTTGAATACCTGACAAATGTTCCTAAAGCAATACTATTTATTCTGTTTCTCCTAAATAATCTAATTTCCAAAAAGCCCTTTGTGACCTTTGGACAAATGCATCAGACCCAGTCTTTTTCATACTGCCCCAGCGGGAATCATATGAAACCTGTGCTTATTACTTGTATCATGTTGGCATCTGGAAGTATTAAGATCATTAGAAACAGCAAGAGGCCAAGGATGTATTAAAGATCTAAATAGATGGGAGAGAAAAAGGAAAAGGTTTTTCTTATGTTGTTTTTAAAGATGGGAAGCAGCCTCAGAGAGAAATGAAATTAATTCCCGAGAGTACACAAAGAATTTCTGGCACAGTTGAGAATTTAACTTACACGTCCTCTTTTAAGTTCAGTCTGTTGCTCAAATAAGACAAACAAGACCTGAATAACTTGATTTTTCATACCTGGCTTTCTTATGTGTAAATTAAATCTAGAATATTATCTAGAATATTTTTCAGATAATGTTGGAAAATTAAATTAACTGATATAATAAACTGAGCTATCCTCAGTGGTAAGCTGAACACGAAGACTTAAGTTCTGCTATAAATAAGCTGGGATGGGGAAAATAAAAACATGAATAGTAAAAATTTACATAGACGATAGATTTTTGTATGTGTGTCATTATTGGCTTCTGCTTGTGTTGTGCCCAGCTCAAAGGGCGTTCAGCTTAAGAATTAAGTAGTAGTGAAGATATTTGTGGTGATGGTGCAGTTTAACCAAATTAGAAGAAAGCTCTGGATACTTTACATGCACGTCAGTAAGGGGAGATCAGACAATTGAAGCCCAGCTTTTAAAAATTAAGGTTTATCAAGTTATCAGAGTTCAGTGGCCACATGGTCCCAGTCTGCTCCTGCCATAAAGATCAATGGGATTTTCCCTGTGATGCTGAACTGAGCAGAACTGAACTCTGAGTCTTTATACTGAAATACTGCAATTACTTGTGCAAACTGTGTAACTGTACTTATGACTGGCCAAATGTTTAATTTTGAAGATCAGTTTCAAAAATGTTGATAAACCCAAATGCCAAAATATTGTGTACAGTTGGTTCCAGTCACACAATTCAGCGTAGCTGCAAATACAAGACACTGTGTGTATGGCTCTTAATCTCTAAATGTTTGATATGGAACAAATTTTTTATTTATCTTTTAAAAAATCCAACCTTCCACATAATTAAACAGACTCAGGAAATGTAGCAAATGTAAAAAGGACCCTAAAAATTATGGCTTAACAGTCTACCTGAAGAAAAAAATAAATAGCAGCAAGCCAAATTAACAACAATTTGATAACACGTGAATATTTAGTTTGGTGTCTGAGGAAAGGTAAGAAACAAACTTAATGGAAAGAAAAAATGTTTTTTCAGAAGCCCAGTGACAATCAGTAAATTGTTACCAGTTTCAATAAGATACAGTGATGTCATATCCTCGACATGAGATGCCATTAAACAATACACCTAAGTTTCTGCTGAAAGAGTTTCTGCTTCTGTCTGAGCCTTCCAAAGGTGCACTGCAATCAAGTTGTCCACCTACCAAGGACATTCACAACAATACCATTATTATTATTAACAAGCCATAAACCGTGCATATATGTTTCACTGGCATGTTACACTCAAGCTGTCATTTGTCTTAGCCAAATTATGTCTGGTCCAGACACAACTAAGGAAACAATTTAGAAGGCAAAAAGAAAAGGTTGAGATCTTCGTTCAGAATCTCTACACCTGTCCCCACAGCTCCTTCTCAGGGAAGTTGAGAGGCTGGCCTGAAATATAACTGAATAAGCCCTGAGAAAGAATTTCAGGTGTGGATTTACAGAGGAAATGCTGATAGTAAAATCCTGCCTTTGGCCTGTGTTTGCAAGGGCAGTTAGGCTGGCAGGTGCTCAGTGCTTCTGAGCACCTCAGTTTCTCCCCTACCCTCAGCAAAAAGCCCTAAAGGCAGTGCTGGAAGTGGTGATGGAAACACCATTTCCACAGGTTATGTGCTTCCATGTGCCCAGCCTGAGAGCCATGTGCGTTTACAGGGTCATTTCTGACTGAGGGCACAGAGTCACTGAGCTCAGAGCTGTCCTTGCTGTGGAGATTGTGCCAGCCCCAATCAGGCTATGGGAAACCTTCACGGCAGTGCCTAATCCCACCCTACCATGATAAACCATATATTCTAGACCATGTATTTTGTAACAGCATTGACCAAACAAGAGATAATCAATTGCAGCTGCAGCACAAGACCCTCCAAGGTGCACAGATTGCTGTGGTGAGCTGCAGGGATTTTGGGTAGATGCTGTTACCTGCTGTGCCAACCACTGCCCTGCTTGACTCTGCTTCCAGACACCTGCCTGAAAATCTGATTTTTGAGCTCCATGGCCTGAAGATTTTCTCTCTCTTTTTGCCCACAGCTCCCCATGTCAGATATCATGACCCTTGTAGATGATAAGGAGTATATTATCTACCTTTTAGTCTTATACTGAGGTTAAAACAATAGAGTTCTTGTTTCAGTAATTACTGTGACCTCCAGAAGATGTAGCACACTGTCCTGCTGCCCCCCACTGTGCAAGGCAGCTCTGCCTGCTCCAAATGTTGTGTAATGAGTTACTTATTATCTTTCAATATGCCTAAAAATTTGGGATAAAGTCAAGTTTACAGCCTCCTGCTCACCTCGCACCATGTGCACGGCTCCTTCAAGCTGTGGAGCAACTTCTCAGAAGTGCTGTAGCTGCAGTGATCGATTGCAGCAGCATATTTTATTGCTGCTGGAATAAAATCTTTGGAAATAGGAACTTCAGGGCAGTGCTGCCACTTCCTAATGACCAGCGCGAGTGCCTGTGGGGTTGTATTTTATGTTGCTGTCTGCTTTTCCACCACTCAGCATTTTGCTACCATTCTCCATGAAGGGTGGAGAAACCTGGAACAACCCTACCAAACAGCCTCAAAACTCAGAAGCAGAATTGTGGAATGGTTTGGGTTGGATGTGACCTCAAAGATCATCTAGTTCCAAGCCCCTTACATGGGCAGGGGCACCTTTCACTAGATCAGGTTGCTCCAAGCCCCATCTAACTTGGACTTGAACACTTCCAGGGATGGGGCAACCTGGGCTGGTTTCTCACCATCCTCACACTAAATAATTTATTCCTAATGGCTAACCTAAAACTCTGATCTTTCAGCTTGAAACCCTGTCCCCTCATTCTATCACTCCATGCCCTTGTCAGAAGCCCCGCCCCAGCTTTTCTGTAGCCTCTCCAGGTACTGGAACATGTTCTAAAGGTCTCCCTGGAGCCTCCTCCAGGCTGAACAGCCCCAGATCTCTCAGCCTATCTCCAGAGCTGCTATGGTCTTTGGATCATCTCTGTGGCCTCCTCTGGACTTGCTCCAACAGCTCCACATCCTTCTTGTGTTGGGGACCCCAGCACTGGACCCAGCCCTGAGCAGAGGGGAAACATACTCTCTGGGAGCAAGATTTACTTGTTGGAAGAAGAGCCGTATCCTCACCTGCTCTAGATTTGCAAGCAGCTTTTTCTGCAGCAGCAGCAGGCTCTGCTGGAGTGGCTTCCCGATTTATTTCCCCATGGGAGAACTAACAGGGGCCCTCTCTTCCCCCTCAGCCTCCTGCACATTCTGGATGCCAGTTTATACACTCAGGGAACTATATCTGTGTTTGATTTCCTGGCCATTGAGGAATATAGCTATTTGAAGTGGTTATGTAAAGAAACAAGAAATAAATTTGAAATATTTTCTTCTGTATTATTTTCCTCCCATCACATAGTGAGAATTCAGTTTCTCGCTTCTGAGCTTCACTCCTACAGTCATAATATACATGTTCAGCAGTCCCCAAGCAACAGCTTCAAAAATGTGAGTTCCTGGGTCTGGTGTTGCCTTTGAGGCACAGATAACCTTTGCAACGTTTACTTCTTTGTCAGCCACAAGTGGGATGATTGCATGAGTCCACCCAGGAGCTGGGGTTTAACTGGCCACAGCTGGTGCTTGGTATTTCATGTGGAGGTAAAAGGAAAGTGTTTTGGGGTTCTGGTAGGTCAGCACAAACATGCTAGTCCCTTGTGCAGACCATATACATGCTGCAGCTTGTGTCAATAATCAGGCTGATACTGCCAGTATTCTGCTTCAGTGCTTGCTGAGGACAAAAGTAAAAAAAAAAAAAGACTGTGAAAATCAGTAATTAATACCTAAACAGGATTTCTGTGAATTAAGAAACATCATAAACCTGATAGTGAGGCAATAACCAATCAGTATTAGAAGAACCTTATTTTACAGAGCTACTTGTGCATGATCTATTGCCTTTTGTGCTCGTACTGCCTCTGTCGAGCCACACAGTTAGTTTATGAAATGCAAGCTCTGAAAGCTCAAACCTGTTAAAAATGTTTCTCATTGCCAAACAAAGCAAAAATCTTTCCACTTTGGAATGATCAGCTTTCTGTGATCAACTAAATCTGTGCTCTGATGAAAATAAATGTAGAATTCAGATCAATGAAATGTGTGTGTGAAAGGGAAAGAAAGAGAGAGTGGGCGACTGGAAGTGAGAAGTGTAGGGAGCTGGGTATCCTTCAGTTTCCATATCTGCACTTTATAGCTAATAAAAAAAAATATAATAGCTTGTAGTATTTCCAACAGAAATGGGAAGCTGTGACTGTACAGTCTGCAGTGAGCTTGAATCATATGAACCAAATGGAATATCCTGTAGATTTTCTATAGATCTGCTCTGCACACACTTTCAAATAACCTTTAACAAAGGCAATGAATCGCTGCTGCTGTTGTAAAAATCTCAGTGTGCTGTACTAACGTGATATTAATGAAAAGTATCTTAAAGAACAGAAGTTCAGATTACAGGAACTTCAGTAAATAAATCTGATGGTTCACCTGTATCATTTTACGGGGATACTTTTTCCATTGATTTTTAAAGAGAAGCAGGTGTGGAGTAGTAGTGACTAATTCACGGTGCAAAACCAAAAAGTTGTGTGGTTTGCTGCTTCTGTGATCTCTCTTCCCCACCCTCTGAGCTCTGCCTTATTTTGGCAAATGTTCAGCTCCTATATGAGAGAGCTAATATAAGTCCAATATTAGATAGGTGATTAAATAAGGTGAGAAGACAAAAAAGCAGGCACACTAACTCCCCGCAGAGCTCCATTACTGAACCATTCCCAGGAACTCCATTAGCTTGGGAAGAAAAGAGCAAAAAGGTAATGACCCAGACAGGTTGATAAATGGTCAGTACACAGGGCAGCCAGTAAGTACTGCAAGGATGTCCACTCAACCTACGTGACCCATTGCTTCATTATATTCTGCCCATGAGGTATTTTCTCCCTGTTAACTCTCATGTGTATTGGGAGAATTTCTTCCTGGGTGTTGATCATGGAGTAATTTGTCCCATTTCAGGTCATGATGTGCTCATTCCAGCTTCATCCAGCTGAGATGCATGTTGCCACCCTGCTGGGAAATTATGAGAGGCTTGAGTCAACTCAAAGGTAGGTTATTTTCATCATGTTCTGGTCGTGAACGTACCCCTGTGGTCAAAGCAGATGTGTGTCAGAAGTACACAATGCAGAACTCCTTTAATGGCATGTACATAAAAATAAATGGCTTTTGTCATTTTTTCTTATCCTGAGGTGGAGGAAAGACTGGCATCCCATTAGCCTGAGATTCTTACAATATGACCTGCAATCCCAACAGAGTACTTAATTCATCCACTTTTTGTTTAAGATTAAGCAGCTGTTTTCTGGCTATTGGCTTCCTCATATAAGAAAGGACAAGGGAAGTTGCAGAGACCATGATACCCTGAGTAAACAGGCAAGACATTTCTCATGAATATCATACTTGAAGCTTGTGAGTCAGGCCTTCCAGAGTACTTGCTGTGGACTTCACTTTGCATTGGGTAGTAAATTTCTTTCTGCGCTTGCAACTTGGCTAGCAATGGTTGTTTTGAAAGGCATGTCTCATGAGCACTGGCTAGAAGAAATTCAGCACAAATCTTCCCTGCTTGAATTGGTGGCTGCAACCTCTCTCCAGGGCTGGTCCTTGTCTTTGCAGACCCAGCTTCAGTGCTGTCAGTATGAGTGTCTATATAATATACTTCTCCTTAAATGTTTATGGCTTTTCCTCTCTTCTATCCAACCTTTTCTTTTTCCTGAGAACATATTTCATCTTCCCACACTCATGCTGGGAATGTTAGTAACTCTGAAGGGGACACTGCCTTTTATATTCCAGAAGCTTTCACATTGTGCAGGTATTGAAGAGTCCTGAAACTATTAAAGTTATACATAAGGGAAATTCTGGTAACGTTATTAATGCCTGTCATTTTAAAGATAAAAGCATTTCCTCAGTCTCCTTGTGATCTGATGGATTTACTGGCATATAAAATTAGTACCTTTCAGTCTTTGAAACCAAGTTACGTCTTAGTGACCTGATTCTCCCCACATCAACAGACAGCCCCATGCAGGTGTGAATGCTTTACAGGGACCTGATTCTGCCTCAGTGGGACTTGGTACCCCTGACACATCCGGAGAAAAAAAAAAAAAAAAAAGAAGAGTCTTGAGGATAATGACTATGTTTCCAGTGTGATACAAGGAAGATGCAAATTGCCACTCTCTAACCATAAGTGTTCACACAACTTGTATTAGAAATGATACAGTATCTTCTCAATGCTTCTTTATTCCATTCTGGGTTGTATATTGTAAGCTTTGAGTATATCTGAATGCCCATCTAATTATGGGTGAGATACCCACTATGACTAAGAGTATTGCCATGAGGAAGCCATTATCAATGATAATATCACTGTACTGTCACTACTATTGTTGCAGTTCTTTTATTTTTTCAACCTCTATTTTCAGTGGCTTTCATAGTCAAATTACCTTTGAGGCTAAAATTTGACATTTGTTCTTTTCAAACCAGAGCAAACAAAACAATAAACAGCTGAATAAAACCCATGCAGCCATTTCAGAATAATGAATCTGGGGAAATATTATAGGTTTTTTACCAAATAAATGTATTCTTTTTTTCTTTTTTCTTTTTTTCATTATAAACTCTCAAATAGAGTTTAAATGTAAAGCTCTAAACTTGGCATGTGTACAGTTTTCAATGAAGATCACATGCCTTTGTAAGTTTGGAAAAAAATGGTTGAGCAGCACATTACATGCACAGTACATGTTATTTTTCCATGCTGCTTCATCCAGCTCAATCCTATGGGACATGGAGTCTGCCTGAGAAATGGGCAACACTGTCGATTCCCAATGAAACCATTCCGAGTGGAGAACTTCTGAGTCCCTGGGGATATGGACGCAGAATCTTCATGTCCCTCCCACCTTTACGATGGCTGCAAAGCATTAAGCCTGTCTGCCATGTGAAAACTAGGACTTCTCTTCAGCTGAATTCACAGAAACCTATTTTGGCTGCCTCTAATAATCCAGAGTACGGCCTGAACTCGGTGCTTCCCAAGCTATTTTCTCTAGCTCTTTCTTCCTCCATGAACTCTGTCCCTCTCTCTAATTAGCTCAGGCCAGACCCACGGTGTCCTGGTTATTCTGTTTCTAGCCTGTGAGCCAGTTCACATCCTCCCCTTGCTGCTGTCCTGAGCCGATCTTGCAGCCCCCTGCACTCCCACTGTGGTGGGGACATGCCCTACAGCTTGGGAATAGATGCCATAACTAAACCATTTAGAATAGAGGAGCCAGCAGGGTTTGATTTATGGGGAAAAGCCATAAACTAAATATAGCCTCGCTAAACGATGAATAAGTTGGGATTAATAGTTTTGCAGAAGTAAATGCCATGCATGTTCACCAGAACAAAGAAAATTATTAAACAGGAGCATGGAGTGAGAAGTGAGGAGGTGAAACTAAACTCAGCAGATCCCCCAGCTGTACTGCACGCTCTTCTCTCTGAGATCATAAAAATCATGGAATGGTTTGGGTTGAAAGGGACCTTAAACCTCAACTCCCCTTTCATAGGGAGGCCCATCTTCCACTAGACCAGGTTGCTCCAAATCCCACCCAACCTGCCCTTCAACACTTCCAAGGAGGGGGCAAAATGATTCCAGGCAAGAAATCTCCCTTCACACCTTCCCTTGCACCCTGGCTCCAACTTTTCTTTTCCCATTTTTTTCTGCATTTCTTCATGCCTCCACATCCTGCCCTTGTTCCATTGTCCCTTCTCCCCTGTGTGGGCGAGGCTGTTCCAGCCAGATGGGGCAGGCAGGGGTTGCAGGCAGGGATGTGCAGGAGCCCCACGTGCCTGCCTGCTAGACAGGATGCTGGAGTGCCTCTTCAGGCTCTCTTGTAAGCTGGCAGCAGTCCTGCTGCTGGCTTCTCAATGGCCATTATGGGATGGCAAATCTGCAATGCTCTGTTGATGGGTCTAACAGGCTGGAGATTGCTTGGGGCAGGTGCTGTTGTGAGGCCTAATTTTGCTGGCATTAAATGTCAATTCATATTTTTTTGCAGGAGCACTAAATTGCGTTGTTTTAAAACAGGAAGTCTATGTTAAAAAGCTGTGTAAAACCATTATGTTGTAGCCAACACTCCAGGCTTTTCTAATTAGGTCATTTGGAAAAAAGATGACCTTTTAGTTTCTGTGCTGCTTTTCTAGGGTCACATGTTTCTAATTATCATTTGTATTTTACTTTGCTAAAGCTGTTGACAAGCTGTGAGTCCGTGTGCGCGCATGTGCGTGTGTGTGTCTGTGTTTTGGTTTGTTTGAGAGACAAAAAGAGGGCAAAAAAAGAGAGACAGTACACACGCTTTGTAGGGTTGCTGTCTGCAAGCATTCAGCCAACAGAAGAGGACACAAACAATGTGAACACTAATTTTAAGCTAGTCCAGCTGAGAGCAGCTGAATCGATGGGACAGAGAAACCCAAAGGGATTTTCCAGTGTTTGTGTCCTTTTCAGCCAGCTTCCCTTGACCTGGCCCAAAGTCCCTTCATGAATGTTTGCTCTCTCTTGGGCTGACCATCATGTATAACCGACCATAAGGAAAGAGCGGGCCGCTTTTTATCTTCTGGACAAATGCTAACCAGAAAGTCAATGACTTGACTCTATGACTGGGGCCAAGTAAAATTAAAAACAAGGAAGAAAACTTGCATTTTGAATACAGAAAATTCTGACAATCAAAAGCAGAGAGAGATTACAGTTTCTTGATTCACACTAGCTCTGAGATTCAGCCTTTATAAGCTTAACTAGACCACCTTGCTTCTTGCAGAACAGTAAGGAAGTAAAATAAACCATCTTGAACTCTGAATCCATTGGTCATTTGATGGCTAAGATCACAGAGACATAAAGCAGTGGCACAGTTATGGACATTACATGGCCAGGGCAGCACATCAGGTCCCAGACACTGAGCTTAAACAAACATTTAACAAGCAACAGGACAAGAGGAAATGGTCTCAGGTTGTGCCAGGGGAGATTTTGATTGGATATTAGAAGAAACTTCTTCAATGAATGGCTAAACACTGGAACAGGCTTCCCAGGGAGGTGGTTGAATCACAACCTCTGAAGGTGTTTTAAAGATGTGTAGATATGTTGTTGAGGGACATGGTTTAACACTGGACTTGGTAGACTTAGGTTGGTAGAGTCAGGTTAATGGTTAGACTTAATGATCTTACAGGTCTTTTCCAGCCAGAACAATTCTGTGATTCTATGAAATTCCAGGTGTGCAGTTCTGGGTGCACATGGAGGTGGAAGGAAATGGATGCTGTCCTCAGGGAAGTTGTCAGAGCCTCTCTGGAGCAGCAGAGCTATGGCCACAACTTTCTGCTGCTGGTGTGATGGTAACAGTGAGGGCAGTGGGTGTCTGGCTGCTCTACATGGAGTGTTTGCTGCATGCCAGCAGTGTACCACTCTTGTCCAGGGCTCTCATAGACCCACAGCATTGTTAGGAAGAAACAACAGGGAAAGAGACATTCATGAGATTTTGTCAAGCAAGGTAACATGTATAATGTGTACTTTCCGCAACACTCAATATTCCAGTCTCTTGCACTAGAGCTTCTGACTTCATCCATTGGTTCTGCTGCCTGAAAATATAAGGTGTTGCTACTTTGAACCCCAGACCCGTTTGTGAACATTGGATTCAGAACACCAGCTTGTCTTGAAGAGAGTGTTTTGACCACTGCTTCAGCTGAGAGTTTAGTCCTTAATTAGCAGCTAATCTATCATACATCCCCAGTTACACTGTGGTGGGTAGTAGCGAATTTTGTGGTGCAAAGGACTGTTAATAATTTAGAAGACCTTCTGACCCAGAGTAGTTGTTCACTGGGCACTCATGATAATTTCATTTGTACAATAAATGGAAAATGAAAACAAGATCCTCAAGATTTGACACAGGGTTGTACTTGCTGTTCCAGGAATGAATTTCATCTCATAATTTCTTATAGGAAAAATCTGTTTACAAAGAAGACTGAAAAGGGTAAAGGGTTCCCATCTGTGAGTACTGCTTTATGAACATTATGCTACAGTTTCATTTGAAAGAGAGCGAACATATTTTATTTCAGGAAAGTTCATGAGGCAATTAATAATGAGAATGTGGTTTCATTATTATTTTCTTTTTCTTTTTTTTTTTATTGAGAAAGCAAGCCATGGGTTAAAAATTGGATGTGCAGTAAGAGTATGGGCAAGTGACTATTATTGTGGATGGCTCTGATTCAGAAAAGCACCGAACAGGTGCTGGATGTTAAACTTGAATTTTTGGATGTCAGTTTTGAAACAAGGCACCAATATTGCACAGGCTTCCCAACTGCAATCTGAAATGTTGCTATGACAGTTTTCAGGGTTTCTTTAGCTCTTGGCTATCTGTAGGTGGTTTCCAGGAAGAGGCACAAACCAGCATTTGCAGAAAGCCGAGCTACCTACAAATTGACGTTAAAATCTAGCTGGAATTTATTTATTATATGTGCAAGTAGGTCTGTATAGACACACACAGACACACACATGTGAATTAGTAAATTTCACTTGAATTTGTTGACTTGTCATGCCAGACCAGCCATCAGGACTGTGTAAGTCCAGGAAAGCATTTCATGGACAGCATGAATGTCTAGCACAGGTGTCCAAATGCTGTGGCATTTACCCTGTAATCATCATTTACAGTTCTTGCTATGCTGCTGCAGCCAGGTTTAGAGTTGATTAAGGTCTTCTGCACTCCTTGTGTCTGGTTGCTTGAATTCAAAGTGGAGAAGAATAGAGAGATAGATTGCTATGAAGAGATAGTAATTTAATGTTAGAATAGCAAGGCCAAGCTGAAAACCATATCACAGACATTAAAAAGAATGCTTTTAATCTTGTTCTGGAAAATGCTTTTCAAAATTGTTGAAGAGCAAGTTTAGTTACAAATCCCCACCCAGCCTGGAGCACAGTAGCACATTTCCAAAGTAAAACCTCTAGTTTTCTAAAGAAAATAAAATCATTAGGCAAATAATGTGTAATTTTCTTTCTGACCTTTGACATCAACAGCAAAATGTTAGTGGTAATCAACCACCAGTGCTTAAAGCTCCAGTACTTAAACCATGGTTACCAAGACTCCTTTTTTAGAAGGAGTCACATAGAAAAGACAGGGGGTGGCAGGTGCAAGTTACTCATGAGAAGAGAACAACCGGACATCAGAAGAAAATTTTTCACTAGGAGAACAGTTGGACATTCGAGTAATCTCCCCAGCGAAGTGGTGGATTCCCCAACACTGGACAATTTAAGATTCATCTTGACAAGGTTTTGGGTCATCTTATCTAAACCATTTTCTTACCTAGAAAGGTTGGACCTTGATCCTTGAGGTGCCTTCTAACCTGGCATTCTGTGACTCTGCCCAGTCAGTATTTTTGAGGATTTCTGTTATGAACAAGATAACAAACTGTCCACTCATGCTGTGTGTCAGACTGCACAATTGTCAAGTGAATACTGTTCAGCCCAAATCGGACTGAGGATGTTCTGAAGGCATCTGAACTTCACCAGGATCACCTGCATGCTTAAAAAGAATCACATACTTAAACACTTGACTCAGTGTTGTGGTCACTTCCATAATGCCACACCCAAATCAGCTGCCTGCCAGGGAAAGAAAAAGCAGGTCACCACAGTGAATATCTGCAAGTATGAGTCCACTCTTCGTGAACAAATCCCCATGCTGACTGATCTTGAATCTGAGGTCCCATCCAGCCCAAATTATTCTGTCATTATGGAATGGTTTGGGTTGGAAGGGATCTTAAAGACTATCTGGTTCCAACCCCCCTGCCATGGAGTTGTATCATGTGTGTGCTGCTTTGCACCCTCATGCACAAGTGGGGTGTGTGTCTGTGCCTTGCACAGCTGCTGTCTTGGGTTTGCACATCCAGCTCCTGCATCATTCTCCTCCCCATGCTGGTTCCCATCAGCTTGGTTGAACTCAGCATTTCCAGGACAACTGAACTCCTGCCACTGAATCCCAGCTAATCATGTGATAGGCTAATGCCCTGCAAAGGCAAGCAGAAAGACACACAGAGCAGGTGTTTTTTTTCCCGACTGTAGCAAAGTTAATTGGTCTGAAAACTGGAGAAAGGCATTAGCTACTGCTGGTTCCAGATATGTGCCAGTCTAGCACCTAATCCCTGGGTTTTTAATTTCCTTTTGCTCTTCTCACCATCTCTACAGCCAGGTTATTAGTCCTGTCATCTCAAGATCTATATGAGAAGAGTTAAAATTAACGAAACATTTTGATAACCTTAGAGCAGCAGCAGCAATAGTTCTGGTCTGTGCTCTAATTCTTGGGTCAGAGACTTTCTGTCAGTGCTACTTATATGATGCATTGCCTTGAGCAAATATAGTAACTAATAAGAAGTTTCTGAGTTTATAATTGAGTTTGTTGAATATCTTCCAAGTCTTCTCTGCTCTGTTTTCTACAAGGAAGAGGCAAAATATACCCCGAGCATAAGATTTAAAAAAAAAGGACAAGAAAACTTAGAAATAAATGGTTAAATTGACCTACATGCGAGCAGTTTTGCTGACCAGATTATTTAAAAGGCTAAAGGGCTGCAGATGTCAAATCCATATATGTATCAGTAAAATGATCATGATAATCACAGCTTATAAAATAGAGCTGAAATGCTTCATTAGGTACTGACAGTTTCTAAACCATGTTGTCACTTTCTGAAAATGTGTCATACTGGCATTTTTTTTTTTCTAGATAAAGAAATAAAGAATTGCACTGTGAAGCAAGGATAAGCTGAAAGCAAATCAAAAAGCTCTCTTAAAGATTTCACAATTCTCTTTCAGCAAAGCAGGACAATGTATTAAATAAAACTGCTCTTAACCTGTTGGGCACTTGAATCCCTTGGGTTTCCTGTAGTTCTGCTATTGAAAAGGAGGCTTGAGAAGTACAGATTTCAACAGCTTTTCAATTGCCTGTAGCTCCATGTAAGGAAAAGTAAAATTTAAAGGTAAAGTGAATTCACTGCTGTATTTGTATTACTCTAACTTGCACTTGGAATAGTTTCTTTTTAAAACCAGTTGTTCGTTGTGGTTTTGGTGTTATCTTTTTTTTTAATTATTATTATTATTTTCCTAATTTATTGCTGGAGAATTTGTTTTATGGTTTCTCCAATATGGTTTACTTTCTAATTTTAAGGATACAGAATGATTTGTGTTTCTTTCATATACACATTCAGTACATCATTTCACGTGGCCAGTTCTTGGAAAGAGAGGAATATTTCTCAGAATTATGACATATGCTCATGGGCAAAATATGCCCATGTGTAGTCAAAAGAAATTATATGCACCTAAGCCCCCCCTTTCAAAATGTAATTTAAGCAATACTTTAATAATGACTGTGCCTACTTCTGCATATCTTAACAATGATGCATTTCACAGAAGCTCCTTAAAATAAAATAAGATGCCCATTTTGAGTCTACAGATCTGTAGCACACATAAAAACTCACTGAACTGATCTGTGAAGTCTCTCCTGCGGGGAATTTTCTAGCAAGAACAGCTCTTCAAGTCAGACAAAAAAGCTGGTAGAAGTGGCCTAAGTAACTGTTTTCCATCTATTACATATAACCACTAAAATAATTCACCTTATAATCACAAGACTGGTCTGGATTACATCTCTTTCATTTGTTTCACAATGATCCATAAGGATTTCTCTTCCTTTTTTTCTTCACATACTTCATGGTCACCACAGCATTGCCCTGCCCCAGCCCTGGGAAGTGAGTGATGAGCTGGTATAAATGAGTTATGAATGTACAGTTCTGGGGCAATACTCCTCCTCCAGATAAATACAGTGGCAAGGAGGCTTCAGCCAGAAAGAATTAGACTGAGCCCAATCCTAGCAGCAAGGATGAGAATAAAAATTATTACCTGCAAGGTGGTCAGGGGTCATGTAAGAGCCAGGTGAGATCATCTTATATTTTAAGCTATTAAATGAAAAAGAAGAGAACATTTACTTATTAAGATCATTTCCTAATCATTCTTATAAGATTTTAATGAGTGACAAACTGACTCTGGATACAAATTTATGATTTCCCAAAATAACAATTTGATTGGTTTGAGTGATGTCTTGCATCAAGTAATCACAGTTAATTTTGCTTCTGAAGCGATTTGACTTTGCCAGTCTATCACAACTTCCATGTGCACAGCTGTATTTCCATGGCTGTGCCTTTGTTCTTTGTCTGGTGTAGCCCTCAGTGCTCAGTTTCTTCCCTAACCTTTCTTCTTCTCCTACACATGGACCAGCTCACAGATAAGCATCTGCTTGTCTAGCTATTTTCTTCTCTTTATCTGAACCATCCTCATGCTACTGCTGTCAACTTTCAGCCTTGCTGAAACCCTGTTGTCTTAACAGAGTGGGAAAGCAGAAATAATAAAAGAAGAATGGAGACAAGAAGCACTCTGTGTGATGGCTTTTTTCCCCACCACCAACTCTGTTATATCAAACGAAGTTTGGAGAGGTGGGAATTGTCCCTAGTTTCTTCCTAATACATTGGGCAATAGAAAAGAGGGAAAGGACAGATGTGCTGCTTCTGGCTGAGTGAGGCTAGTCTGAAAAAGGGAATTCTTCCACTTTCTTACACTTCCTTATGCAATTGCTGCTTGCCAAGATGCATTAACATATATCTTGTGTTGTACCTGTGAGCACTGAAGCCACAGTTTTCCACTTTGATGCCAAAGCCAGGCCTGTGAACTGGTGTTACACACCTAAATAAATGTGGTTTGCCTTGAAGAGAATGGCCTTAGGAGGGGAAAGTATTTAGCATTTCATATTGGATTCTCTGACTCCCTCTCTGATGCAATTGCCCAGAATCTGACTGTATGTGCCCATGTGTGGATGAAGGCTGTAGCAAGCAGGGCGCCAAAGATGAAAGAGTGACAGCAGAATTGCTGGCTGGAGGAATGAACCTATTACAAAGGAGAAGTTAAGTCATAAAGCACTCGGCAACAATGGCAGAGGACTCGCTTGGAGAAAAGTGGATGCTGCTGGCTGACGTGCAGCACAGAACCAGGCGACTGCTCACCAGATGTGCTGGGCCATATGCGTGCTGGCCCGGCACACAGACCACAGCCGCCTTGCTTGGGGTGGGCTGTGAGAAGCAGAAAGCAAGGCCAGAGCACAGCTGACATTTTTTTTTTTTTTTTTAATTCGCTGTTTGTTTTATATCCTCCCACTCCTCATTTTCCTCCTCCTACACCCTAGTGCTGCATACTGATGAGAAAATGCTTGGTTTAGACCCAAGCAGTTATTTTTGGTTATTAAAGTGGATGCCGGCTGCCCAACCTACACTTTCTAACTTGCCAGAGTTGCATGGAACTGTTGGTTTTGTACTGTCAGCATTTAAGGGCACATTTGAAAACCAAATACACACACACACACACATATGTGCATGTATCTAGGTACATATGAATGCACGTGCACAGCCTTCCATTCCATACACTGAATTAGGTAAAAGAAACATTTTTGTCAGGCTTCACAGGTAGCCTGTTCTTTCCATCTCTTAAGGGCAACACCTGAAAAAAGAAAAAAAAAACAAACAACAAAAAAACAGAGGAGTTGTTGGAGGATGAAATAAGAGAGAACGTTGTTGGAAGAAGAGTATGCTACTGAAAGAATATAGGGACAAGTGGTATCACAAGAGGATATACAGATGTTTCTGTCCACTTGGGAAGAGAACTCTTCTGTAAATTAATAGAAAACTGAGAGCTTCCTCCATATTGTTTCTGGGTGACATGAAACCAGAGAACACTCCAGTCACTAAATGGGGTACTCAACTCCCCTGCTAGACTTTTCTTCCAAGCAAAAGCAAACTATTTCCAAGGCCCCCAGATCTGCTCAACATCTTTGCCTTCCTCAGGTGAGTTCTGACTGAGGCATTTGTACTTACGCCATCACAACAGGGTTCATTCTCCAAGTGAGGTTCTAGATGAAGTCTCTTTTAGACCAATGCTTGACACTATGCTTGTCTGGTGGGAGTTAAAAAAGTGAGAAGCAGGTACTCTATGGTGACAAAACATGAAAACGTATGGTCACAATGACTCGGTCTTTTTTTTCTCTCTGGATTTGTACCACAGATGTTGGGTAGAGATGATCAACACGAGCCAGCAGTGTGCACCAACAGCCCAGAAAGCCAAACACATTCTGGATGGCATCAAAATTAGTATGGCCAGCAGGTCAAGAAAGAGGATTCTTCCCCTCTGCTCTGGTGAGACCCCCCTGCAGTGCTGGGTTCAGTGCTGTGGTCCCCAGCACAAGAAGGACATGGAGCTGTTGGAGTGAGTCCAGAGGAGGCCACAGAGATGACCTGAGAGCTGGAGCAGCTCTGCTTTGATGACAGGCTGAGAGAGTTGGGGTGTTCAGCCTGGAGAAGAGAAGGTTCTAGAGATACCTTCAGAGCATCTTCCAGTACCTAAAGGGGCTACAAGAAAGCTGAGGAATGACTTTTGGCGAGGGCAGGGAGTGATAGGAGGAGGGGAAGGGTTTGAAGCTGAAAGAGGGAAGATTTAGATGAGATCTGAGGGAGAAATTATTTGCTGTGAGGGTGGCGAGACCCTGGGCCAGGTTGTCCAGAGAAGCTGTGGCTGCCCCATCCCTGGAAGTGTTGAAGGGCAGGTTGGATGGGGCTTGGACTCACCTTCTCTAGTGGGAGGCATCCCTGCCCATGGCAAGGGAATTGGAACTAGATGATCTTTGAGGTCCCTTCCAACTGAAACCATTCTGTGATCCCATAAAACAAGAAGAGCAGCAGAGTGAGCTATGACAGCTTGTGACATTTTGCAGTCATCCTGTTCTCCAGTCTTCCAGACCTTGAGATGATTTTCAGAGTTTGCTTGAAATAATTTGGACTGAATGTTGCCAGATTGCCAGATCCTTTCATCCTTCTAGTGGAGGTGTTGGTTGCAATGCTCCTGGGCTTGGACACAGAACCTGCCACAGTCATGCTAGGAAGCTAAGGAAGCTGGCTGGTGATAAGCTTGAGCAAAAATACCTGCTAATCTGTTACCTGGTGTAACTCTTGCTGTGATGTGTTTTAGACAAGCTGTCTCAGGAAAACCTTGTTGAGTGCTCACTGCTGTTTCCAGCTGTCTTCTAAAATAAAGGAACAACTGTGTGTGCCTTCTGAAGCTGCACTCTACACAGCAAGTCTGGATGCTAGCAGAAGCACTGCCTTTTAGATATCTTGCTGTAGGAAGTCTGGTGGTGGATGACATGCTAGTGCTGGTGTTTGCTGTGCCCCCCGGACAAGGAGCACGCTGGGGATGCCCGGGTTGGCAGCTGAGCATTAAGGCTGTCCTGTTTTAAGTGACTTGCTGGTCTTCCTTCACAATCGTCTGCGACACAGACCCCAAGATGCTCTGCACCCGGGTGTGTCAGTCACTTTGCATCACAGTGCACAAAGCAGAAGGCATCTCCATCCGCCCAGGAGCTGTAATGCATGACAGCTCTGATAGCAGCTGAGGCTCTGTCCTCCCGGCTGCAGGAAAAGGGCCTAGAAAGAGGTCAGTAAGTCTGTACAGAAACATCATGATGCTCAGCCCTTCATGTAGCAAGTGATTTGATATATATTTTTTTTAAATTATTATTGTTTTTTTCCTCAGTGTTTTAATGCCAGAGTTTTGGCACATCTTGCTTTGAAGAAAGTCACAGGTTCTTTTTTTGCACCATGAAAGTCATGGGGAGAGGAGAGCCATTAACCCCTTGCAAACCACCACAAGTGGGCAGAAAGGCTGGCCCTAAGATGGGAACATACATGCAGATGATGGGGCTAGTGCAGCAAGTAAGAGAAGTGCACAGGTCAGATGCCTGGAGGTCCCCAAAAGGCCCAGGCTGTAGGGTGGGTGGCTCCGCCTGCAAAGCAAACCCATGTTTCCCTCATTCTTCCTCGACCTGCCCAGAGCAATCCTGACAACACTCACACGCCTGTAAACACCAGCAAACCAAGTACACTAAATCTATGCATGGTTATTTTTGGTAAGCTAAAGGAAAAATAGCAGCCTGCATTGGGAAAGCCTGGGAGTCTGCCAAGGCCATGATGTAAAGCTTTCCAAGTGAATGCTATGGCTGAATCAGTAAAAGCATGTCTGAGTCAGGATATGCTGTAAGATCTTGCCTTCTGAAATTAAATCCCTCCTCTCTCACACAGAGGTAATATTTCATGCTGTTAACCCTTTCTTCTCTGCAGAGGAGTGAGCATTAAAGCTGCATAATTCAAAAGCTCCATTTAATTTAGGAGGAAATGCTTTGTTTAGTATTCAACATTTGGCTGCTAACAATGAAGTCTGAATCTACTACCGAAGCCAGAAATTCCCAATGGAGAAATAATGAAAACCACTGGTATTTTCCTAGAGTCTTTTTATTTTTAAATCACATCAGTGGATTCTTGCACCACAGTCATATTCAAATAGCTGCTAGCTCAGAAAAGGCAGCCACTTTGAGAAATAAATCTCCATATTTTCCCTCTAAGTTTTCCTTTGTATCTATCCTCTTTCAAATAGGCTTAGAGTTGATTTTATTCCTCTGCAGGAAACAGATAGAGTAGTTAACAGAGCTGTCACCTAAACCGAAAGATTCAGCAACAAAATACATTTCCATATAACTGGAACACAAATTATTTTCCTGGGCCTTGCCCCAGTATCCTGGCAATACAGGAAATTCCAGGAATTTATCAGATTTCTGACAGAAGAAGTTTTAGGGAACAGAAAACATCATCCAAAATGCAAAATTTTACCTTAGTGAAAGTTGTTTGCAGACCTACTTCTAGAACATCTTTAGAACAAGGCTTATTAATGAAGAGATGGTTTGTAAGAATAAAAAATATCTGAATTACACTAATTCTGATTGAGGAAGATCAGACTCTCTTAGTGGACATCATGATGCAGTTTATCTGAACAGTAATACTGACTCTGCTTCAAACTCTGAGTTAGTATTGATTATATACTGAAAGGGCCTGCAAAGCTCCCTATTACCCATGTTACATCCTTTCCCCCACATCTCACCTATATCTTTTCCAGGCTCTGAGCTCTTTCATTTCTACAGCTCCCACTGCTGCTCCCAGGATTTCTTTCTCTGCTATTATCAACCCAGGATGCTTTTCTCTTTTGCCGCATCTCCCTAATTTATGCTGTGCTCCTATTTTCACTTCGGTACAAGCCAGGATCTGTCAGGAACCAGTGGAAAAATGGAGCACAGACTGTTGTACATTTGAGACTCAGCTGAGGGGTTCATCAGGCTGCTGTTGGGCTTGTGCCTGGCCCTGCAAAGCTCAGCCTGCTTTGGAGGATACAGAGGCATTTAGTGGTGGTGTTTTGAGGAAGAGTGGGAGAAGAACTGCATATTATCATCTTGCCTGCAAATAATCAGATGCTCTGAACTAAAACCACAAAAGTGATCTCAGTCCCAGGTGCTAATCACCTGGGAGCTAATTCACAACGTATCAAAAAAAAAAAGTGAGATGCAAATAGTTTCAGACAACGAGGAAGCTGATCAAAGACTTTGCAATCCTGTAACAGCAAACTCATACCTAAGCTGTATACACCTGCTTCTGAGATATTCTTGGGAGTGCAATTCTCTCAAAACCTTTACATATCTCTGGGGCCTATGCACTGTAGGTTTTAACACAGTGGAGCGCCCCATATGTCCAAGGAGAGATACAGACATGGAGAGATACTAAAAGATTTCAGATCTTGATTTGTGGAATGACACTGCTAGCTACATCTGACCAAAGATGGCAGGCTCCATTGGTGCAAGCAGTCTTCCACCACCTCAAATTACTCCCGTCATCCCATAACTGCTGTGATTATTTCTTCAGCTGAGATTTGTCAAGGCAAATAGAGAAGGCTTAGAAATTTAGGGTCCCTTTGGGTATTTCATGCTGTCCAATAGGGAGACATCAGTGATCTGAGCACTGGTTCTAATTTGGAATGAAACTAGATATTAACAATAATTTTAAAGATCACAAAACACAAAGTTTTGTTCCAGGTGCATGGACATGTGGCACTTCCGATTGTGCTTGGCTGGGCTACCTTCCTGGGGCAGGGACAGAGACCCCTGATCCCAGGGGTGAGTGTGAACTTCCCCTGGGCAAACTGTGGGCCAAGGCCAGCCCGTAAAGAGGGAGGTCTGGGGAAAGGGCTAGAGCAGCTGCTGCCCTCAAGTGCAGGGAAGCTGCAGGAGGCAGCTGGCATATCTGCAATAGAAGCATATCTGCCCTAACTTCGACAGAAAATTTAGCAGCCCTTCTGCCACCAACTCTTTCCTCCTTCCTGCACTGGAAAGGCACTTGCTGATCTCTAAGAGGAGGGCGATCCTTTCAGATAACTGATGTTTCCCAGGCCCCTTGTTACTCTCCCATAAAGCACATGTGAATTTTTGCTGTCAAGGGCGTATGAGGGGACTCAAGGACTCAGTAACAGGTACTGCCCTGACCCTCCTGGACCCTGTGAATTCCATACCAGGGGCTTGCAACCTCGGTGAAAAAAGATTTTCTTGGCTTATAGCGCATAGAGGAAACCTTCAGTGGGTACAGCAGCTGTCAGCATCAGGGTGGGTAACAGGACGGGGGAACGGGGAATGCCCTTGGGCTGCTGTAGAATCACGTCTACAGAAATCTTTGTGTCACAGATACCGTGCAGGGGTTAACAGCCAATTTTACTGTGCACGTGGAAGGGGGTCAGGGCCAGCCCTTGGTGGTGGCACACATCAGGTCCTGCGTCCTCTGGGCCGGCTGTATGGATTTGGGGCCTGATGCTGCAAGCGGGTGCGGTCTCGCAGCCTCATGAGCCCAGGGGGGCTGCAGCGGCTGCTGCCCTCCAGTGCAGGAGAGCTGCAGGAGGCCCCTGGTGCCACCTGGCTCTGGGACATGTGGCCCCTGAGCCCTGAGGTGATGCTGGAGGCTGTAAGGGGAAGCAGGAAGGTCAAGAGCATGGTCCCCAAGGCTTGGGCACGACAGGCCAGAGCAAGCCACCAGACATCCTGGGGCAGAGACTGCCAAGCCCACCGTGGGCGCACGCTGCCCAGCCCAGGGACGCTTGTTTGCTTTGCCATTTACCAGTGCTTGGGCCAACACAGCTGTTGCACTCCCAGCTGGTTGTGCTGTTCCTCAAGTTGGAGCAGAACCTGTGGGTACCCTCAGCAGCGCAGGACCTGCACAGGAGCAGTTGCCAGGGCCTAGGGAAGCAAATGGGTTGATGGCTGTGAGGACAAAGTGACAGCAGCATGGGATTGTCCAGCAGAGCTCCTGTGCTCAAGCCTTCTACTTTGAGCCCTTGGCGAGGCAGAGATCCCATGCAGAGCCCTGGGGTGCAGCTTTGCCAACTTACCCCTCTTCCTCCACCTGCTCCCTGCCTCCTGGGCAAAGGCACTCACTGGCATTGCAGTGCCTGTGCCTTGCAAACAGTTCTGAGAAGGCCTGGAGGTCCAATGATGGCAGTCTGATGGAGAAAGGAATATTGATGATGCCGTGCTGCCCCAGCTTAAGGCAGACGCAGGGCATCTCTCCTCTTCCCCCACTGCCCTGTTTCCAAGTTCTCTGTGAAGCTGAAGACCAGACTCAGGGGACAGTGGAGGGCCAGGACTGCCGGGACAGCCATTGGCACAGGCACAGCACTTGCACCCTCCAGACTTGGGAGCTGAGGATTAAAAAAAGACAACCTCCTGGGGATTCGGATCCCCATGGTGTGCATTTCCTGGCGAAACAGATCTTTATCTCTGCAGAGCGGGCACTGGAAACGCATAAAACCATCACTCATTGCCTGTCCCTGCAGGAGAAACAAGAGGAGCCTGAGTGAGGCCCTGGTGCTGCCGAGCACCTGTCATGCCACGGGGTGAGGGAAGGGCTCCTACCTGGATGCAGTCCCTGTGGAACCAGGCATGTTTGCACACTGGGCACACCAGGGTTCTGTAGGACTGTCTGTCCTCCACAAGATCGAAGCAGATGAGGCAGGTGGTGGTGTCCTCTGGGTCTGCCTCCACTGCCTGCTGCGGGCGGTGCTCCCAACAGAAGGACCTGGAGGAAAAAGGGATGAATGCTGGGCCCTGCATGGGTGGTGGAGAGCAGGGGAGAGGAGGTAAATACCTGTATGGATGGAAGAACTGGGTGATGCATTCACCCTCGACAGAACAGGGCAGGTGGAAGCTGCGGTCGCAGCCCATCTCTTGGCAGGTGATGGAGGCCCCGCTCTCGCCACAGATGAAGCAGTGCTGGAAAGAGCACAGCAGCCCCCGTTGCTGGCAGCCTCAGGACCTCCACAGCCAGCTCCAGACCTCCAGGCAGGGCACGGGATGTGGCTGCTACGAGGTCACATCCTGCAAATCCGCCTGATGGAGGAGGGTCCTGTGCTGGAGCCTCTGTGGAGCTGCTGGGAGTAAGACTTTTGTCCCAGAGCTGGTTGGAAGGGCTGGGATTTCTTTCCTGGGGTCTGGGCTAAGCTCCTGCGTATGTCTTCTGGAACAAAGCTCCCTGGTTTTGTCAGGTTCTTACCTTCTGTGCTGCTTGCTCAATTGTCCATTGAATATCTGTGGTGCGAAATCCTGTCCATTTAGATACCTTGACCCCCTTCTTATAGAGGTCGTTGGCAAAAAGCTGCAGAAGAGAGGAGACAGATGAGGAGAGCATGGCAGGGACTGCCTGTCGGAAAGCTGGAGGGAGCCCCTGGGGTAAACTCACCAGGCAAAAGGCATGGGCCACGATGCCTCTGTGCTCCACCCTGTTTGTACACCTAACTGGGTCGTCCTCTGCCCGGTGACAGAGCATGCATCCTGGAGGGAGAGAGCAAATGCTGGCAGAAATGAGCAGCTCTGCCAGACTGGGGGCAAACAAACATGCCTGTGGGACTGTCCCTGTGGCTTGCAATGTCCCTTCCTAGCTGGCTGAAGGCCTTGGAGAAGAAGAGGCACTGCAAGCAGGGGCAACAACTTTGCTCTCACCTTTCTCCATGCTCATGGACATGGTGCACGTCAACGATGAGTGTTTGGAAGTTCACGGTGCCAGCAGCGCTGGGGTGGCTCCTTGTTGAGGAGCTAACAATGAAGTCTGAACTCCCGTGGTGAATCTGAGGGAGAAGCATGTGTGCTTGCAGCACTGGCCCAGAGCCCTGAGCTGTGGGGTCCCCCTCCTTCCTCAGCAGTCCCGCACTAGCCCCGTCCCTCCCCTGTTCTCTGCTCACCTCACCAGGTCACACAGACTTGAGCCCAGCATCCCTATTATAGGTGGCCATTATGTGATGGACATTATGACATCAGCCCTATGCATCCCAGAAGGGACCCCCTTGGCCACCTGTCTCCCACCTCACAGGGGAGGTTGTGAAGTGCTGAGGTGGGAGCTGAGCCCTTGGAACCCACATAACCATGCTGAGTTTGAGGCCAGGTCCATTGGGGCCACCATCAAGGGTGCCACTGCTAGCTGAAAGGTGCTGCTCAGGATGGGGTTCTGTGCTGTTGGTTTTCTGGGCTATGGGATTGTTGTTTTGTCATCTTCTTTTTCCTTTCCCCTGGGTAGACAGTTGGACTCAGTGATCTTAGCGGTCTTTTCCAGCCATGCCGAGTCTGTGAGCCTGTGATTCTGTACCTAGTTATTGCCTCTCAAGACAGCTGTTCATCCCCTTCAGTGGTCTTTCTGCTGCTTTTCTCTCAGAGACCGTTTAAATCTTGGGGGCATTTTAACCTTCTTTTACTTCTCTCAGCCACAGGAGAGCTCTCTTGTGGCTGCTTGCCCTCCTGACTTTTTTTGCATTCAAGGCTACATTTTTGGCCCAAGCTGTTCTTTGTGTGTTGCTCCTCAATGAATCTGCCTTATGGCTTTCCACTGGGGGACTGGCACTGACACATATTTCCTTCCAGCAGCATCCTGTTCAATTAGTGCTCTATGACAGGTTGTGGTCCCTACTCAGCAGCAGCTGGGGAGTTGAAACATAAGCCTGTTTTTTGCTTGGTAGCCCTACAGAGGCTTCTCCATCAAGCACTGAATCTCTGGTGAACAACTGAATCTCATTCCCCGCTCATTTGCATTTTATGCCTAGCATCTTACTTTGCATTCATCTATATTTATGATACATCACAGTACACAAGCAACTCCTTTCAGAGCAATTTTCTTGATGTCATTAGCCTCACTGGTAACTTGCTAAACGAACAGCGAAAGGGTTTAGGAGGATTCAAATAACAATTAGATAATTATGTCTACAAGAACAACATGATATTTTGTAGCTAGACGAGGGAGCACAGAAATGATGCCAGTGATACCAGCAGAAGCAAGTTTCAGGTGAACAGCCAAAAGTTTAAGCGATTCTCTGAACCACCTGAAGTCCCATGAGGTCCTGCATACCCCTTGTCTGCTTACAGGATCCAGGCTCTTAGAATTTCCTGTTCCTTGCTCTCAACCTTTCCCACTTCTCTGACAGTTCAAGGCCCTCCAGGACATGTTTGCTACTGCTGTGCCTCGAAGCTGCCCTCCTTTTTAAACTAAACCCTCTGGCACAGTCTGCTTTGCAGTTCTGAGAGATGGCAAAGACTCAAATGGGTTGAAAGAAGCCACAGCTCCTTACCAAAGCTCAAAGAGAACTCTCTCAAACATATCACCTTGTGCTTGTTAGGGGATTTACTTGATACCTATTACTAGTTTGCTTAAGGCTAATTAAGTGGGAAGAAGCAAATGCATCAGAGCTAGGCATGTGTTTTGTGACCGAGTTTAAACACCTTTGCAACAAGGGCTGGTTGTAATGAAGTAGTAGCAGTCTGCAGTGGATCTCTACCTTCAAACCTTGTTCCTACAAGGTTTTGTGAGGAAATCCTTAGAAAAGCTGCAGCAAAGGGTTGTAAAACATAATAGGGCTTTGCAGGAAAAGAGATGACTGTGAGCACATGCCATTGTGAAAACAAAAGCAAAACAAGAGCTGTTTGTGCTTTGAAGGATGCCTTACAAACATGTAAAACAGCTAGAGGAAAATTACCCCAAACCCAGCTGTGAAACCTTGGCGTGGTGCCCTGCTGTGAGGAAAGGTGATGTATCTGAACATCCTGAGGTGACAGGCACAAAGAAGAGCTCCATGCCCTGTGGTGCAGCTGCATCTCGGGGCAGAGGACCTGAAGATGGATTTCCTGAAAGGGAATGTGCCTCAGCAGGGCACATGTTAATCTTTGTCATTCCTTGCTTGGTGGTCACTGGAGCTGCCATTGGATATTTCAGAAGGAAACAAAGCAGGTAATTGTTCAAGCAGGTGGCTACTGTAAGATGCAATTGGTTTTCAGAAACAGGTAGCTAAAAGATGTATGCTAGAACTCTCTTTACCAAGGCTGCGAAGAAACTTGAGTTCTCAAATCATTGATGTCCAGTGTTAAAATCTGGGTGTTCATCATATTTTGGTTAGAAAATCCATTAAAATATATAAGTTTACATTCATAACATGGTTGGAAGATATGTTTAAAGAGATAAGCCTGTTTCCAAGCTCATACGAATCCCTCAAGGAGACCTCTTCGTCACCAACCTGTTCTCAAAATTCAATGACATATGTATGAAGTAATGAGAGTAGGGACAGCTCATGCTCTGTAGTACCTGTGCATGCAATTGAGCAGGTGACAGCACCACCAGGAAACCTCCCCATACAATTGAGGAATCAGATATTAAAGCATTCACATTCAGCATTGTCCACCACAGGAAAGCAGGGATCTGATTTTTGCGAAGATGCTTAATTTATCAAAGTAGGAATAATTTCATAGGCAGAATTTCAGAAGCCCTTGAAAAAAAAAGCACTTGAGAACATTCTGAGATGTTTGACTTCATATAAATATACATACATATTTCAAAATATGGTCTATATTGTTAAAGAAGCTGGCTCCTATTACTACAGTTTGCCTGAGGCTGGGCCAGAATAATCAATGGAAGATAGTTCTTTCAACAATGGTTGCTAGTTGCTGATTAGCTGTGGTATAACACTATGCAACAGAAAAAAAATTTGCCAAGTCAAATTCCCTCTAGTCCAAGGGTAATTTGGAAGAAAACCTCTAAACTGTTTGTATATGCCCAGGAAGGAAGAGGGAATGAAAACAATACTGTCACTTCCCCTCCTCTGTTGTTTCTGAGGGAAATGCAAGTAGAGATTGGGTCATTCTCCAGAAGGTGGAATGAAAGAAAATAAAATGCATCTCTACTACAACAGGACCATGCTGGTAGAAAGATAGAAGTATACCAGAAAAATCTCTATAATCTATCCAAAGTTTTTCTTCAGGCTGTTAGCTCATCACACTGCACTGAATACTGAAATCAATAAATAAACCTGTTGTGGTTGTTGTTGTTATTATTATTATTATTATTATTATTATTATTATTATTATTATTATTATTATTATTATTATTATTATTATTATTATTATTATTTTTCCAAGCAGTGAAAAAGCTACTAACCAAGTATTCCTGTAGTTTAACCTGACTGCTGGAGAACTCTGCCTGGATACAGAATTTGCTCTAGCAACAATAGAGGACAAGTTTGTTACACAATGATGAGAATGATGAGAATTAAAGGTTTATGTCCTAAAAACATGCAGAGTAACAGTTTTTTTGAGGTTATAGAGCTCTTATATATTTCTTACAGTTATTATGACACTTAGTATGACTGACCCTCTTCTGGAGGATTCCCCAAACCTGGACAAATTAACACCAATGAAGAAATGTTGCTTTTCTTATATTTTTGGCCAGAAAAAGGGAAACAGAATGAGAACTAGGATGATTGTAGCATAATTGAGAATAAAATCCAGACCTTCTTTGTCCCTTTCACATCCTTTAAACCTTCATTTGTTTCACGATCATCTATTTAGATGTACGTGATCCTTCCAATACATTTGTGGCTGCACCACTCAGTCTGAAATCTCACCAGGTTCTGCGATGATTTTTTGGGCAGATGTTTAGTATCTACTATTATAATTTTATGAAAAACAAGATTGTATTACTGCAGTGCTGCTAAAGTAACAAATCAAACAATAGGGAAGATGCTCCAAAATGATGAGATTGTTGTAAGTATAGCAAGGTGAAAGAGAAAATTTGAGGGGGAAGTTTCTTAAACAAGTGGTTTTGGATTTTCCATGTCCATTTGGGACATTTCCTTTTTGAGGCATGCTAGAAAGACATCTATAATTTAAGAAGTTAAGCACATATTCTGGCATATTTTCATAGCTCCAGAAGATGCAGCCTTAAAAGAAGCAGAACACAAATTCCACTATGAACAATAATGTTGTAAACTGCCAAAGCTGCAGATGACACCAAACCTCAATAAAAAATAATAGTATAGTTTAGATTACTTGAAAATAAGTGCCTTACATCTGAGCAGTGTTAGTTAAAGGTTAGACAGCTAGAAGTGTGATAAATATGTTCTTGTTACAGGCAGTTGCACCAAGGAAATCTCACATTGTACTGAACATCTGCAAGTGGTGTAGCAGATAGCATACATCTGACAGACCAACTAATTTACCAGTTACTCTGGGAAGATTTTACATTCAGATAGTTGAAGTTTCTGTATAAAATGTAATTTACTGCTGAAATGCCCTAAGAGGTAACTGCACAATTCCATTGTGCCTATTGGGCATTTGCCAAATGGCTCAGGTCCTTTAATAATTGGGCCAAATTTCCAGCTGGTGTAAATTAGCACACCTCCACTGGTGTCAGTGGGGTAATTTCAATTTACACCAGCAGAGAACAGAAGCATCTGTGTTTATTCATGCAAAATAATGCATTTATTTATTTATTTATTTATTTAAAGAATTACAAAACAATTAAGCCTGCCATTTATTGGCATGATATACCTGCATGCCGTTCTGTATACCTGTAGTACAGGCAGTAACATACAGAGGGTACTCAGGCTGAATATTGGGTTGAATTCATAATAGATCACTAAAGCAGCAGTGACACCATTCCCTGTTGAAATGAAATTTAATGAGGATGATGGAGAGAAATAATTCTACAGTCTACCCTCCTCTGCTTTTAATTTAACTAGAATCTGAATGCTCTGTGCAAAGTTACAGCTACTTAGTCAACTGATTATTTATCTTTCCACCTTTTTTCATTCATGGAGAACAAGGCATGAGTTAATTCTTGCAGATAGCCCACAGTAGAATTGCTTTTAGACAAAGCAGCCAGATGGACTCTCTCTTCCCTAAAGCCTTGTTAAACTAATAATCTATAACATTCATCCTTTAACTTTTAATTGCATTTCATCAGCTAGTGTCTCCTAGTTTACACTTGAATTGTGAAGTACAGGTTTATATTATATATGCGTACAGGACTCTTCTGTTGAAAATCTCAGTGGATTTTGGGTCTTCATCTGTGTGGTTGTGATTCAGCATGGCAGGGGTTAGCTCTTCGATGCCACTGTACTCCAGGGAATTGATAGTGATGATTAAGTTGAGAATCCCAGCCCTGATAATTAGCTCAGAGATTCTGTATTGGATATGTGCTGTGAAAAGGAAAAAAAAAAAAAAAAAGAGGGAAAAGAAGTGATTTTTAGAGCAGTTAGCCCTAAGGAGTTGGCTAACAAGCTGTCTCAGATTTTATACCTGCCAGCAGCTGGTTGGCCAAAATTGTTATTTACTTTATGGTGTGGCCATGTTTACTGTCTCCTGCTTGATTTACTGGTTTAATATGTTGCGTTTTGAAAGGCAGAAACGAAGAAAGGGAGAGAGGGAGAAGGGGAGAGATAGGTAGAAAGATAGATAGGAAGATAGACAGGAAGAAAGGAAGGCAGGAAGGAAGGAGGAGGAACATTTTGAACTCTTTCAGTCAGTATGTGATATAATCCCCTAAAATAGTGAATGAAGCTCCACTGAAAGCAATGTAGTTACTCTGGTGTAAATAAGAGAAGAGAGATTTTTTTGGGCAGCACTTTTCTGCTCTAACTCTGGAAGGCAGCTTTCTCAATTCAGGTCACATTTTTCCACCCCTCTCTTTTTCATATGTCCCCATCTTTGCTGAATGGAATAAGAACTGCTGTACTTACACCAAAATAGACTCAGATTGAGGTGCTTTACATTTATTTATAAATTGATGGAAAAGATGACAGTACTATCTTGCATGTTAGCAAAACAAATATATTCCTGAAGATGAACAATCTTTACAGATATGGCCATTTGTTTGGGTATGGGCTACATAAAGCTAGCATGTATGACAGTTACTCCATTAACTGTGAGAAGCACTTTTAAAGATTAGTGGAACATTTCTATAATCAGCAGGTCTTGAGAGTCCATGCTAGCACAAGAAGACCTCAAAGCAATTACACAATTCTTGAGATTTTTATGTCTAGAAGGTATTTTGAAGAGAGAATCTGGGTTAAGAAGGTTCAAGTGTTTTTTTAGAGAGAGGCAGCAGAACATATTTGTCCCATGTTGTACTCCTCCAACCAAATAGCTCATTATCAAGTTATATCTGTTTGAGGAACCATTGAATATATGTTGTTGTTCTTGTTGAAAGATTTATTCTAAATGTTCTCTTTATAGCTCAGGAGTCAATATTGAGTTTAGTCAGTCAGCCAGATCAGCCAACAGAGCTAAGACATGGATCTGGGCAACTCTTGACTGCCATAGGTGGATATTCCATTATCTAACTTTTTTTCCCTGTCAAGAAAGTGTGTCAAGGAAAAAAACAGAAGTCTAAGTTTTGGTTCCACGTATGACCTTCCCCCCTTTTCCACCATGTTTCAAATTTCCATTGTAAAGTAGGGTCCTTAAGTGTTCACACAGCATCTTAAAAGTGTCTCTGGACTTTTTAGCAGGTAGAACAGAGACAAAAATGCTCCAGTACTTTGAGAATTGTGGGCTTTTTTCAATATGTTTTCTACGAAGATGCATGTGGCCCAATGAAATTGTGTGTTTTCCTCTCTTTCTTCTAGACATCTTTCCTAACAATACAAGCACTGATAAAAAAAGGGAGCATAACAGCTGATTACTACATAAACAAACAGTCATAGTGGTGGTTGTAGCATTAGTGTAGGTATTTTTGAGCAGAGGACATCTGGCTTTATTCCTCAAGATCTAGGTTATCTAACAGACATACATATTGCACGGTGCGTAAATAGTCAGGAACAGTTGTCAGTTTGTAAAAAACAACAACAACACAACAACCGACAAAACAGCAAACCCCAACAACCCCAAAACCAGAGCAAGAAACCCCATGCTGCACATAGATCATGGGCTTCTTGGAAGCAAAATCTGTAACGCAAGTTGGAGGCACTTTGGGAGGAAATTTCAGAAGTGCCACACACCCAAAATCAGCTATACCCTGTCCCCAGCATCATGGTAATGGACTCAAGTGTGCACAGGCCTGTTCTCTGCTCTTGTGCTTCTAAAGGCATAAAAGCACATTCACTTAAGTGAATAAAGGAAAATCCGTTATTCAGCAAGAAAAAACAGAAAATAGTAATAGTTCAATGAGACATGGAGAGTGGTGAATTAAAAGAAATGATGGAGATTCTTCTCGTTGTAAAAGTATGGAAGATCTAATAAAAAGCCTGTTAATTCAATGTAAAACCACAAATGAGTGAAATCAGACCTAGTTTGTTGCAGGCTTTGAGAACTGAAGAATGACATTGCCCTGTGATGCCTGGTTTCCTGTGTTTTCTCGTTCACCCAGACTGAATGGTGCAAACAGAAAAACAATTGGTTCTGGTTAGAAAGACAGTGTATATGTGGGATTTCTATTCATTTCAGCAAGAATTAGATACATGCAACTGAGACCATAATCTGGTCCCTGACATTTAAAAGGCCACAGGCCTCTAATTTTTCCCTGCTAAAATCTGTGTACTTTTAAATACTGTGAAATTTATATCCATGGATTTTAATGAGGAAAGGCACCATATAAATTCTGAGCAATCTTTTCAAGACATTTAAATTAATTTCTGGAACAAAAGATGTAAACCAAGACAGTTTTTCTGGATCTAGCTTTCACAATAATATGGATAATTAATCTTTCATTCCAAAATTTCTCTGGGGAGAATGGTAAATGGTTTTCATTTGTTGCTAAACATCAATCTTAAATGACTCTAAAGACTGTGTCTTGATTTGTCATGCAACATGTTGTATATTCTTAATCTGTTGAATGAGGACATTGCAAGCCATATTTTTAAAGACATCACGCAACTATGTCCCTTCAATACAAGGGAATTAAAGTGATTGTTTTTTCCAACTCCGATTCTTCTTGCTATGGCTAGAATCTTTATGTTAATTAAATATCGATGCTGCATAAAGAAAAAATTCTGACATAAAGTACCTTCAAACTCTGTAATCATGCAACTGCCTTTGTCCAGACAAAAAGTTCTGGGATCTAGTTTTGTTTCTTTTTTTTTTTTTTTTTTTCCCTTTCAGCATATGAACTGATTCAGATTTTATTTTCACTGGATACATTTGGGGCTGAAGAAGAGGGAACAAGTCCACCTCTGCTAAGTTTGACTAATGTATGTTAAAAGTGAAGTTGAATAACACCCAATATACAAAAAGTTGGCTGAGAAAATAGAAATACTAAATATTTGGAAATACTTTTTTTTTTTTTTAATTATTATTTTATTAATGCATAGGCAGCACAGGGGAAATGGAAAGATAATTACAAGGTTTTTCTCTGGCTATAAAGTTTGGTTCTTTGAGTTTCAACAGAAATGTGAAAATACATAAAATATCTGAGATTAATGGCTCTGTTATAACAAAGAGGCAATTTTTTTTTTTTTTCTCTTCTCTAGTCTCACTTCAAAGTCCAAAGGTTGGATTTCTGAGAGGTCTTAAACTTCGATAAGCTCTTCTGCCAGTATCAATAAAAACTGGATCATGGACAACAATGACAATTGAAGTATTCCAGAAATGACTAAGTCATCTCAACTTGATATTCAGTGTTAAACTGGGCTACAGTTAAGCCACTTACAGATGCCCAGTGTGGTTGTCACATCTATGATGGTGTCCCTGTTTGGTATCATGATGATCTGTCCAGATTAACATCTGTTTCCAGATCCTGTCTGCCAAGGTAGTTGATGAAGAATAAAGATGCTTAAATTAGGCATTTTTAAGTGTTAATCTGTATACAGCCCATTTTGATTGTCCAGCTTGTTGACTAATGTTTTGGATGCTATGTCTGTGGCTTAGTTGCTAATGTTGCCATACTGAACCTGAACTATCACCAAACACAAACCATGAACCCATAACATTAAAAGGCAACACAGAGGCACTACTCAGGTAGAGAGAATCTGAGTGTTGGGATAATTTGAAGGTGAAGGATGAGGTAGAGGGATTAAAATAATAATAATAATAATAATAATAATAATAATAATAATAATAATAATAATAATAATAATAATAATAATAATAATAATATTATTCTCCAAAACACCGGCTGGCTTTTCACTGCAGCTTCATGTTATTTCGAACTCAAGTGCAATCATACAAAAAAACAGAAAAAAAAAATCAATTCAAAACAGAAATAAAAATAAAATAACATAAAATAAGATAGATGTTTGAGATATCTGAAGGTGCTGCCAAAAGTATGGACTGTTTGAAGAGGGAACACAGAAAAGCAGAAGGATGAAAAATAGAAGGTGATTACCAAGCCCTTTGGGAAGCCCGTGTGGTACCCCAGGGCTAGATAACTTAAACCTTCTTGAGAAGGAGTAATTTTCTGTGCCAGACTCTCCTGCAAGGCCCATTCTTCTAGATTACACATTCTGATACAGTGGAAAGGTCATTATTCAGCTCTGGAAGCTGTTAGAAACCTGAGTAAGGAAATGTATTTCTCCACATCAGCAAAGGCTGACAGATCAATAGCTGATACTGTCTGCTGGAAGAAAACTTGGAGCAGCATCCCTGCATCACAAGTGATTTCCTCAGAGTCACAGATGATGGAGCCATCATGGAGGCAAAGAAGAACAGAAACAATAAACAGAAAAAAGCCCAAAAGAATAATTCCTGCATGTGACTGAAGCTCTCCGTAAGTGGAAATGGTTCTGTATGTTACTACAATACCTCCCTTATTTTTCTTGATGTGTTTGCTCTCTGGTTGGCCCCTTTTTCCACCCCCTCAAGCCTTAGTAACATGGGAGAGGTGCTTTCTGACAGACAAAAGATAATCTTACACTTGACTTCCAATATCAAGGCATTTTAACTGGCACACTTTATATTGAATAATTCATGGGTATTCAAGCTTTACTTCACTTCACAAAGAAAGTGCTTTCTCTTAGCAGCGACAGTAGATATGAGCAGCTAATTCATTATTTAAAGAGATTAAGTATTAGCAACTGGTATGGGCTCTTCAGAGCTCTTTTTATTCCCTTTGCTCATGTTATCCCCTGCCACTTGCCTGCCTAGTACAGATTTTAGATTGATTTTACCATATTAAAATCTTTTTTCAACAGATCTCTACCCTAAACCCTTACCATTTCCACTGTTGCATTGTCCCACTTTTAAAACTGTGAAGTAGTAGGTAAAAAACCTACAATATTCTGATGAAATTCTTTAAATCTCTGTACGCTCATAAGAACACACACAACATTTTCACTCTTGTTGTTTGAAAAACAAGAGGTGGAAGCTGGGAAAGGGGAATCTGTATTTAGGGGCAGTCTGTGGATCCTCACACTGTGTGAAGGGAGGGGGGTGGGGTGGTGGGTGGGGGGGGTGGGGGGCAGATATTTGATTGAAATTATGCAAATGGCTCATTGTTAAACTTCCAAGAGCTGCTGCTATGTTAGATCAACTTCTTGCACCTGGGGATTTGCCTCTGTTGGGATGCAGGCCCTTAAATACTGAAATCAGGTGGGATGTTTTCGATGATAAAAGCTCTACCATTAGATATTACTTTGCAGACAGGTACATTCCTTTTGACCTGAGAGAATTATGCTCGTTCCCTCACCAAGAACTCCTATGAGCATATTCTCATGTAGGCTGAAATTAAAGAGACTCTTATCCCTTGACTTGGTCAGGCTTTGAAGCAGTCTTTGGTCTCTCCATAGATCTGCATGAACCTTGTTGCAGATTTCTAGGCACACAGACATGTGTTTTGGTTATAAGAAGAATGAAAAGCCAATAAAAGTATGGCTGGGGAAGGTTGTCCTCTGGATCCTCCCAGAAAATTGGCCCAGTGTATGGTTCATGGTGGCAGTGTCACCACTCCACCCTGCCACTTGTTGGGCTGTCTGGCTATGCTGGACTCTCTGCGAATGGACAATTCTCCATGGACACACATGGCATGAAAAATTAGACCCATGTTGGGCTTCTGCACACTGATGACCCTACACATCAGGGGAACAGGCATGCACTGTCAGGCAACCCACGCATAAATGGCACCAAAGCCTGAGTATACCTAAAAGCCTCAGACCAGCAAAGAACTTAAGCACATTATCAGGTTAATGCAAGTAGCCCCAGTAAAATGCTTAACTGTTCAGAGCTGAAGCTGAAGAGCTTTGCAGGTTTGTGCCTGTGTTTCTGCAAACACTGTGTGTCTCTTTAGCAGCAAAACTCCATCACACAGGCGTGAGCTAAGCTGAGCTAGATTTTGTCAGCGCATGGGAAGTGTTGCTGCCTCTACTGCTAGGGTCAAAACACTGCTAATATACTTCAAAACTATTAGAAGATAGGAAACACCAAAAAGGTCACTGTCCCATCAAAATGTAAATTTCTTGCTATTTAGTGATTTTGCTGGGAATACCATGAATCAAACCTCTGGTTCAACAAGAGGTAAAACAAAGTGAAGAAATCTCCTCCTTATACCAGGAGAGGACAGAATGAAGAAGCAGAGAAACTAAGAGACCAGCCTAAAAAGTAATTATGTCTTGAGCTAGACATTTTCCTTCATTTACAGGTCTCTCCAGGAGAGATCAAGCAGACTATCTCATGGGAGGGGACACCCTGAAAAGCCCGTGTCTGGGCTCTCTGTCTCCAGTGCTTCAACAGCATGGCAGGGCCACCTCCACCCTTGCACCATGTGGTCTCCATCCCCTCTTGCAGAAGCAATGGCCTGTGCACAGCTGGATGCTGCTCCTCAGGAGACGAAACAAATCCCACGGTCCTGCTCATCTTCAGCAGGATGCTGTCACTCCTCCCAGAAACTGCCAGGCTCCCTAGGTGGCATTTCAGGCATGGATACCCAGGGAGAAGCAGTCTGCTCTCTTCTGTACAAACGAGGGACAGATGTACTTCTGGCACTGGACCAAGCATTTGAACCTGGGTTAGGTTCAGATACCTCACTCCTGCACAGCATTAGTAGTGTCCGGGACTTGTCCTGATGCTTCTGTTCTCATTATTAGAAGAAGTTCAGGAAACAGAATTACACGCATCTCAGATAGACATGCTGTTCTAGCAAACAATTTATTTTCCTTATATATGAGTAATTCTCTCATTTGTGCTAAAATAATCACAGAATCACACAGAATCACAGAATCTTAGGGGTTGGAAGAGACCTTGAAAGATCATCTAGTCAAAATAATAAACCTGAAGAGAAGGAAAAAACACTTGAGGTCAGCTGCTGCTCCTTGTACCTCTCCTCTCTGCTGCCTTTTACTCAGCCTCACACAATTTTATTTTATTTTTTTTTTCCATCTTGTGTAAAAAAATGAGTTAGAGAATCTACTTTATTCAAGTTTGCACTGAAATTTTAGCCAAATAACTTGCAAATCCCAGGCTTCACAAGGTAAAAGAGCAGTACCTGAGGTCACAACAAAAACTTAATTCAGACCACTTGTTCTAAGCTCCATTTAAAAAACTCGTAATTTTTTTATTAAAGGAAAAGATATGTTTTCATTCCACTGTTTGGTCTGAACTTAAGGAGATTTGATATGATTCTCACAACTTAAGCCAAGCTTAATCACTGTTTTCAACTTGAGCTGGTGGCTGACTGAATCAAAGCATTGTTACTGGAAAAAGTGCAGAGAGCACAGGGCTCCTTACCTTATGCAAAGCCACAGCTCTGGCAAGCAAAAACATTTTCCAGAATAACCTCAGGTACAGGATTGGAACATTATCTTGGCAATATTTTTGCTACTATCGGTATTACTTATGGCATGAATAAAACAGGGGAAAGAGGAAACTGTTGCTTTCCTTAACCCCAGTAGTTCCCTGCTCTAGAGGGTGTAAATATTCCATAGACAATACCCAAAAAACCAATGCAGAGAAATAAAAGATTAGGGTTTACAATCCACACCTGCAGGGAGCTGCTGACTGCTTCTTCCACTAATCATATCACAGAATCATGGAATGGTTTGGGTTGGAAGAGACCTTAAAGACCATCTAATTCCCACCCCCTCTGCCATGCAGGGACACGTGGCTCTGCTGAAGCCAGTGCCACTCCTTGCAGATAAAGGCACTACATCTGATCATGGCTCTAACTAAGGGGCTGTATTCAGAGCTTATTGGGTAAATAGTTTGTCAATGAGGTGTTTTTTTTCCATCTATTTTTGCAAAAATCTTCAGTTTCACAAGTTAAAGCTCTGTTGCTGATGTTCTTGCTTTTCCATAAAGGAAGGCTACTTTGAATTCAGGGTAACCTTTTCTCAGTGCTTTCAGGGGATTTTGGCTGAGAAAGATCCTTGTCTGAGGGAAACAGGTCTTGAATTCACCTCCCAAGTTACTAATATGTCCCCTTCTAGAAGCCAGCCATGAAGGGGAGTGGATGGTAATTACCTAACATGGGGCATGCCCTTTTCAACCCCTAAGCATAAACTAAGTGCTGTGAAGTGCTGTGAGGCTTCTCTTACAGCACTAATTTCTGAAATCAGTGCTAAGTATGGTGAGGATCAGGTCAACAGTCATTCTGATTTTTAGGTAAATTAAAAAAACTGTTTCCAATAAAGAGTATATATACCCTTGCACTCTTTTCTTTTGTCAATCCTTTGCATCAGAGCAGATTTTGACCTTATATCAGATATGGAAAGATATGCAACACTAAATATAGATGACATTCTTTTCCCTTCTAAATTGGAGCCTGTTTTCAGAATGCATTAGATTGTATATTTTTACTGAAAATGGGTTTTATATTTGGAAAATTAGTAAATGCATCATAGTTCGGATAAAAGACTGGGCTCAGAAATTCTGAATAGTTCACAAGCATCTCATGTTGTTTTTATTAGATGATACAAGATGTGTAAAAAGGCAAAAGCTTTGTTCAGTGATTTAAACATATTTTGGCTGAAGATTATTGGCTTCCCTAGCTTGCCATGTGGGTGGTCTAAAACTATGTCAAAAGATATTACATTTCCCTCAGAATTTATACATTTTTTTCCCTTTTATAAAAGACAATTATATCTACTAGGCAAAGGTAACCTAGCTTCATTTTGTGCAGAAATAAAACACAAGGTATTAAAATCTGTGTTCACAGAGATAAAACAAAAATGACACAATCCTTAGACTCTCTCTGATCCTGTCTCTGTCACCAACAATTTATCTTTCTAATTTATCTGTCCAATATCAGAAATTTCTAAATTGCATTAAAGGAAGGTGATTGTCTATATGATGAAATATTCTGTCCTTTTAAAGTGTCTCTCTGCTCCCTGCTCTGCCCTCTAATTATTTTAAGGAAGAAATGGATGGGCTTTTTTTTTTTTTTTTCATGTATGGAATGACCCTTCTGTAGAAACACTTCTGATTGCAGAGTTGTTGTTTGCCAATAAACCTTCCTTCAGACAGCTGCTCTTGTGTCTGGGGAGGGTATTGAGGCTGGTCTGAGCTCTACATCCCATGACTGAAGGGGGCTGCTGTCACCTCACAGTGAGACAGAAATTAAATGAGAAGTCCCTGCAGGACTTTTTGCACTAGGACACCCATGTTCTCTCCACCTTCCAGGTAAAATAATCAGGTCCAGCACCCTGAAGAACCACCTCCACAGTAAAACCTGTCTACTAGGCAAATCAGAAATCTGGCTATGACTCCACAATTGGCAGTAACTTTTGCAGATTATTTTCCCCTCCCAGTAAAACCATCCTGCATGTCACAGATCTTCCTGTGGTCCTCAGCAGCTCTCCCACCAGTGGTCAACCTCTCTCCACCAGTGCATGCACCAGCAGGGTTTTGCAGATGTTTTCTGCAACTCATCACTGCAGAGGGGAAATTTCAGTATTCTTGCTGATGTCTCAGATCAGGTCCTCACTGCTGTGGAGGTAACATATTTTTATGTTGTACTCTGCTACGTCTGCTGACCCTTAAATTTCTGTTGGTCTAACTAGATTTCAGGGAGGTTTTCTCCTGTAGAAACTAATGTGCTGGTATCAGCAGCTTCCTAAAATGCATTATTTCATTTAGCATTTGGAACAAAGTGTTAGTGAAAAGGAGGTTTGAGACAACAAGTAATATAACTTGCTTATACAGTTTCAAGTACAGACTGTGAGTATAGTTGTTTCTTGTTTCACAGTTTGAAAATACATTTAGGAAAATAAGGAGAAAATCCAACTACAGAAAACTTTTCCTCCCCTTTATTACATTTTATTTTTATGTATGCATGTATATATGTTAAGGAAAATGTATAAAAGCTAAAATCTCACTGAAGCAAAAGTGATGATTACTTAACCATGAAGCTGAGCTTGATTAGGTTAATATTAAAGGTATCCTTAATTGCTAACATACATACATACATATATACATACATACATAAATGATTGCCTGCTAAAATGTCTGAAATGATTAAAGGAAGACAATTTAGTTTAAGGTGGTTCAAGAAAATGGGGCACATTAAATGAAGTGCTGTATTAGCAAATAACTGATAAAAAGTTGTCTTAAAATAATAAATCTGTTGTTCTTTACAAAGAGCATGTAGGCTCCTTTAAAACAAATGTATGATAGGGGTAGTGTTAACTGAAACCTTCTGCACTAAATAAATATTTTTATTATTTTATGTAGGTTACCATACGGAGTAGGCTGTGAATTCTTTTACTATAGGCAAGCAAGTATCTTGGGCTTTATTTGAGCAATGAGATTAAGGAGAATTACCTACAAGGTAACTGTTCACTTCATGTGAACATTTTAATTGACAGATGGAAACAATATTTTCCCTTTTTTCAGTACATAAGATTATATTAAAACAGATTATTGTTTTTCAGCCTTTAAATGTAGATGTTTGGGGATGGGGACTGAGTAATTTGAAAAAAATAGTCTTTCAAAGTGAACTTTTTTTCTGTGTATGAGTAAAGCAATCTATGCATACTCCTTGTGATGGGGCCAAAAGGAAACTTTTAAGGTTGGATCTTGAAACTTCACTCAGCAGTAAGGTCAAAGAGATTGTTGCATGAAAAGAAGTTATGCAGTAAATCCACTGAAACTGTTGTCAGCAAAGCTCATGAGGGCATTTTTTCTATGAAAATGTTTGTAGAAACATTTTTCTATTTTCAGGCTTTGTCTGAGAGATAGTATTTCTGTGAAAAAAAAAAAAAAAGGTATGTTTTAGTCTGTTTAGCTGAAAAGGCACTTCTGTCTGAAAACAAAATGTCTCACAAAGAAAAAAAAATCGATCCCTTTTAGTTTGAGGCTTTTCTTTCACTTTTGTCAGTAGAGTGCATTTTCATTTCAGTTATTCCTTTGGGGCAGAGGTTGGATGGGTGTGCTGGAGGGCGGGAGGTGCCATGGGGCTGAATGCCCCTCAGCCAGGACCACCACAGTCACTCGTGTCTCCCAAGTGAATGTGGTGGATGGTGCAGACACCAGGCCCCTTCTCTACCCCAGGTGTATGGTGTGGAGTGATGCCACCTCATCACTGGACATGGAGACTTGGTCCCAACGAGAAGTATAGCAGTCAGGGGCTCAGCTTCTTTACTATCACTGACCCTGGATCCAGTTCCTGCCATCTGGAATTAAGTGGGAATCAAACCATGCTGTGCTTTGCTGTGGAAGAAGCTGCAGAGTGCTGCTTTGGGGCTGCTTGAAGGCAGCCTGCACTCAGCGTTGCTGTGGGGCAGCAGAGAAGGGGAGGAGGGGAACAGGCAAAGGGCTGTGGGTGAAGGTGAAGCCCTCTTTCCAAGGGCCTTGGCCTTCCCTCTGCCAAACCTTAAAACCATAAATATATGTTGCTAGCTGATCTCGTGCTGTGTCCTTGGGACACTTGGGCCAGCCCAGGGTGGGTGGCAGGTGGTGCAGCCATAACTCCAGAGCTCCTCAGTCCAGAGATGAAGGCAGCAACAGGGCAGCTTTCCCTGATTGACCATTGAAGGTAGCCATAAAGATTTTTCTGAATGTGGATGCTTGTTCCCTGGGAAGAGGATTGAGAAGAAAATGATAATAATACTGAGTACTTCACAGCTGTCCTGCATAGGGCTGATCTGCAGGGGAGAAGAGACTCAATGAACTTCCAGCATTGGTGTTCCAGAAAAGCCATATCTTTTTACCTATACTATTCAGGTGCTATTGTAAGACAGAACTTTTTTTTTTTTTTTTTTTTTTTTTTTCCACTCTAACAGGTATCTGTTGCCATGCATCTGCATCTGTCCATCAGTCTTTATTAGACATGCACAAAGACCCACATACATCTTCCATGTAATTTTCCACATATCAGTAAGACAGTTTGTATTGCATGGAATTAAATGCAAAAATGAGAATTTTTTACTTTATGTAGTTTAATAGGAAGTGATAGGTATCTAAAGAAATATAACTCCCATTAGGATGTGTCTATACTGTACATGGAGGTATCTAGAGACATTGTAGTTAAACAAACACAAATTTCGATTCCTTTTCCTTCTCTATGTTTTAAAAATGATAAAATAAATAAATAAGACAACTGAGCCTCCTCAGCACTTATTTTGACCCACCTAGAATTTAGGTTCTTAAAAGCTTCCTTTACATTTTAGGATTTTAGTTACTGCCCTCTCATTTCAATTTCAAAAGCTACTTTATACATAATCCTCCAGTCACTTTTGAGTGAGTGCTTTTTCACTTTACCCAGACAAACTCTGTTCCCATGTATGCCAAATGTTTGCTTTCCTAACATGTCACTTTGCATCTTTCCTCCAGAGCTCTTGCTCCACATCCTATTTCATGCACCTCCGTCGCTCCCAGTGTGCTCATACTGTACTTTGATATCTTGCTCAGTGTTTTGATAAATTTAAACAAACATAGTTTCAGTGTCAGAGTTTCTCCTGTGGTGTGACAGTGGTCCAGACCTTGCCTTTGGATGTGCGTGCATTCAGGTCTCTGTTGTCAGCAGGAACCCCAAGTGCTTCTCAAGGGCACACTTTTACTCTGAGACTTCACTTGGGAAGAATCTTAATCTGCAAATGCAAATACAGGATCCATGTATGATAGTCTGTAATACTTGTGGCATCTGTATTTTCAGTGGAAGTACATCAACACATATCCACAAGCTTTATTTAGGGCCTAACAAAGATGAAAATGACAGTACAAGCACATTGTATACCCACATCCAGAAGCCTTTCTTCAGATGGAGCACACACAGAAGTGTTTGGATATTTTGCTGCAGAAAGATTCACTTTCTTAGTCTTAGTTGGTTAAAAGATGAGTCTCAGAAAATACAGAAGATTGAATGTGAAACCCACAGATTTCTGTTGAATGCACATGCTTCTCATAGGGTAATTCCAGAACTCAGATATGAAACTATTGTTCTCTTTGGTTTAAGTGATACCTAAGATTTCAAGCCAATGTTTCCATTACAAAACCTCCAGAAATTAAGAGAGAGAAGGTACTTCTTCCTCTAAAAATCTAGGTCAGTACACAGTAGAAACAAAAAATAGTAAATTGTCTTACAAATCTGATTTTGCCTTTCTGGGACACTCTATGCAAAGATGACCTCTCCCCTAGGCTAAGCTCATGAGCATATCTCATAAGGTTCCCTGACTTGCAACCAGCTACTCTCCAGTCTATGGTGTTTGCTATGAGTCCCCATTGAACTCTTGCATCCATGTGGCTTAACTCCACTGAGCTCTCACCTTGCCACTAGCACAACTTCTTGGTTAGGACTTCAAGAGTTTTGGCAGTCGCTACATATAGCAACCTTCTCACTCCTGCCATTTTGTTCAAATTAAGAAGAGTTCACATCAATATTACCTTTACACATCTTAATCACCTCCCAAATTTCTAAAGCATTTTTTTTTCCTTCCTTTATCACATACTTGCCTGTGATTTAAGATCCCACAGAGTAAATGGGGAAGTCAGTAATAACCTCTCACTGAGAAAAAATTCTCAACAGTCTGTGAAACAGTTCATATTATTGTCAAAGAAAGATTAGAAGAAAAACATCTTCACATTCAGACATGAAACAAAAGGCCTTTTAGAGTTATATGGTTACATTAGTCACATTTGAAAGTTAAAAAAATGCTTCTTTGAGGCCCTTGTAGCTGATGGTACAAAAGATAATGACATTGCAGAAGCCAATACTAAGAAAATTTAACTATTTGGAAGTTTGAGTAATGTAAACCAAACAGTGCAGAGATCCTGGCTCTGCACAAGGTACATAATGTAATATTCAAGGATATCTCTAGAGTTGCATTTTGTGTTTTGGAGAGGTGCCAAAGAGATTTTTAAATTATCTAAGTTTTGCCTCCTCATTTCCTTTCTTTACAATGTACAGTATATGCCTGTGCTTTTTGATCTTTAAACAACAAAAACAATATGAAAAAGCCACAGGGGCACAGCTGGGTACCAAATAACTGTGTTTACTAAAAATACACAAACATGTAAGACCTAGTTATCTACATATTGCTGCTCTGGCTGGTTTCTGGTGGCCCTGAAATGACAAGTACAGTGAACAGCACTAGGAGGTTTGCAAGCTATTTAATGGAGAGCTACTCTCTGCATATACACGGCTAGAAAAATAACATCTGGCAATGTTATAGTTCAATGGGATTTTTCTCTCACACGTGAACTGCACCCTTCTTATATTATTTGTATATTAGGTACACACACACATGAATCATGTGCAAACCCTGTTGAGGAGCATTAGAGAAACAGTTTGTAGGCATGCCTCCCCAAACCTTGTCTGATGAAATGCATCATCTTCCCAGAAATCCAGCTCTTATCACCTTTGCTCTCTTTGAGTACAACACAACTGTCACTGAGGCTACATTAATAAGATCACAAAGAGAGGCACTTGAAAGTAAGGAAATAGCAGAAAAAAGCCCACGCTTTATTATTCAGTCTCAAATCATATGATCACACCCTAGCCTTTTCAAAGTGACTACCTCGTTAAGTGCCTAGGATGATTGGTCATTAGCAATGAGATAGCTGATATTTTGTTGCCTTTTTTCAATATTTTACCCTTTTCTTTGTGTAAAGCTTTTCTGTATAAACAGTGTAATTTACTTTTTAACATTCTTTTGCATGGGTCTCATCACCACTTCATGAAAAAGGGGGAAAAACCATTGTAACTTTGGGGCAAAGAGATGCCCAGTCAGACTGTTTTCTGGGCTGTTTTCTGTTATTTTATTTGCCTTAGCTTTGCACAGCAGTTCAAACAGCTTCCTTTGCAGCTGTGAGCTGTAAAATAGGGTTGTGATTTTGTCTAAATTTGGGTGCTCTTTCCCAGAAGCAGCCTAAGCCACATATGTGATTCAAATGACAACCTTTGTCAAACTTCAGTTACATTCCTTAGAAATTGACTAATTTGAACTTTTCTGAGAAAATACTTTGGTGATTTCTCTGATGACAGATGAAACAAAATAAGGCATTTTTTTTTGCTAGCCCCCATCCCAGATAATGGCTATCCCCATTCTGAAATCTTCCCAAATTCAAGCACAGCTTTGATGAGTTTCACTCAGTCAATTACCTTTTTTTTTTTCTTTCTTTTTTTTTTTAGACAATGAAGCTATCTGACACCTTGGCAGTGGACAATGTCAGTCAGTCAAAATACAACATCACTATAGAATAGGTGGTTCCACAGTCCAACTTGCAAATCTCAAAATGTTAAGGGAATTTAAGGACTAAAAGCATAAATTTGCTCCCTGAGAGTTTACCCTGTGCTCGTTCCTGTGATCTTATTCTGCTGTTGTAAGTTACAAGGCTGAGAAAAGACAGGACTTGACTTCAATTGTTGTGGCTTACATGTGTTTTATTATGTGCTTTATGAGTCCTCACTCAGAGATACACTGCATCAAAAGATTAATGGTTATGGTTTTAAGATTGCATACGCTGAATTATTTTGCTCTGTAGTGCTGGTACAGCATCTATGTCTGGCCTCCCTAGGCTTTCTTTGCATCTCTTGGGAGTATTTTATAATGTAAAAATAAAATAAAAAACAAGCACAAAAAGGAATCAATACAGTATATGTTAAACTTCCTGAGTCCTTATCTATATTGTGCTACACCTCTAATTGTAACAAACTAGGAAAGAGTAAGGATTATTGATTGCAAAATAGGATTCATCTTGCAGATTTTGCTTCCATGACTTCCTGAGTCTAAATCCCAGATTAAGTGAATGATGTAGGATAATTTTTTGGGTCAAATCAAATCATCAGACTTAGCTTTTGGAGAAGGTTTTAATGGTAAAGTAGTAAATATCTTACATTTAACATGGAATATCTCAGTGTTATACAACAAACCAGTGGTTCAAGTTTTGAGAAGGTGAAGGATGGTGAATGAAAACTTTGTTCCCAGGTAGAAAAATATAAATGTGAAAAAGATGTTTCACAGTGGAACCAAGGAACTAGATTTTATTTCCAGAGAGGAATAAAACAACAGCAACAAACAAACAAGCAAATAAACAAACCAAGGAAGGATCGTTGCACTTAGACATGTGAAAAGTTTTTATTTTTCAAGGCAAGGGTCTTGTGTCTTATGAACACACCAGTGTCCCTTAGAGGTTTTCAGATACATGGAGCCTTTCAATTAGTTTAGGGTGGATGGAGCCTGTGGTTCTCAAGAGGCATTTTAGGCTTAAAGAGCTCTGTTCAAATCAGAGAGCAAAATAAAGTTAATGCATAGATGACAAGTCACTGTGGCTTAAATTAAGCTAACGTGCAGCTGCTGAAGTCACTTTGTGTTTCACTAGTGGTATGAATTAAAAGACCCAGAAGACCCAGCTCAACTGTCTTCACAGGATTTCAGGCCTTTCATTGGACTAAATGATTTGACCTAGGAGAACAGCACTTTTTCAGTTCAGCTAATTGTTTTGTGGTGGGGTTTTTCCAAGCTCTGAAATTCATCTTACATGTAAATAGCAAAACTGAGAAAGTTTGCCACTTTATGTGTACATTCCAGTGCTACACCACTAAGTCAGGTGAATTTGGACATTCTTTTACCTCCAAAATTACTACGCATCTCCATCCTTAAATCCGTCTCTTTCTTTTGATTATTGAATGGGCTCAGGATACAATTTAATGCATTTTGTAATAGTTTTTCAGTGAAAATTCAGGTCTGCTGAGGAAGAGACAGAATGATCAACTTTACTGACATATGATTTACACAAAGCCAAGTAGAAACATGGGTAAGCTTAGCATGTTAGCAGACTAAATTCTCATTACATTTACTGAAACAGCTCAAATCATGAGCTTGATGGAAGCATCTTATCCAGGGGACAGATTGAATGGCATCTGGAGGCATCATGTTATGGTGCTTCTAGGATCCCCTACCATAAAATGCCCCTTAAAGTGCCTTCCTATTGCAGGGAGTGCGTCCCAACCCGTCATGTCCTGGTTGCTGAGAGGGATGCTCCTGTCACTGCTCTTCCCTGGGTCTTGGGAGACACTGGATCAACCCCCTGCTCCCATAGAGCTTGCCTGCAAGAGCTGAGGAGTTGTGCTTTAACATCTGATCTCTAAAATAGTGATAATAGTATTTTCCTCCCTCAGAGGAGTCCAGTGATGATCAATACGTGAAAGACTTCTGAGGTTTTCTGGTACTACAGAGGCAGATAAGTTACAAAAATAGATTGAGAGATAAATTTTTGTTTGTTTGTTTGTTTGTTTTTGTTTGGGTTTTTTTTGTTTTTTTTTGGTTTGTTTGTTGTTGTTGTGTTGTTTTTTTTTTATATATAAGCTCCAGAATAGTGAAGCATTTAAATCTGAAACTCCAGAATGTCAGCTTTCTGTAAAAAAAAAATCAAAATAAAATAAGAACACATTTTGCGTCTAATAGAACATCATTTCTCCCCACTTCAATTCCATCCTCCTTTCTTTTTCTGATGTATTGTGTAACATTATGTGGAAAGAAGATATAGAACCCAAATAATTTCAAATAGGAATGTAATCTTTTTACAGGAAGCCTTGATTTATAAAGCCAGCTCCCTGAGGTACAGACAGGTTTATCATTCTGCTATAAATGTCTGAATGCATAATGGAATGCAGACTCTAATTTCTATAATGTGTTTGGATGATGCATTGCTCATTGAGAACTGCAGATGAAGCCAAAGAAGAAATCTCAAATTCTTCTGAAATTTTGGTCTTCTAATGCATTATTAAAGATTTCAGATAACAGAAAAAAATGCAGCACAATCTTGTGAAGTCAGAAGAGAGTTCATAAGCTAATATTTGACTGTGATTAAATCTGTAATAATATAGTTGCTTTAGCTTTCAGGCAGTTATAAGTACCAATGGAAATGCAGACCCCCAATTGTTTAGACCGGAGTCAGCTTTTCATGAGAATAAGAATTATTTATGATTATGATATTGTTATGTTTGACTAACAATGAACATAGACACTAGCCAGGTCTAACAGAAGGATAACAAAGTTTTGGTATGATACTTAATTGAACACACACTTTGGAGGCTGTGTTTTCCCACTGAAATGATTTGTACAACTAAATCTTGATTATGACTGGATTTACACCCACTATTAGAAACCCATCCAGATAGCTTCTTTCTTCTATTTTCTTCCCTTTCTTTTTTAAGTGCTGAATTGTTTGAGCTATTTCAAACAAAAGAAAGTAACTGGTTTTAATTAAAGCACAGCTAGAATAAAAAATGTCTAAGTCTTATTAAAGTTCCTGGGAAAGACTATTTCAATGTATAGATGTTGTTCCTTTGTTGCCAGCCCTTGCGATGTTATCAGAAGAGTGGTAATATTTGACTTTTTTTTTAAAAAAAACACCAAAGTTCCTTGTATTATGCAGTATTTTGACAAATTTAACTTTCCTTTAAAAAATTAAAAATAATTTTAAAAAGATAATATTTTCCTCATGCTTTATGAGGAAAATTTGAAAATTTATTCTCATGTGTACCTTAAAAGATGACAAAGTCAGAAGGCAGTGGAGAGAACCCAACATTCTGGTTTTGTTTTGGATTTTTATTTTTTTTAAATATAATTATTTTGTGACTACCTCATGGCTTATGTGGCCTGATTCATGAGTTTGGAATGTCTGGATTTGTCCATGCTGCATGCATTGTACAGTTTTAGATGATCTCAGCATCCTCAAGTAGGTCGCAGCCTTCCAGTCTGCTGTCTTCCTTAAAACAAGTAATTCGGAACAATAAAACCAAAAGATATGTTAAAAATCTTTGGGCTGGTTTATAGAAAAATCAGATCCTCCGGGCAAAGCTCATTGTGAAGGGGAAAACCTTGCCTTCCTGTAGGTGAGGGGATCTTGAATGCATTTGGCAGCCTTTGAGAAGGATGGAGAGGACTGGGGCCATGGTGTGGGAGCTGGAGAAGAGTGGATAGAGCAGCACTATCCTGGGAGAAACAAGCCTCCTCTTTGACCATTGCAAAATGATCCAGATGCTGACCAGACTTGACACAAGGATCATGCTTGCCTCTCCTAACTAAAAGAGTTTGAAAAAAGAAAAAAAAAAACAAAAACCAACTAAAAAGGCACATATTCCATCATGTAATATGATGTCTGTCATATCTCACATCCTTGTTGTCTCTGGGAAGCAAGTTTTTAATGAAAGAGGACCAAGAAAAGGACTGGTGTAAACAGGAGAGCTGACACTTCAAAATTTCTCTTTCTTCATCTTCCTCCATTCCCCATCCTCCTTTTTTCTTTCTTCTTTTTTTTTTTTTTTTAATTTTTAATTTTAGTCCTAGCACCCTACTAATGATGACTGACAAAGTGGGTGACAATTTTACCCTGAAAGCTAAACTGATTTAATAAATCTAATGTCCATTGGTTTAGAGGTCTGCATTTGGAAACAGTCTGAGGAAAAGAACTTTATTGTCAAAATAAACTCTGTTAATTTGAGGGGCAGCCCTCCTGACACCTGCTTGCTTTGGCTATTGCTCTACGGAATCAGTTGTGCTTGTAACAGTGGACTATTCTGTAATGCTTATGTGCTGTCACTTGAATCAGTGTCGCTTGCCCACCTGACTTTTACTTTTCACCTGTGGAGAGTCTCTCTATAGGAAAGTATAGAGGTGACCCAGAAAGAGGAGATCTACTATTTCCATGGTAGAGGAGACCCAGAATATGAATTAATGATCTGTGCTTCTGAAACCCTTTGGTCTTGCTGAGACTGGGGCAAAAAAACACAACACAAAATAGAAGAAGATTAAAATAATAAATACTGTGCTTATTCTGCTTGGGCTATCAATGTAGTTACAGAGCATTTAAAAATTAAGCATGGAATTTTGGAATTGCATATCCATGCTTAGACTAAGTGACTCAAATATATTAATTCAGAAGTTTTTTGGAAAGGCCATTCCCATCTATTGCACAGAGGTTATGTAAACACCAGGCTGTGAGACTCCAGCTAAACTGTTTTGTCAGTGCCTCACAACCTAGGAAACGGTCCACGAATGGGAGATAAGAAAAGGATACCTAAAATGTCTGGGAAAGCAGGCTAAACAACTCAGTCCTTCATGGTGTTGAGCGAATACTGACCCCATTGTCCCCTTTGCCATCTTGTGTCTTATGTTCAGGTGGATGGCTTCAACCCATAAATCCGAGAGTTTACCTTAACCCTGGCTTCCAGAAACACACCAGTCATAAAGAAGTTTGCTTCTAGAACGTGCTCAGATATTATCTACTTTAAAATATGGCCTTTTATATTGTGTTATCTCTTGTCTGAAAATTAGACATCAAATTTATTCAGAAAAGACTCTGTGTTAGTTTCCGTTACTGATGGCTTTTTCAATAGACAACTTTGTACATCTTCTGCCTTGTACTGCCTGATTGTTTGCATGACAATGGAGGTTACAGTGGGTTACTCCTGAAATTTTGCTGTATGAGGATAGCAGATTCATATTTTCAACAGAAACAGGGAATACTTCCTTCCTGAAGAAGGATCCTTCAGCTGTTAGCCCATGTTCGGCTTTCAGGTTTTAGCCTCATGGCTGAAGGACAATTAATGTTTGATGTTACAGTAAGTGATGTTGTACTGAGCTAAGGGCTGGTTTTGTGGCTTGCGAACACTGGGTACATGTTAGCTGTTTCAGAGAAAAAAGGAATCACCATTTTCCATAAAGAAGACAAAGCTCTTTCAGAGTAAAATCCATTCATTCTAAATTTATTGTTACACAGATTTGCTAGGTTTTGAGTACAGATTTATTTTCTCTTAATTGGAGCTGGTCATTTTTGCTTTGAATTACAGACTGTTTAATAGAGATATGCTTTTCTGAAAACACAATTTCAGGCTTAACAACAGTGATTGTGTGGAAGAAAAAGAAATATTTTTCTGCACTGAAGAATTAACCGCAGAAATTTTTAAATGTTAAAGTTCAGTGGGGTTTATACTTAGTGACTGTGGCATGCAACAGTCTGTGTAGGATTCCTGTGACCAGCAAAACATGAACTATCCATTTGATGAACCCCTGTTCTGTCTGCATGACGGTAATTTTGCTGTGCAGCAGCAAAACACCCAGAGAAGCTTTCTTTGTCTATCCTGTAGGGTGGCAGAGAGCAGATTAAGGTGATCAACTTCTCCACCTCATCCTCTCCACCACCCTACCCCTTGCTCCTGCTCACAGTGCATAGCGCATAGAGTCACAGAAAGGTTTTGATTAGAAGGGACCTTAAAGACCATCTATTCCAACGCCCTGCATGGGCAGGGACACCTCCCACCAGCCCAGGTTGCTCCAAGCCCCATCCAACCTGCCCTTCAACACTGCCAGGGATGGGGCAGCCACAGCTTCTCTGGGCAACCTGGGCCAGGGTCTCAACACCTTCACAGGAAATAATTTCAGTTTGAAACCATTCCCCCTTGTCCTGTCACTCCATGTCCTTATACGAAGTCCCTCCCCAGCTTTCCTGTAGCCCCTTCAGGCACTGGAAGGTGCTCTCAGGTCTCCCTGGAGCCTTCTCTTCTCCAAGCTGAACACCCCAACTCTCTCAGCCTGTCTCCCTAGCAGAACTGCTCCAGCCCTCTGGACTCACTCCAACAACTTCGTTCTTGCAAGTGGAGCAAGAGAAAGCAAAGAGAACACAAAGATTTCAAACCCTTCCTGAGTGTGCACAGCCTCAATGGGTTGTCAGTGACACAACATGAAGAGATGGCCAGTGTTTGGTGGTGAGGCAAGTTTCACAGGCCAAAAGATGAAACTTGCCTCTGATTTTTGTGAGGTCTGATTTGCAAATCTTTGTGGTGCAACTCTTTTCAGATGACCCCCAGAGCAGCACTCATACATACTCTGCTGAGCAAAACCTTAAATGTAAAGAAAAAGGAGCACAAACAAGTCCATGTAGTCTGTTTATATAGCCCTAGAGATTCAGATAAAGAAAAACAAACATAACCTTTTCAGCTGTTCCTCACAAGGGAAAAAGAAAATGAAACATTTGATTATAATTGTTTTAATGAGCTTTGATTCAAAATGAAGTCATAATGGTCTGGTTAAAAAATATTCTGTTAATGAGCTTATATTTCTATCAAAGTATGCAAGATGCAAAATTCTCTAAGGATAAAATTAAACAGCAAGCAATATTTATTTGCTGATGAATAAAATCCTGCTTATTCCTTGAAAAAAATTGTATTAGTAATAGTAGTAGTAACAGCAGCAATAGTAGTGGCAGTAATACTGGTAGGAGCACAGTAACAATAATCTAACCAGACAGTCTTAACTGAGATTTCACCTTGAAATTAGAGAAATATATGAAGAATACCTGCTTCTGCAGGTGTAAATCCTGATTTTAGGCATGTAAAACTCAGACCTGACTGTGGCCACCTCTAAATATTGCAAATGCCTCCCCCCTGTTCCTTTTTTTCTGATAAATACTATTTTTAGAAAGATGCATGGGATACCTGGGTTATCAACAATTGAAAAAATGAAAAAGAAAAAATGAAAAAAAATAATAAAAGGGCATGCCATGTTCTATTTAGGGGAAGTAGTGTGTGGTCCCAGTAAATAACACCAGCTCTGGTTATTGTACAGTTCCACTTTATGGTATTACATGGACTGCAATGTAGTTTTCCATGTCACATGCCAGCAACCCAAGTGGTCTCCAACCTTAGAGACCTGGAGATGACCTGGAATTTACCCACTTAAAGAATACCCACTCTTGAAGAGGATCCTATATATAATGGTGTTTTCCTTTTCAGGTGCTGCAGAGAGTAACAGCATAATATGTGAGAAATCAGGAATATGTTTCCTTCTGACTCAGAATATTCTCTATTCTGATTCAAATCTGATTCCTTTGAAATCTGAATACAGATCTCTCCTTTAGATTTCTATGTCAAGATATTTCTGAGCATTGCCTTGTGCAGCATCTTACTTCTTCAGTGCAAACACCCATTCTTGTGTCAATTGATTTGCCTAATCAGGCTCTGGTTAAACAACGTGACTTGTCTCATGTAGAAAGAGACAGCTACAATCTGTTGTGTTTGTAGCTTCCATTTCAAAAAGAAAACAAAACCCCTAACACTAGCAGGATGGATTTCAAGAACCAACTCTTAATTACATTAAAAAATAAAATTGAATTAGGGATATGCAGAGAGAAAGCAAAATTATATGCACAGCTCTATGAACACAGTAGTGTTACAGAGGTATTAACTGTAAACACACAAGGATGGTTGGATTACACATATAAAAGAAACCCAGAAAACCTTATGTAATGGGGAAAAAAGGCATAAGAGTATGAAATTGACTTAGCTTCCTCAGGTCCTGCATCCACATGAATTAGAAGAGGTTGCCACACTACAGACTTGGTTGTGTTTATTGATTCTTTTTTAAAACATTTATTTCCATGGACATAATTCTTCTTCAATGATACATATACATACAATTTTGGTGAGAGAAACCTACAGCAAGAAAAGAGATGCTGGGCCTTAGGGCTGAGATATGACTAACTTTGTTCCAGGCTTCTTAACTCACAAGAAAACACATTTGCAGGAGAGCTCTCTGGCATCCCACTGTGCTTGACTCACCCTTAATTATTGTCTTTTGCAGTGCCCATTCTTATTTGTTCCTTGGCACTGAGGAACTTCAGGGGTTTTTATTTTGTTGTTTTTGTTTCCCTTTCTGTATGTGCATCTGTATCCCCTTCACTTTTTCTTCACCCCCCACCCCACTTGAATACACTGTCAAGGACTATTTCTGGACCCAGCTTCAAACATCCTTTAAAATAAATAACAAACTGCTCCTGGAGTGATAATTCTACTTAGGAATGGTTAGATTCTCACAAGCTTAAATCCTGAAAGGTACACGAAATGGTCTGCTCTAAACCACACGTTACCATGGTTACATCCTTCTGTGGCTCAGATGGGGATGGGGGCCAATTATCAAGTTTTGTTTGCTTGATTTTAAGTAGTTTGTTACCTGGATACTCAACAAATAAGAAAACTGAAAAAAGACATGTTTTCTTCTTCTTTAACTGAAGAAAAGAGAAAACAGTCATACCTGAGTGTTAAAAAATCCACAACTTTCAGATTCTTAGTTGCACAGCACAAGCACTTCTGAACTGTTTGAGAGAGGGCTGGAAGAATCTTATGAATAGATTTTTGCATTAGCATCATAATGTGAATTGTGCAACAAGCAATTGATCACATAATATCAAGGTGAATCATGGGCTGGTGGAGAGACTGGATTAAATGCTGCTAGTTTATTTTCATCATTTTTTGGGCAATAAGGGAGTTTTTCTGCAAGGATCACTTGGATATCTAATTAATGAAAGAAAAGATCCTTTCTGCTGGGTTGTAGCACAGAAATGCTTACCTGGTGTCATTCATATTCCTGATTTCTAAAGACCTGCTGAGCATGTTGTGTATGGGACCCTGTTCCTGGGCTTAATCAGAAGCTTTGGTAACAAGCTGAAGAAGAAAGAGTGAAGTTAGTTGGTAGAAGCAAGGGAGAACAGGACAAAATTAAAATACCATCCTGTCAGTGTCCCTAATAGTTTATATGGGCAATGACAGAACAGTATTTTAATTTTTGTCTGGTCTCCTTTCTACTCATTTATTCAATCTCCTGCTTGTTATCGGAGTTTCAGATTAAACTTAAAGATATGAATGTATTGCCATAATAAATTTATAAGAGGATATTTAAAGAGCAAAGATTTGAATGACACAAATGAACCTCAGTGTAGCAGAGCTGAAGAAAGGATTTGCAGAGAGATGCCACAGCAGTCAGAAATGACTGCTAGAATCTCCTTAATTAAAAAAAAAAAAAAAAAAAAAAAAAAAAAAGGCTGGAATGCAATAGGCACAGAAGGTGTTTCATATAAATTTAGGCTTAACTTTAAATTATTGATGCTATTTAAAATAATCTTTAAAAATGTTAAGAAAAACTGGTTTAAGGAAGAATATTTAAATGTAAGCTAGCTATTTGGAACATGGATAAAACAAAGATGTTAAAAAAGGGACACGTATTTATAATATGCATCTAAAATCTGAGTTGTTTTCACTTCATCTGTATTACACCAGTTATTTCTCAAAATGGCATTAAAAATTATGTTTACACAGTGTGGACTTCAGATTTGCTATTGTTTTTTTCCTAGAGAATAAGACACATCTGTCTTAACGAAACAGGGAGCTGCCACTTTGAGGCAAAATCTTTTGGTTCTTGCTTTCTCAAATGAAAGATGGTCCTGTTTAGGAATAACTAGTTTTCAATTTGTTTAAATTACAAAGGAGAAGCAAAGAACATGGCTTTTTTTTTTTTTTTTCAAATTAAACAATATTGATAACCACCAAGAAGGCTACTAGCGGAAAGCAGAACTCTGCAAACCACAGAACAGTAAGCAAGTGAGTGAAAAAGTTATAAAAAACATGTGAATAGTAGGGCTCTGCAACTGTTACTTTTTCTCTGTAATCATGATTGGCAAGTTATTTAAGAAATTTTTTTTTTTTTAAAGGGTAACAAATTTGTTATCTGTTCTAGCCCTGCAACCTTCTTTCTAGAAAGGCAGAAGATGTCAGAGGCAGAAAATCTATTAAAACGTTAATGTAAATAATTGCAGTTTGTGACACAGTACTTGGAAGCAGATTATTGCGCAACAGCCCTGTTAAGGAGTGTGGGGAAGACCAGAAGGGGAAGCTGCAAGTGAAAGATGTTTAAAATGGGATCTCCTAGGGACCTGGAGGTAGTTAAAAACAAAGTGGCTCCTAAACGGAAGATGTAGGTGCTTGGGAAAGGGGAACAGCTTCCCCAAAATTAAGAGTCTGTCAGGAATACAGCTTCTTTTCATCTGCTTTTCAGGCTGAGGACCATTGCCCATCCATCCAACCTGGAGCTGTCAGGAACATTTGCACTGAGCTCTGGCTTTGGCACCCTACAGCCTGGACTTTGGGCAGCAGAGATTTTTCTCCTCACCTCCTCAGATCCAAGCACCAACCCTGCCTGGCAAGCCCCATTGAAAGAAAGGCTATCTTTTGATGGAAACACTTGATGGGGGACTCAGAAACATATGCTGAAGTACTGAGAAAACAACAGGGAGAGGAAGGGAACAGTGAAGTGAGAGCAGACACACAGGAAGGATGAAAAAGCTCACAAGCGGCACGTGGTGTCCTGTCGGGTCAGGGCACGACGGGCAACGACTGGCTCTGTCCATCTGGGCTGACTGTGTGAGCCTCTTGGCTTTGAAACACCCGTGGAAAAGACAGGGAAACTGCATCTTCTGTAGTCTGGGGAAGGCAGTAGAGAACAAAATGGAGACAGGTTGGTAAAAATTATTGCATTTTGGTGGGAAGCTTAAATCTTCCATGGGACAGCAGAATACAATGCCACATTATGTCTACAGATGCTCACATTGCCCAGGGACATATGAAGATCCATGTACATACACACAAGTGTATGCAAGTGACTACAGAAGGCAAATGAGACTGGCAAACATCATCCCATTTATTTAATGAGTTGGTTCTTGTTGCTACTTTGGTGTGGACTTTTTCCCAGTAAAACACTTCATTGGCTCTTCCAGCTCCACCTGCACACGATCTACCTTCTAAAGAGAAGACAGAAAAAACTTATTCAGATAGATATGGCAAGCAGAGACAGAAGCAGAAGCCTTTCCTTCAGTTACATGCCCATTTTTCATGCTGAATATTCAATTGCCCTTAGCCAGGATTCTTGTCACAGGGTAAAGTAAGATTTTACACATGAATACTGCCCTGCAGCTATGATGATACTGGTTGTTTTCATGCCATATCACTACAAATAAACGCAGAGGCTATATTAAGATTTACATAGTTAATATGTCTTCTTGCAAGGCATATATATATATATATACTCTCTTTGCTCTTGAAGAACTCATTTTTGGGCTAGAGCTTTGCTTAGCAAGCTCAGACTCTGTTGTAAGGCTGACATACCAGAGCCAATGAAATTACAGAGAAAAGCATAGGGAGAGAGGAAAACATATAAAAAATAAGTGAGCCAAGAGGACAACTAGACACTTCATATCCAGTTTACCTCCTCCTCCCAGCCTAGCTTACAAGAAATGGAAATACACAGCTTACTTTTCCATGTAATAACAAACAAACAAGCAAACAAACCCACCAAAAAAACAAACCAAGCTGACAGGGCAGGTATTTGGCTTTGCAAGAAGAGGTGCTTGTGGGACACGGGTTATTTTTGCAAAGAAGGAAGAGCAAGTGTTTGCAGAGGCTCAAGCCTCAGGAAGTTTGTCCATCCTCCTGCCTAACGCTGTTGGGTGGTGATGAAGAGCTGCTGCAGGGAGAAGGGGAATGGGGCAGCCACCAAAATCCTACCCCAGGGCTCATGGCTTGGGGCTGGACCTGACAGGGACGAGAAGAAACCAAGCTGGAAAAAAATGCTTCAGCAGAGGAAGCTGCAGCCAGGAACCAGCAGCTGTCTCTGGGCTTTTAAAGGTTGCAGAGGAATCACAGTGCATTCCTGGGGATTGCAGCTCTGGGCTGTGGGCAGGAACCTCATGCCTAAATATTCTCTGTGGCTTGGCTGCTTCTTGGCTTATAGAATTTAGTCAGATCCTTGGCTTGCTGTGTATTAGCTTTACCTTTAAAGTTGGCTTGGACAACACCAGTGGAGAAAACCAGATGTAACTTGTAACAGCATAAAAAGTCCAGGAACTCTGCAAATATGTAATTTTCTTGAAAAAAACAAACAAAACCTGTTTTCCATAAAAATAATTTTAGAAAAGAATATTTGCCTTGTAAAAAAAAATTTAAAAGTAAAAAAAGGTATTAATTTTCAGAGACGTAATTAGCATGTGATGGGCCAAATTGACCCCTAGGGTAATATCATTTAAACTGGTTGTATTTCTACCATGATTTAATTTAACCCAGAGCATATGATAGCTGTATATATATGGTAATTATACTCCTCCTGAGAAAAAGGATGTGGCAATCATAGACACATAGAACACTTTTTCATTTGTAGCTTTATGTCTCGTATATTATGCTTACACATATTTCAAGTGGTTAGTTGGCTGAGGATGTTAACAAAAATGCAGTGAGGTTTTGTTTCTACTAATCACATTTGGGTTTAAGCTCTAAAAATCAAAACGGAAGCCTAGGAAACCTGACTTTCCTGTTTTGGATATGAGGGCTGACTGATGGCTCAGGAGCACTTCTGCTTCCAGCTCCTCACTTAGTAAAACACACAACTACACTGAGTATATGCGTTTTTAGGCAAACTGGGCCATATGAATTCCCTTACCCATTCACTTGGGCTTAAACAACACACCAGCATTCCTTACAGCTCTGGTCTGGGATAGACACATATTTCAGAAAATAGTCAATTACTGCAGTTAACCTATAGTGATTTTTTAATCTATCTATCTATCTATCTATCTATCTATCTATCTATCTATCTATCTATCTATCTATCTATCTATCTACCTATCTTTTTTTTTTTTTCTGCATTCCACTTTGGCAAGACCAATTCATACTTCTGATGTAACATTTCTCAGATAAACAAGGTATAATTGGGTGGGTATGGCATTTCTAAGCCAGCCATTAAAGCTCAGAAAGTGGAGCAAGGCAGTAGAAAACTGAGCTGGAAGAAAAATGATTAATGCCCTCACTTCACAGACAACATCTTACTTCTGTGATGCAGCTCTCCTGACTGACCAAAATGATGGTTGTTGTTTTGCTTCGTTCACTAACCAAACACAAAGCTAAACAGAGCAAAGCAATTGCTTGGCTGTAAAATTAACTCTGGAAAAAGCTTCTGTAATACAAGTACATATCATTACCTGTATTAACATAATTACCAGCCCACAATACCACTACTCTTGACACTGAATTAGTGTACCTTCTTGCATGACCTAGAAATGGAGCAGAAGTGCTTATAAAAAGCTCTTTTAACAAATGTTTGTGACTTTGTGGTAGATGTTCATATATTGGTGCCCAAGCTGAAGGAGAAGTTTTTATATGCTGCTGGAGAGTGGCTGGAAAAGACAAGGCTTTTGAACCCTCCTATAAGGGCAGGGCAAATAGATGAGTATTTGGGAGCCAAACTTGAATATTTTCAGAATTACTGCTTGAATCTCCTGACACCTACTTCCTTATAATCTCAAGTCATTCTGCTTTCATTATATAAAAGTGCCCAGTGTGTCACATGGTAGGACTATTCCTGGGCAGTAAATGCTAATCAGTGATGTATTATTAGTTCAAAGTTTTATTTTTAGGGAAAACTGGCTATGATCCACTATAGCCGAGTTCCCTAGGCAGCATGATAGGAAAAATGGAATTACCTCCAAACAGACATGGATTGGAGGTGACCCCAGCATGAAAGGTTTTGAGGTTGAAGCAACAGCAACATCTACATGAAAAGGCTAGACTTCTGTTTTTGGGAATTGTCTCCACCAGAAGGAGAAAAAAAAATATTACTCAAGAACCCAACAGAATAAATAGTCATTATGAAGTGGGGCTGGTGATTCAGAGACCTTCTTCAGATCTAAGATTCTACAACATTTTCAGAACATGACTACTCAGTCTGAAATTGCTGTCCTTGTATAGCACCAAGTAGCTGCTTACCTCTTCATGATTTGCTACCATCTCTTCAATGATCATGGCAGTCGGGACTGTTGTCAATTTATGAGGAAATGCAGGAAAGAGAATGAGTCACTGCCCTTAACTCAGAGACAAAATTGGCAGTTTTAGAATTTCTAATGCACCTTTATATTTTCTAATGCTCCTCAACCCAGTATTAACAATGTGTTACACTGGATATTTAATTCAGCTCTTCTAAAATGCACAGCAACCATAAAATCACAGAATGGTTTGGGTTACAAGGGACATAAAGATCATCTGTTCCAAGCCCCGGCTCTGGGCAGTGACACCTCCCACTAAATCAGGTTACTCTGAGCCTCATCCAATCTGAACTTGAACATTTCCAGGGATGGGGCAGCCAGAGCTTCCTTGGCCAGTTTGGGCCAGTGTCTCACCACCCTCACAGCAAAGATTTTCATCCCAATCTCCAATCTGAATCTCCCCTCTTTCAGTTTGAAACCCTTCCCTCCTTGTCCTATTACTCCATGCCCATTTCAAAAGTTCCTCCCCAGCTTTCCTGGATCTCCTTTAAGCACTGGAAGGTGCTCTAAGTTCTCCCTGGAGTCTTCTCTTCTCCAGGCTGAACACCCCAACTCTCCCAGCCTGTCTCCAGAGCAGAGCTGCTCCAGCCCTTGGATCATCTTGGTGGCCTCCTCTGGGCTCACTCCAACAGCTTCACGTCCTTCTGTTGGCAACCAGAGAGGTGGGCCCCAGAAGGGTTTCCCTAGAGCAGAGCAAAGGGGGACAATCCCCTCCCTGGCCCTGCTGGTCCCACTGCAGTGGAAGCAACTCAGGACACGGTTTCTGGACTGCCACTGCATATTGCTTTCTTTGAAAGCTCCATGTCCTACTCCTGTCTCTGTATGTTTCCCTTATTCATTCTACAATTCCAAGACATGTGTGATATGGAGGTTAGACAGCTGGAGGGGCACATGTACTGGGGTCTGCTCCTGTATGCAGCCTCTTACCTCTTAGAGTGATTTACACTGCTGAGTGCATCCCTGTTTGCAATTAATGTGAACTGCAATATTTTTCCTTTCTGACTCTTTTAGCCTTTCTGCACCATCCATAGTGCTCAGAGGTGGGGAATGTGTTTACCTTTCCTTGTTAATGTGCCACAGATCAGCTCCTCTGCCTGCCCTGGACTCTGGACAGGAAGGATTACAGCATTTCATGCTTTAAGAGGAGGTAATTGCAGTGTTTGCACTTGCTTGTACAGCCACAGTCAGTTCTGGAGATTGAATATGAGTTAAGAGTGTAGTCCCATTAAAAAGTGGATATTAACCAAACTGCTGCATTAACAGGAGCTACCACATTTGCTATATGTTCCTCTCTTCAGTAGCAAGGCACACACGAGTGTTAGGTGTCGTGAGGTTTTGGTTATGATAGATCCACATTGCACAAGCTACAGTGTTGGGGTTTAAAATGGTGATCCAAGACCCTGTCAGCACATAGCGAGAAAAAGCAAAGCTATATAGACTAGGTTCTGGGGCAGCATTTTCAAAGTTTGCCAGGGGATTTAGCTACCAAAGCCCATTTTTCAGAAGCATTATTTTTCACTCATATGGATGAAGGGTTCTAAGCGGTTTAGGTACTTCTGAGAATACTACGTTGTCCCTTTGCATCTTCAGCTGTTCTGGAGGAAAGACTATTAAAAGTTCTGTAGCTTCATCTGAATTTCTGAATGTGACAGCACTTGCTGATTGTCATAGCATGAATTTCAGCCCAGCTGGGTAGTGCTTCTTCAAGTAACACAAATACCTGTATGTCAGAAATATCTTCAAGTATTAAACCCTGTGCCTTTAAAGGGTGTGCATTTGGCATTAAACAGACTTTCCAGCTAATGAATTTCTCAAGCTACAAGAATAATGGCCTTTTTAATCTTAGCAAGAGTAATTAAACAGACATTTGTTATTAATTATGTTGTTAATGGCAGTAGATATTGAATTTTCACTGCAGATATTATACAGTTGCATAGTGATTTTTTTGAGGTTTTATTAACTTGATTGGGCAGGGAAGTTAAAAATGCATAATATATTTTTTTCCTGCTTCTAACGGTATTGATTTTCTCCCTGTTGTGAAGCTACTTCTTTGCCTTCATTTTGTTCCTGTTGGAGATCCTCACATTTGTCTTCCTTGGATGGCCAATCTGACAGCCAAAGGGCCAGGTCCTGACTGCTGCCACTCCTGAATTGCCTGGAATGATTTTTGCAGAAAGAGATGTAGGTAATGGTGACTGCTCTGCAGTCCTCTTACAGCACTTGGTGGGAACTGCAAGTTTGTTAGAAGTCCAGCTACTAAATCTATCTTTCTAATTTGGATTGAAGAAACTCATGCTTTTTAACTCTTTCCTACTCTTGACTCCAGAGTCAGCCAAAACAGATGGCAGAATACGTTCTCTCCTTTTCTAGCTTATCATGCTCTCTTCCTTGTCTCCATGCTGCCATGTCAGCTATGGAGAGAGACAGCAGAATTCCAGGTCTCATCTGTTAGACCATTAATGAAGCCTTTGCTTTTAACCATTGCTCTGAAATGGTGACAATGCAAGTTTGTGCTCTACTCTGAGTGCCTACAAACCCTCTCAGGGTGCAGGGCATTCCCCATCAGATAATTGATCAGTACCTGGGAGCAGTTCACAGCTATGGAGACATCCCTGTGGATGAGGTGTCTTCATTCTTTTTTTCTTACAAGCGCATTTTTAATAGTATAGCTTCACATAGCCTTATGTTTGACTTCCTTCCCCTTGCTTTACATAGATTTCTTTTGGTTTATAGCAATCACTTTGCAATAGTTATTAAAATCACAATGTCTCACGTTCTCTCTTATCATACTTTATTAGTCCTAAGAGCAACAATTAATAAAATGTGGCTTTCTTACCCTGTAGGATTCTCAGCTCTTCCTGATGGGAAGACAGATTAATCAGAATACTTTTTTCCATGAAATGAAAGGCTTTCCTGACCAGACTTAAAGACAGCTTTTGCAGTGACATGGGACCCTGCTGGATTCCTTGTGACTTTTACATCTTAATTTCTCCAGAGAAAAAGTGCTGGACAAAAAGCTTAAAAAAAAAAAAAAATAATAATCCCCTGAGCTCTAGAGACCAGGATTTATCTGCTTTTGGATTGTGTCTGTTAGTGATGCTTTCCAAACTCTCATCTTTCTGTGAGTTCCAGTCTACACCTTTTATAAGTACTCCTTCTTTTGTCAGTACCCCTTCTGGTTTGGTTTGCTCTCCTTCAGAGCTTGGTCTCACCTCTGAGCCCATTTCACTCACATGCTTAACCTGCCTTTGCTGCCTCTTCCAAGTATTAATTTACACTAGAAAGAAGGGGAAAAAAAAAACCCCAAACAAAACAAAAAGCCCTGGCATCAATTGCTAATTTCCCTTCCTCTGTCAAGTTTATGCTAGTAGCTCTGAGTAATTTGGTCTCATTTTCTCAAGGGAGTAGGACTGAAATAATCCAATGTTTATTTTTATACAAATTCTCACAGTGCTACAATGTTTTGGAGACTTCCTGGGATGTTTCTAGTTTTTTCACAGGCTAAAAGGCCATTCTCAGAGGTAGCTCCTTCATGTAAACCTAAAAATGGCACTTTCCCACAATACAGCTTATCAGGAAGTTTAAAGTTCAATAGTCTCTCTCTCTCCCCCTGTCTCACACACATGAAAGTCAGAAATAAAAAATGAAGGGTCTGTTGCAGTTCAGCTGAGAGTTGCCTTTCAATCATTTCGGTGTGCTGACTGATTGTATAGCACGATGGGACCTGTGATGGTCTGAAGACAGAAGCAAAGCAAAATTTGTATGGAAAGAGGGCAGCTTTTATTCAATAAATTTTGATTTATCAATGTAGCAGCTTGCAAAGGGAATTGAGCATTCCTTCGGATTTATGGACATGCCCCATATGGGCATAGGAACAAAAAAAATGTCAGTACCAAGACATTAAAACTGGAATGGCTTGATTCTGATCTCTTTAAAATGTCTTAAGACACTTAAGAGTGATTGGATGAAATTCTGCCTAACTTCGATACTCTGAGGGTGGGATTTCCAGGGCTGTTTGGTTTGGCTTTAATTCTGATTATTTTATTTTAATCCCATCATGATTAGCAATAGAACTGTTGAATTTGAGGACAACCGAGTTTGTGCTGGACATGTTTGAAAACTTTGGGCAAAGACCTGGTCCCCCCGTTCTTCCTTTCTCACGTTAAAGAATAAGTTTGCTCTTGTCAATAAAGATTAATCACGTAAACCTTGGTTTCAGGATCACAGAAAGAGAAGCCCAGTTCCTTTCCTGGTGCTTTGTGCAAGGTCTCATTACACTGCAGATGCTCTGGAAAGAGATGGCTCCTTGCTTTCTCAAAATTTCAGCCCTCTCTGGTTGCTTGATTACTTATTTCCGCCCCAGGGACCCTTGCTGTTAGGATTGTTGTTAAACAAAATTGCCCTGCTGGCATTGTGTTCTGACAAACAATTTACACCTCTGTAAACTGATTAGTGCAGTGGTTTTTATCCTGACAGCTAATCCTTGTCTCACATTTTAAAGAACGGCTGAGGAGGACTTTTCTCTGTGCAAAGAAAAAAAGTCTAACTTGAGAGGCTAAGGAAGCTGGAAACTGAATTGTGTAAAGTGGAAAAGGTCTTAAGTTTGAAACCATTTCAGACATCAAAAGCCCTGCAGACCACTGAGGTCTAGAAACAAACTAGCTCATTCTATATATTTTTTGTAAAACAGAACTGGCAAAATGAAAGTAGAAATCCACTATTTTTTCTCCAGTAGACTAGAGCACATGGTTTGGAAGGAGTGACACCACACTGGTGCTCTAGGGGAGATGTTGGAGCAAGTTCAGAGGAGGCCACAAAGATGATCTGAGGGCTGGAGCCAGGCTGGGAGAGTTGGGGTGTTCAGCCTGGAGAAGAGAAGGCTCCAGGGAGACCTTAGATACCTTCCAGTGCCTGAAGGGGCTCCAGGAAAGCTGGGGAGGGGCTTGGGACAAGGGCAGGGAGGGATGGGAGCAGGGGGAAGGGTTTAAGGGTTTCCAGCTGGCAGAGGGGAGATGGAGATGGGATCTGAAGGAGAAATTCTGTGCTGTGAGGGTGGTGAGACCCTGGCCCAGGCTGCCCAGGGAAGCTGTGGCTGCCCCATCCCTGGCAGTGTTGAAGGGCAGGTTGGATGGGGCTTGGAGCAGCCTGGGCTGCTGGGAGGTGTCCCTGGTTATTTCAGGGTGTTACAATCATATGGTCTGTAAGGTCTCTTCCAGCTCATACCTTTCCTTGAGTCTATGATTTGATGGCATCATTGAAAGGGGATGTGACAAAGATAAGGAATTTTAAATCTCTGGCAGCTGCTGAGCAGTGCCAACATTAGCAGGTTCTGGCAGGCTGCGGGTGTCGCCATAGTCAAAACCCAGGAAGGTCCAACCTCGGCAGAGGTGAGATGACCCTTGAGAAACTGGGTTTGCTGGCTTGTGTAGTAAGCCATGTCAGGCAATGAAAAATGACTTAAGACCTGCATCATTCGAAGCAGAAGCTTGTAAGCCCTGTGTTTGCCCCAGCTACACCACTTGTCCCAGGGAGACACAGAAAAGGGAGAACTGCAGGGTAAATGGCTACAACAACAATAAGGGAAAAAGTCACAAAGAACTGCAGGACAATAAAAAACAAAGTGAAAAACCCCATAACAATAAAAAGGCAAAACACTTAATAAAGGAAAGAAAAACACCTAAATGGCACTTGGAAAATAGATAAAAGCTGTCCTTTTGGTATCTCTAAATAACCAAGAAAATGAAGCAGCCATTTCAGATACTATGACTAAAACTAAATTCAGAACATAAACTCTCATCCACATGACAAATTATGGTTTTAGTATTCTCAGTACAAAGCACCACACTGGGCAACTAAAGAGAGATAAGCAATAGACTGTTACATCCAGTAGGCAGCATGCTTCATCTCTTCTAATTTCAAAGGGTTTTAAAAATATTTAGCTATAGGATTTATCTTTCTGAATTGTAACTTCCATGAAGTTGTATGTGTGTCTAGTCTCAATTAACCATGCAGGTCTTTCCATAGCCATGAAAAGACAAAGGCATCTCCACAGGTCCATTCTTCCACAGAGCTGCCTTGGCTGAGACAAAACCCACCAGAACTATTGTATTTCTTTTTGATCAGTAGAAACGACTCTTTACTGGTAATTAAAAAATAAAGAAATATACTCTGCAGGGTTTCAGTCATTCAGTGGAGAATTTAAAATTATATAAAAAAAGAAACCCAACACACAAATCAACATCTCAAATGGAAAATAGACATTTAAAATGTCTTCCTGAATAAGTCCACAGCTCTGATAAAAATGGAAATACTGTTTTATTAAATTCATTTTTTCCTGAACTTTTCCACATTTTTGGTAAACTCCAGAGGTGACACCTTGAGTGTCTGCATGTCATGGTCTGCCAAGTCCATGGCTGAGAGCCAGGGACTTTGGAGAGCTTGGTCTCTTTAGCAGTATATCAGGTGAACAGGTAGCAAGTCATGTGGGATAATTTTAGAAAACTGTCTAAGCAAGAGATTTTCAAAACTGGCACAGCTGCCAGTTTTCTTGGCTTCAACCAGAACTTCATTAAAATCATTCTGTTCCCATGGATCAGCTACATTTTGACAAATCAGCATTTTCCAGTGGGAAAAAGAAAAATAAAAACATTCAGTTGGAACAGTTGCAGTCATTTCTAGTAACAATAAATTGGAGAACAGCTGTAGCAGAGGACATACATCACAGCATTACACTGAACACCACGACCTACCACATTAGGTGGAGTTCACCCAGTCTCTTGTGTTGATGCTTTTTTGTTGTCTCTGTCAAAATACTTGCATAAAATGGTAAGGAATTAATCCTTTGCTTATTTATGACTTTTATTTCCATGTTCACTGTGTAATTTCATAAAATAGCATAAACCTGTAGGTTACAGTGAGACCACCTTCTTCATCTTTTTCACAGTATTTTTTGTACTTTCAAATTTCAAATAACATAGGGATTTTTTTTTTTCACTTGATGTGATGCACAAAATGCTCACCTAAAGTTGCTTCATACACTCAATGTCCATGTGCTTTATCTGACGAAAATGGAATCTCTCATCAAAGTATGCATTTCTAAAGACCGTTTTGGGAAAGAGAAGTCAGGTTCTTTGTGCATTATCAGTCTCTGGTGATGAGGAGGTAAGATAGACCGATTCTGAGAAAGCTCAACATGCAGCTCATCCCTCAGGTAAGGCTCTTGATCAGCAATGTTAGAGATAATTACGAACACATTCAGAGGTAATTATAGCAGAAGCTTATTTTATGTGTAAGCATTTGCCTTTATGGTTAGTGTAAAGTGACCTTTGGATGGGTCAGCAAAGAAATAAACATCTGAACTTGATTTCAAGCTGCTGTTACTTCTAAAGGGAAAAAACCTACCAGGCAGAGACCCTAGCATCTCCACACTTGCTTACCTCTTCGAGATTTTTATATCTTGTAGTTGAGAAAGTAGCCTTCCTTTGGGAACAAAACCAAAGAATTTGGCTGAATTTTTGACTAAACTGTCATTCATAGCTGCCTGCTGTCAGCTGTGTCAGGGAAGGTATTCTCCACTCCTACCCTCTGATTCCTTCTTACCATATTTGGCAAAAAGAAGAAAGGGACTCTCCTTAGAAAGTCTGGATACAAAATGCTGCATAAAAAGCACTGCTTTAGAAAAGATGCTTGAGTTGGTATTTGCATCTTATTCTTCCAAAATTTTTGCTCTAAGAGTCCACATAAAAGAGGCTTTCTCATATTATTTTGTTTTTCCCCCCAGGAGTTTAAAGACAACCAGGTTTACACATTTGCATATTTGATGCTTGCCCATAAAATCAGAGGGTTATTATAACTCTTGGGAGATAATCCCAACAGCTAAGCTCCTGCAATTGAAAATGTTAGACAAAAGTCTGGGAGAAGGGGATGTTTTATTATTGCATATTATCTTATTACAGATAGGGAGCTGGGATATGAAGAGATGAAATAACCAAAACTGAGCAGAAAGGCTGTGGTAGACACAAGAATTAACCACAGGTCTCCCAAACTTCTCTAGTCATGAAGCTGTTGTTCCTCTTTCCCCTGTGTCCTGATTGGATCCAAAGACACCTTCTCTCCCTGACTGCTGCTAAGTATTGCACCTATAGGTAAAGCCCCTACCTGTGTTTTTTTTAGTGCTGATACTAATCTTTAGTAACTAGGGCATCCTTCCACTTTTTTTTTTTTTTTAATTTTCTTCTGATGCCTGACAATAATGGCTCAGTAATTACAGAACTAATGTTATCAATTCCAACAGATATCACATTTATTAAACAGAAAATGCTGTGTTGCTGTTCATCAGTTAGGAATGTGTATAATTGAAACATGAAAATGAAGTCTGTATGAATATGTGTGATTCATCATGAATTCTGCAAGCCCTACACTAACTCTTCTTTTCTTAATTAAGCTGTCAAATGGAAAACTTATAATTAATGCAACAGCGTATTTTGTGGGAGTTCTTTTCTACCTCCATATAAAGCTCAATTCAGAAACAGCAGAAGGATTACAAACATGGATTGGACACCTTTGTCTTAATATTCAATTTTTTCCATTCCATTACATTCAAAAAATTTTTCCATCCACTATGACTGTTTTTAGTCCATTCCACCTGGATCTTCCATGAAAGATCCAGGTTTGAGACTCACTCATTATTTTTTCTCTGTCCCTTTCTGTACAAAAATAACTTTTTTTTTTTTCTGTGAGAAACTCATGTTACAGGTTTACTAGAATGTTTAGTCCAGTAGCAGATTGTTTAGACACAGAAGCAGCAGAGTTTCTTAATTGCCCTGTGTGGGATGAGTAGTTTGGTTCATAGCTGGGATCTGGACTGATGCTCACAGTCAGGCTCACCTTAGGACACCTGCACTCAGGACCACTTAGGAGTTTGGGCATTTGGTTTGAAAACACCTAGATCCCCTTGAACCATGGGTCGAGGTGGTGCTGGTCTTGGCTCTTTCTTCTTGCATGACAGTGAACATGAACACTGTTGACTTTTGCTTGCTGCACATCTTTCTCAAGCAGGGTCAGAGACAACACAGGGAAAACCCATTGACTTGACATGTCCTGTAGAGGTAACATAGACCTTTCCCTACGGGTTTCTAATCTGCATTTCACTGGTGCTTGTTTGTAGGCAGCTTATGAACCATCTAGATGGGTTTATCCCCCTTCTAGTCACAAAAGACAGTGCTTTATCTATAATCTCTTTGACCTTTAATAGAAGAAGCTGAGACTTTCACAGAATATTTACATTTTCCAGTGTAAAGGAGTAACCTCCAGTATGCCATTTTCCAATCATGGAAAGCAAAACAAGGTTTGAGAGAACAGCTGAGCCTCAGTCAGAGATGTTGTGGTCAGTCATACTTTCATCTCTACCTGGTCCACCACCAATTGTATCTTGTGTACTCTTGGCCGTTCATCTCATGGTTGTGGTTATTTTACTTGTTATTTCTTGAATAACCACAGATTAGACAGACAAATACCAGTTCCCATTGTTTGGGGTGGGGCAGTGGACATAACACAGGAAGAGACTTTAATCCTCTTGTGACATCAAAGCCACAAGATTTCCATATTTTTTTTCTTTTCTGTTTTGTTTTGTGCTGTTTGTTGTTGTTTTTTTTTTTATACTTTACATCTGATTACAACTGTTTTCACTTTAGTGCCAAAGAAGATACCTAAAACAGTGTAGAAGAGGAAGACACAGGGGTTTGTGGGCACTCGCAGCTGCCAAATAGAGCAGCTGTAATGCTCCGGGTGCTTGGGAAACCAATTAGAAACACATGGAGTGACAAAAAAATGTATGTAACATAAGATTAGCACAGTGAATGCAGCCACACTGTGTGAAACTTCGGCAAGCTAGGGCTGGCTGGCACCAAGGATCAGTGAAAGTAAAAAGCAGTTATGATGCCTCAAAGAGAAATCCAGCACTAGTGCTGGGAAATAAGGAAATATTCTCACTGTGATCCTAACTGTAGCTTAAGTACATGGATACATCAATGTCAAGAAAATTGTTTTTAAATGTTAAGTATATTCAAAGCAAGTCTAGTGTTCACAACTGGGTTCTGTGGGAAAGCTGTTACCTTAAAAGATGCCCTGACTTTTTGTGTGGCACAGGTCAGAAGCTTTGAGTCCAGGCAGAAGTTTTTTCTTTTAACCTTTGGTAAGCAATGGATCAGAAAAACTGAAGGAAAGTGTCAAGACAGATGTGAGACAGGCCCTCTTCAACAACATTAGAGAAAAAAAGGAAAGGTCAAGATCTGAAGAGTCCTGTATATTAGCTGCTAGTGTATTTTCAGGCACTCATTTAAAGACAGACTTTTCTTAACACATGAAAAATTATCAAGTCAGACATTAGTTTATTCAATTACATTGTGTTGCAGAGGAAAGCTGTGCTTTTCACTCACTGTCTTCCTTGTCTGTCACCAAGAAGAGACGGAACTTAAGGCAGAAGTTTTCTCTGAAATCCTGGAGAGGACAAAAGACCCAGGAATTTTTTTTTTTGTTCAGAGACACAGAATGGGGAACTTTTGCTCATGGTGGTCTGAAATTCGTGAGGAAAGTATTACAAGACTTGAATGGCAATGTAATCTTTTAATGCATTTATTTGGTGACAGAACAGAATTGCAGGTCACAGAAAACAGATTACTCAAAGGAATAATCAGAATGATAGGAGCAGGGACTCCTGGGTGGAAGCACAGATGACATCTTATATTATTGAAGTGCATCCTGCAGTTAGCACATTCCAATAAATAGGATTAATTTATTTATATTAAGATATTGCACAAGTATATAGAAGAAATTTCCATGGACTTATTTGGTGGAGTTTTCAGCAATGTGCTGTTGATAGTTTCAAATTTCCTCTCAAGAAAAAAGAAAGCCCAAACCTCTCACAAGTCTTTGCCCTCCTGTAAAACTATAGCCAAGCATAATATATATGCTTAATCAGTCCCCAGCCTTGATTATTTAATGGTGGGTGAAGAGGAGAGAGATACACATCCTACATAGACTTTGAGAAACTTCTGAGGCCCCTTATTTTTTAAGTTAGCTTTGTCTTTGTCCTCCACCCTGTGTGTTCACGGCAAGTGGTTTAAAAATGTAGGACACTTACTGCTGTTATAAGAGAATGAACAGGGAAAACAGGCTGCATTTATCTTCACCAACTGCAGAATGATAATTATTAAGGAATGAAACTTAAAAGAATTTCACAGTCTTGAAAACTGTTTCCCCCTCTAGTGCCAGCAGAAAGCATGCTGCATTCAAGACTGACAAGCAAGGGTGAGAGCTTTGCTGAGCGGAATACTTATAGATTTCAGTAATTTGCCTGTTCTGGGAAACTGAGAAGATAGACAGAGGAAAGAGACAGCACTGTGGCCCATCTGTGCAAACCAAAAATGCTGCTACTAGGTCAGAACGAGTTGTACAACTGCCCCTGATAATTAAATCTATGGCTTCCATAAAGCTTCTTAATGAGAGTGCTTTACTGTCTTGGCCTTATATCACTGGTAACAATTAATTTGCATTTTAGAATGTTTCTATTTATCTACTGTTTGCAATTTTAATATTTCTCTTTGCAGAGTGAGGTGCAAAAGTCTGATTTGTTTGCTCAGGATTTACTTCTTTAATTTTGACTACCCAGATGGAATAGCAACACTCTGAATGAGAATTTTTGTAATATTTCAAAACGGGTGAAAAGTGTTTTCTCAGCACAATTTAAAATGGTGCTTGTTTGAATATGTAGCCCACACAACTTTGAAAAACATGCTGATTATTTGATAGACCTGTTTTGAAAATCTTATCTTTAGTTGTTTCTACTGCAAGGAGAAAATAGCCCTTGCATTACAGGTTTGTTCTGTGCAGAACACACTGAACATGTGCTCCTGATCTAGTGGCCAATTTCCAGCCACATCTAAAGCAAGAACGACTTTGCTTGAGCAGAGGTAGTCACTCCTAAATGGAAAAAGTAATAAAGATAATCCTCAGAATTTTACTAGAATTTTACTTTCTTTAAAATTACTACAACAACAACAACAAAAAATCAGAATACCAGATGCGGATGTTTGCTCAGACATTTGTAGAAGTGAGAATGCGTCTGGCTGTTTGGAGCATTATTTCTGCATCACGATGTCTTTTGTGCCATGGAACCTGCTGTGAAACCTGCTCTCTGTGTAACAGCTCATATGGAAAGATCAAGGGTGCATTGCTTTGCTGGCATGGCTGCAGGATAAACAGTTCTTAGCCAGACTATCACACATTGCTAGAGCTTCTGAACAAGAAGTTACGAAGTTAAAGACATTGCATTTTGCCCTCATTTCAAGATAGTATACTGCCTGGCATAGCTGAGGTGGAGGAGGAAGAAGAAGGGGTTTGAAATCCACATCTCAACCTGGAAGCAATTTCTCCCAATAGCACCTTGCTCTCCAACCAGCTTGAAAACCTGCATTACCCAAACTTTATAATTTATTTTGGCAAGAACAACCCACTGTGGTGGCAAAATCTGGATTAGAGTTTTATGGAGTTCCTTTCTGTTCAGGATTTCATACTGATATTTCTTTCAGTTATGGCTACACAGGGAGCTCCATATTACATGCTAGAAGTTAAAGTCAACTTGCTGGAGGGATTGCAGCTTGCTGGATGCAGATGTTGTTTCACACTGTCTATAATAAACAGTAAATTCAGAAATATATTCTGGCTTTAAGGATCAGTTTTGCAGGTGGGAAGACACCTAATGCAGAGAAGTTGTCAATATTATTTCCATTAAAATACCGTAATAGGGAAAATAACAGAAAATACTACATCTGTGGTGAATTGACTTCTAGACTTGTGTATTAACTGCAGTATATTTGGGCAATGACTTGGAGGTAATTCCTGTTTAACTTCTACATCTCTTTCCTAGTCCCAAGTCAGCAGATACAATTAGATATAAATGCTTCCCATGAGTTCTGAAATGGGTAGTGAAAAAGCCTCACACCTGAAAGAGGCTCAAGATGTCACTTCTTTTGTTTGTTTGTATCTTTGCTCAGTAATGCCCAGTGCTTCTCCCAGCCTGTTTTTAGACACAATTCCTCCATGCTTTGTCCAAAGTTCTACCATTATTCCTCCTCCACAGAAAGATGATAAGAAGATAAATGCCTCAGATGTCTTCCATGATATGCCCAGAACTGCCTCTCCCTGCTACCCCTGGTCTCATGAAGTAGACATTTGACTATTAGTTATGGGGAAGACACATCTTCTGATGATAAGGTTGGCTGATAAATGAACAGAGCCAGCATGGGACACTTCAGAGGAAGTGCCATAAATTTACCGCTGAATCAGCTCTAAGGAGGAGAGCTGGGGCTAAAGAATCACAGCTGTCATTTGGCTGTGGGAAACAGTTCAGGGATCATTAGTATTGGTCATTCCCATGAACTTGAGGTTTGCAGTGGGGAATGCTGGGAGGTGACACTGCAATCTGTGCAGATCTAGGAACCCAGAGATGAAAGATCGCTTGTTGTTAATAAACAGGTTACATTTTGTGTTCCGACCCAAATGTATTTCCCAGTTCTTAGTTTTGCTCTGATTCCTCTTCTACTAGCAAAATAAAAAACAAGGTGATTGGTAAAACTGGGGGGTGGAGGGCAGGATAGTTGTTGGAATTTTCTCCTTAAATTTAGTTTAGTACAATGACATTTTTTTGTATAACAATGCCTGGTAGTTGGAAAATGCTGTAGCTAAGTTAGTCTTTTAATATTTTATATTACATATCAAGAATTGTCAGAGTTTTTGCTCAAATGACTTTCAGGAGGAATCTCTTTTTCCAGTATTCCCCCTTACCCCTGCTTCTCTTCTGAATTATGTTGCAGAGAGAAAGTTGAAGAAACACACACATCTTCTTGCTGGAAAGTAGTAAAATTGTGAGTAACAGTTCTCTGACTTTTTCAATTTTTACCTCAGTGTGATTGGTATCATTGGTATTTGGGCTCCTTACATTATAAAGAGCAACACAAAAAAAATGATCCAGTTTACCCTTCTGCTGTAGTCGATTTTGATGGTATTTTTTCCAGGCTTGACTGTAATTGTGCCTCAAATCAGAGTGGCCAACCTGGAGAAACTAGGACAGCTCCATCATGTACCAGGGTTGAGGTTTTAATGGGACAAAGTTAATTATGCCATCCCGGGGAGCTGTGTGGGTCTAACTGGGACAGAGAGATGAACCCTTTGGGCACTTAATTTCTGCTGTCACCCCAGCAGAAGGACAGCTCATGGGAAAGCAGCTTCCTAGGGGAAGAAAAGTAAAACATCTCAGTCTTGTCAGTGCAGGTGATGGACTGCTATTATTACTATTTTATAATAAAAGAAAAAAAACAGAGAGGAATGAGGAGAGAAGGACTGTATGAAGGACAAAGCTGGGAATCATTCAGTAGCAGCTGAACAGATTATTTGATCTCACAGTGTCTGCAATTTAAATGATTCAGGGTTTTTTGTTTAATGGCTTTCTTGTAAGGCTGAATAGGTTTTCTTTTCTGTGCTACAAAAATATAGAGACCTTGTGTCTAGAGTAATATAAGTTTCATCTTAAAATACTGAGTCAAATCATGGGAGAAAGCTAGTATCATCCCCCAAATGCCAGTTCCTCAACTCTTCCATCCCACAGCAGCTTGAGCATCATGAGCTCAGTGTGCATCCTAACAGTTGAGAGAAGCTCTGAGGCACTCACAGCTGAGATTTTTAAACCTATATATGTTCTTAAACACATCTGAATGTGTCAGGATCTGAATGGCCTGCTCCCACTTTCAGAAGTATTCCAGACCCTTTGGATTTGACAGTCTCTTTGAAAGTAAACAGCGTGTGGGTTTCTTGGTGTTGCAATCACTTCTCATTCCACATGTAACTTTCTGGCTTTCCTGAATGAAACTAGAATAGGATCTTCAGCAAAAAAAAGCTGACTCAAAAGGACCAAAGAAGCAGCACTGCTGGTGTAACTTCCTTTTTTGATGAAGGTTTCTGCTTAAAAACACATTTTGTTGTACTGCTCAAGTTTAATCTGAATGTTATAATTAAACCTTACCCTTGGAGACAAGAGATTTGATAAAATATTGTGTCTGTGGTTTTGGAACTGGTCTTTTTATTATTATAAGACTTTTATTTAAATTTGATTAATGGAAACAAAGTAATTTTTAAAACTCTTTTTATACTTTTTTTTTTTTTTATAATCGAGACAAGAAGTTGATATATTGAAACTTTTCACTGGTTCATTGAAATCCTTTCAAAAAGGGTTTTTTTTTCATTCACAGCCTGTTGACCAGTCCAGTGTTTCTGAGCTATTTTTGCTTTTGTCTTACAGCATTTAATGACTCTGTTCTTCAGTTTAGTCTGAGAACAAAACAGTACCAGCTGATGTCAGAAGCAGAGGCTTGAACTTACATCCTGAGTGAGCAGCCTCCTGTTCGTGGACAGAGATCCACAAAATTCATTGAACTAATGGATTTAAAGGCAGAAGTAGTTTTAGGAGACATGGAACCTAGGCAATAGTACACCAAATGAACAGTAGTCCAAGCCTGCTGCTGATACATTAAGACATTGCAAAGGAAAAGGGTGCAAAGATGTAGTCCCAGCTAGGATAAGCCACAAATCCCTACCACCTTTGGCTGGATCAACAGGTTAAAAAGAATTATGCAGCAGTTATTACTTTTATGTTTTACACAGAGAAGAGGAGGTCAATGGCAAAACCTGTGCACAATTGCACTACAAGCTTTACACAATGAAAATAAAAATCAAGTGCTTGTTCCTACCTAAGCTGCTCTTGATATTTTTTTTTAAGAATATTTTTATGTGTTAAAGTTATTTTAAACTCTATTATTTATTAAACATTTGCAATTTGTTTTACAACAAACAGTCTAGATGCCAACATATCAAACAAATACAAAACTCCTGTGCATCAGAAAAGAGCCCAGGTGATAAAAAATGCTTCAGTTTCTGTTTTAAATGCAATAATCTTATCACATGAATTGCTATGGCATCTATCAAAACAAGCAAGGAAATAAATAAGAGAAAAAAGGAAAAGATTAAAAATTCAGAGCCAACAGAGAAGAAGCAGCATGGAAAATAAAAGAGAGGGACTGAGAAGGAAGCTGTAGATTGCTCCTTTCTTTAACCAAGGTTTCCTTCAGGCATCTTTATCCTACCAGCTCTGGAAAAAAAAATCATTCCCATAGACTAATTTTTTTTTTTTTTTTTTCCCTGAGCTTTTGTCCTTTTTGTGCATGATCCTTGCCCTTGCAGAAAGACCTGCAGACCACTACATGTCATGCCTTAGGGTGTAGGCTAAGGGATGACAAGTTATTTTTCCCATGCAATAGGACCATCCACTTACTGTGGCTGGATCCTTTGATAATCTCATTTGGTAAAATGACAGTCTGTAATCGTTGGGTATTAGAACCACTAACAAGATAACTGCTTCAAAGTTCTGTGAATTTTCTAGAATCAAGCTAATCTTCTTCTAAAGACATATGAAATCATAGTTTATGGCCCAAATACTGTTGCAAAATTTAGGTTTTTCTTCTTTGTCCCCATTACTACCGATACGAGAAATAATTTTAACACAGTAAAACCTTGTGTTTTTTCAGCCCAGCAATGATGCAGTTTTCCTGAATTAGGCATAGACAGATCCAGTATGTGATAGTTATTGCCAAGTCTTTTGCTGAATTTTTCTCTATTGCAGCATTTTTTCTCTATTGCAGCTATAATTCTACTATGGATGGGAGAAAAAGTCTCTGATGCTAGTATTTACAAAGACATTTTCTAGACCCTTTTCTTTGCCTGGTGCTGTAAGGTCTACACGTTATAACTACAGATTTGTCTAATTAAAGAATGATAATTTGGCCCTTGCTGAATGAAGGGCAATTGGCAAAGCTTCGTATGTTTGCAACAGAATTGTATGGGAAGCCAGGGTTTCCTCTTCTTGCATGATGCACAGGACTTGAGCTTACCATGTGGTTTCTTAACTCAACATGTTAGTCTGTCCTGTCAGATGGAGAGGTTATTATTTTAAATTATTGTCCCCATGTGCTGGGAACTGATGAGGTCACATCTCAAATCCTGGGTCAGTTTTGGGGCCCTCACTGCAAGAAGGACATTGAGTGGCTGCAGCATGTCCTGAGAAGGGCAAGGGAGCTGGGGAAGGGGCTGGAGCACAAGTCTGAGGAGGAGCAGCTGAGGGAGCTGAGGGTGTCCAGCCTGGAGACAAGGAGGTGAGGGGAGACCTGCTGGCTCTGCAGCTGCCTGAGAGGTGGTTGGAGCCAGGGGGGTTGGTCTCTCCTCCCAAGGAACAAGTGACAGGACAAGAGGAAACAGCCTCAAGTTGCAGCAGGGGAGGTTTAGGTTGGATATTCGGAACAATTTCTTCCCTTAAAGGTTTGTCAGGCCCTGGAACAGGCTGTTCAGAAAATTGGTAGAGTCCCCATCCCTGGAGGGATTTAAAAGTCATGTAGATGTGGTGCTGAGGGACATGGCTCATTAGTGCCCTTGGCACTGTTATGTTCATGGTTGGACTCAATGATCTTCAGCGTCTTTTTCAACCTCAGTGATTCTATGGTTCTAAGATTTATTTGTCTGCACCATCTCACTGAGCTCAGTTCTGCTGTGCCCTGGCCCTGACAGCAAGGAGGAGACCCAAAAGAGGTGGGGTTGGTGAGGGTGGTGAAGGACCATAAGTGACCACAGGTCCAAGCAAGAGGCTGTCCCCACACATAGCAGCAGGCTCTCCATGTCAGCCGTTTTCCCCAGGGGCCAGAGTTATGGGGTCTGTCTACCACATTGTGTTTAACAAGGCTGAAGAAGGACAGCTCTGTTTCCCTGGACAGCCAAGGTTTGGGCCTTCCATCAGCCCTGGCTCCTCCAGGTGATGTGCTGGTGATAGGGTGGCTGTGGCAGAGGTGACCGTATGTTGGAGGTGGCCAAGTTGAACGTGGCAGCCCTGCAGAAAGGGACTTGGGGGTACTGGTTGACAAAGAGCTGGACATGAGATGGCAATGCTCCCTTACAGCCCAGAGGGCCAACAGTATCCTGGGCTGCACCAAAAGAAGCTTGGTCAACAGATCAAGAGAGGTGATTCTTCCCCATACTCTACTCTGCTGAGACCTCAGCTGGAGTACTGTGCCCAGCTCTGCAGCCCTCAACACAGGAAACACATGGACTTCTTGGAGGAGGCTGAGAAGAGGGCCACAAAAGCCCAAAAGCTCTCCTTTGAAGACAGGCTGAGACAGTGTGGGTGGTTCAGCCCAGAGAGGAAAAGAGGCTCTGGGGAGACCTCATCATGGCCTTCCAGTACCTGAAGGGGGCCTACAAGAAAGCTGGGAAGGGACTGTTTACAAGGGCATGTAGTGATAGGATAAGGACCAATGGTCTTAAACTAGAGCTGGGCAGATTTGTAACAGCCATTAGGCAGCAGTTCTTTTCTGTGAGGGCAGTGAGACACAGGAACAGGTTGCCCAGAGAGGTGGTGGAGGCCCCATGCATGGAACCATTCAGGGTCAGGCGTGATGGGGCTCTGAGCAACCTGATCGAGATAAGAAGGTTCCTGTGCACTTCAGGAGGGTTGGACTAGATGATCTTTTGAGGTCCCTTCCAAGCCCTAGGATTCTATGATTCTATGATTCCAAGGTGCTATAACGCTATGTTGAGTCACAGGGGGTTCCTGGCACCCCCACCAGAACATTACAGGGACTGGGAGGTGAGCCAGCCCAGACTGGAGGCGAGCAGAGGAGTGAGCAAGGGCTGAGGTGGGAAGAGGAAGGCTTAGGGGTTGCCCATGGCAAGACAGGTGGCAGTGGGTCCTCCTTTTCCTTCCAGAGCTGGAGGACACACAGAGACAGGACTAGACCATGGCACACTCTTGTACTCAGCCACATTTCCTGCTTGCTACGAGGACACTGACAAAGAGGTGGTCCATGGCGAGTGAGGGTGGCTGCTGCCTGTGCTTGCTGATGCTGACCTGCTTTCCACAGCTGCAGGCCTAGATGGGTCCAGGACAAGGACCTTGTGCACTCCAGTACTCAGCAACACTAGCCCTTAGAGGCGAAACAGCACCAGAAGCAGCCTAGAACCTGAAGGAGATGCTGCTGAAGCATCCAAAGCCAACTCTAAACTGTAGGAGACTTTGCAGCAGGAACCCCAGAAGCTGCCTGGAACCTGGAGGAAACCCTGCTGCTGTATCAGAGCCTGCCTGGAACGTGGAGGAGATCCTGCTGCAGCAGCACCAGAAACCACCTGGAACCTGGAGGAGACCCTGCTGCATCATCAGAAGCTGCCTGGAACCTGGAGCCTGGTTCCAGACACCTGAGCCCTGCTCTGCTCAGCCAGGGCTGGGCCAACTGTCCATGCTCAGGGGACTCCTGAGCTTTATAACAGGGACTGAAATAAAGCTTTTGTGCAGTGTGACACGTCCGTGTGCAGCTCTCCTGTTTCATCTAGAGAGGCACACTTTTCTCCAGGGTCTCATGGCCTCCCTGCCAGGTTCATGCAGAACCAGCAGATATTGGGCTTTCAGACACCTGAAGTGGTGCAAGGTCAGTCTGTTCAACACCTGAACCGCTCCCCAGGGTTTAGACACTCTCTGTGCATCAGCACCAGTGCGGCCAGCAGGAGCAGGGCAGGGATCGTCCCCCTGTGCTGGGCACTGATGAGGTCACACCTCAAATCCTGGGGTCGTTTTTGGGCCCCTCAGAACAAGAAGGACATGGAGGGGCTGGAGTGTGTCCAGAGGAGGTCATTGCTAGGCCACTCTCCATCATCTTCGGTAAGTCATGGGTAACAGGAGAGGTGCCTGAGGACTGGAGGAAAGCAAATGTCACTCCAGTCTACAAGAAGGGCAAGAAGGAGGACCCGGGTAACTATAGACCGGTCAGCATCACCTCCAGCCCTGGAAAGGTGATGGAACAACTTGTCCTTGGCACTATCTCTACACATATCAAGGAGATGGGGGTCATCAAGAGCAGTCAACATGGTTTTACCAAGGGCAAGTCATGTTTGACTAACCTCATAGCCTTCTATGAGGAAATTACTAGGTGGATAGATGATGGTAGAGCGGTAGATGTGCTCTATCTTGATTTCAGTAAAGCATTTGACACCGTCTCCCACAGCATCCTTGTAGATAAGTTGATCAAGTATGGGTTTGATGATCAGGCAGTGAGGTGGATCAAGAACTGGTTGGAAGGAAGAAATCAGAGAGTTGTAGTCAATGGGGCAAAATCTAATTGGAGGCCTGTGACTAGTGGAGTCCCTCAGGGGTCGGTACTGGGACCGGTGTTGTTCAATATCTTCATCAACAACCTGGATGAGGGCACAGAATGTACCCTCAGCAAGTTTGCTGATGACACCAAGCTGGGAGGAGTGGCTGACACACCAGAAGGCTGTGCTGCCATTCAGAGAGACCTAGACAGGCTGGAGATTTAGGCAGGGAAAAACCTGATGAAGTTCAACAAGGGCAAGTGTAGAGTTTTACATCTGGGGAAGAACAACCCCATGGACCAGTACAGGTTGGGGGCTGACCTGCTGGAGAGCAGTGTAGGAGAAAGGGACCTGGGAATCCTGGTAGACAGGAGGATGACCATGAGCCAGCAATGTGCCCTTGTGGCCAAGAAGGCCAATGGCATCCTGGGGTGCATTAGAAAGGGTGTGGTTAGTAGGTCAAGGGAGGTTCTCCTCCCCCTCTATTCTGCCTTGGTGAGGCTGCATCTGGAGTATTGTGTCCAGTTCTGGGCCCCTCAGTTCACGAAGGACAGGGAACTGCTTGAAAGAGTCCAGCACAGAGACACCAAGATGATGAAGGGAGTGGAACATCTCCCTGATGAGGAAAGGCTGAGGGAGCTGGGTCTCTTGAGCTTGGAGGAGACTGAGGGGAGACCTCATCAATATTTACAAATATGTAAAGGGTGACTGTCAGGAACATGGAGTTAAGCTTTTTTCAGTGATGACCAGTGATAGGACAAGGGGTAATGGATGTAAATTGGACCATGGGAGGTTTAAGGTGAATATCAGAAAAAAAAAATTACTGCAAGAGTGACAGAGCACTGGGACTGGCTGCCCAGAGAGGTTGTGGAGTCTCCTTCACTGGAGACATTCAAACCCCCCTGGACATGTTCCTGTGTGATGTGCTCTGGGTGACCCTACTCTGGCAGGGGAGTTGGACTAGATGATCTTTCAAAGTTTCTTTCCAACCCCTATGATTCTGTGATTCTATGATTCTATGATTCTATGATTCTATGATTCAGAGAAGGGCAAGAGAGCTGGGGAAGGGGCTGGAGCACAAGTCTGAGGAGGAGCAGCTGAGGGAGCTGGGGGTGTCCAGCCTGGAGACAAGGAGGTGAGGGGAGACCTGCTGGCTCTGCAGCTGCCTGAGAGGAGGTTGGAGCCAGGGGGGTTGGTCTCTTCTCCCAAGGAACAAGTGACAGGACAAGAGGAAACAGCCTCAAGTTACATAAGAGGAGTTTTAGCTTGATTATCAGAAGAAACTTCTTCACTTAAAGGGTAGTTAAACATTTGCACATGCTGCCCAGGGCAGTGATGGAGTCACCATCCCTGGAATTATTTAAAAGACATAGATGTGGTGCTGAGGAACATGATTTAGCACTGGACTCCATAGACTCAATGGAGTTGAGTTGGAGTCAATGATCTTAAAAGTCTTTTTTAACCAAAACTATGATTCTATTTTGATTTGCAGTGTATTGATATAACAAACTCATAGTTGTTTTGTGGGGAGGACTGAAGATATCTGCTGCTCCTAGACCTTCTCCACTATGATGTCTCTAAGAGCCTATAAACTTCTGGGCCCTCAGTAGTCAGGCAGGACTTAGCAAAAGTTTAGTTAATGAAAGACCTGGGTGTCTCAAATGGGTTCAATTCCTTCCTTTCCTCCAAAGCACTAGGTCACACTGCTGTCTGCTATGAGAAACCCTTACATGGGTGAGGACAACAGTCCTGGTGATAACTTATGTAAAGAGATTGCCCACCTGTGGAAATACTTGGGAAAAAATTGAAGAAAACCTCAGAGTTTTTGTGGGTTTGTTTTGTTTTGTTTTGTTTGTTGAGTTTTTTGAGGGGCACTGCATAAAAATGATGAGAGAGAAGGTTGTCACCCTGCAGAACTTTACTGTTGTTGAAAGATATGCCCAGTCCCCATCTTGGAGCTGCTTGCTCCTTCCTGCCCCAGTGCTGGTCTCATCCACAGGGACCTGCTGGACTTCTTAGGCTTCCAGAATGCAGAAGGGTAGCTTTCTGCAATTTTAGTAAGCTGAATTTGCTCAAACAGAGGGTCAGGTCAGCACAAGAAGGGCAAGCTGTGTTGATAGGACAGGGGCAGAGAGAGGCAGGAGGCCCTTCCTTTTCAGGACTAAGAAGTCAAACATGCTGACCTATTTTATCTGTGCTGTCTGGGACAAGGTGTGACCAAACTGAATTTTTGCATTCTGCACTGGTAGTGTACCCAGTGGGATGACTGCTTTTTTCTAGCATCCTTTGTTTTTTGGTGTATTTTGTTTGTTTGTTTGTTTTGGTATTTTTTTTGTTTTTCATGCAACACAACAGTACTCTACATCCTTTCCATGAAAAATATAAGCCAAAGGTGTTTTTTTTCTTACAGACAAGCTACTTTTTATGGGAAAAACTCTGATTAACTTTAGTTTGTATCCATATTTTGGCTCCCTGTGGAGAAAACAGCCTCTTAAGCCCATGTAATATCATGTATGTGAGATCCTGATTGAATTTCAAGGTACTATCCATGACTGTGTGACCTCCAGCACTGCAAAGCAGCAGAGAAGAGCTGCTGTTCAGCATTTGCAACGTTATTTAAGAAAAATTTAAAAAGCTGTGTGATATTTTTCTGACCCTATGTGTTGGAGAGTAGCTAGCTTCTGCAGCCCCTGAGAGGTTTCTCACCCTTCAAGGCAGCCCTTTGAGAAATCAGCCGTTGACTCTTTAATTGTATCTCTCTTATCTTTTCACTTTTAAAAACCTCTGTGTCTGCTCTGCAGCTAGAAAGTTGGAGAGATTTTTGTGAGGCTGTAGCTGTGCTAAACATGTAGGTAGTCTTTTTCCTGTACTACTGCAAGCTGATGCTGTGAACTATAACATCCAAAGTTGGAGGAAAATGTAGCTGCTCTTTTTTTTTTGCTTTTTTTTTTTTTTTTATCTTTTCACTGTAAAACTGCTCAGGGAAATCAAAACATGCTGTTGATATTTTGGGAAAAGGTTCATTAAAAATCGATTTGGTGACCACAAATCAAGTTCTGCACAAGAATTTGTCTGTGTATAGGTTTCTTGAATCCTCACGATAAACAGCTGCAAGACACAGGGTTGCTACAGAAGGATATGTGGTTGGGGTACTGGGGGGTGTGGACAACTGCATAAGAAAATCGATTATGGGCAGTGTACACCCCTTTTATTCTCACTCATAAGGCCAGTACACATGTTAGCAGTGAGTATTACACAGGGCTGTATTTATTAAGACAGATAATTCTTTCATTTGGCTGGTCCCTGCAGCAAAACCACAATGACACCACAGAAGAGAAGGGCCCAATCATGCTCACCTCAGCTGCTCTTTCAGCCACCACAAGCCCTGCTTCCCCCGAACAAAAAGGCAAAAACGTTGTTGTTTGCACAGCCTAAAAACAGATTGTGCCTTAGGAAAATAGCCAGAGGAAAAAGCTACTTTAGAAGTACTGAGAAAAGGCTAAAAGATGTTATGTAGCCCTCAGCTATGCACTCCTTGCAGGAAAGATTTTTGTTTGAAAGCTGTGTGTAAATCCATACCATGTTTATACAGACATTGCTCTTAGAAATTTAATTCCCCTGTGCATGTTACTGTCTGTGGGGGTTTTATTTTACAAAGCCTACATCTGCTGTAGGTAGCAGGATGTTGGTATTGTTGGTCAATGCTGCAGCATTTCAGTCAACAGACTGTCGTGCTGCTTGGGCATTTTGAGAGGATTAAGGCACGAGTCATGGATTATGTCATGGATTACCTGTTATGGCAGGGCTGTTTTGAAAAACACGTGGAACTACAGGATTTAACCAGCAGAATTTATCCTGACCCCCTCCTTTCCTTTCCCCTTACCCACCCTTCTGTGCTTCCTGCTTCTCTTCCCATTTCTTCTTCTTTCTCGTGTGTTGCATTTCCTCTCCCCTTACCTCATTTCAATTACATAATTGCTCCTTTTTCCTTCATCAGCTCTCCTCTTTTCCTATTTAACTCCTCCATAATTTTTAAAGGTATAATGCTATAGAAGAGTTAAACGTAGACCATTCATGGAGAGCTGTTTAATGGCCTCAAGTTGTGCTAGCAGAAGTTTAGATCGGATATTAGGAAAACAACTATTTACTGAAAGTGTTGTCAGGCCCTGAAACAGGTTGTTCAGGGAAGTGGTGGATTGACCATCCCTGGAGATATTTAAAAGATGTGTAGATGTGATGCTGAGGGACATGGTTTAGTGGTGGGTTTGACAGTGTGCTAGGGTAACAGTATAACAGTATAACCTGATGATCTTAAATGTCTTTTCCAATCAAAATGATTCTGATTCTATTACTCAGTTGTTTGCTCCAAAGCTAGATACATCCTGGATGAACCCAGAAGGGCAACACCAGTACATTCATGAAAGAAAACATACTAAGTGTAGCTGACTGTGCTTAAGGGTGTGGTGTTCCTTTTATTTTGGCTCCCTCTATGTCTATGACTCCATCTTCATGGGAAAAGTGAGCTTGATTGTGAAAACAGCTCCTAGGATAGTGTAGTCACATTGTCAGGAGCAGGGACTTGGTTCTGCAGCTTTATGTTTGCATGTAACATTGCTCTAGATTGTAGTTCAGCTAATCTGAATGGCAGTTCAGAAGAGCTTCACTATCAGGCCTTGAGGTGGCAGTTCTTATAAAATATGACTATTGATGAAACACATTTCTGCATTTTAAAACCACTCAGCTTACATAATAGATCTCTGTTTAAAGCTCTGCTAAACTCCCCTTCTTTCTGCCTTTCATTCTAATAATAAATAAATTGTTTGCCTAACATTTGAGGAGATGTTTATTTTTTTCCATTGCAGAAGAAATTCTCATGGAAAACACATTAGCCGCCTTGGAACAAAAGGCGCAGGACGGGGAATTTCCCAGTGCATTCCAAGGCCTGATTGTTTTGCTGCGTGTTGAGAACTAGTTGGTGTGCTCATTTATAACTACATGTTTTTGTAGACAGTCATTGGGCTGCTGAGTGGAAAACAGAAGAGCTTGTGTAAGCAAGGGCATCTTGAGAAGAGCCAGTTACACACTTGTGTTACTTAGAAGCAGATGGAGAGACCTGTCTTAGTGTGAGAGCAGTTTCTTTCTGGCTGTCCAGGTAAAAGCTCTGAGACCTGTGTTGGTGTATTTAAACTACTTTTGCCCAGTAAGAAAGACACACTGAGTTAAGGGATCTGAGATTTGATGTCTCTCCTGTAGTTGTGTCAATTTTTTCACTTTCATATCTTTAGCCCTTTAAGAAGAGGGACAGTGTGTGATGATGGTAGGGATGTCAGAGGCAGCACAACTTCTGGGTGAGTCAGGTTACTTAGCTTGCAAGCTTCTGGGTGCTTATTCTATGGGAGCACTTGCGAGCAGTTTATGCCAACAAAGAGTCAGAGTATATCTAAAGTCTCAAAGATAGGGATACAGTCATGCATGCTATAATCTCTGAGATTTTCTATGGAAAGTGTGCCATTACTCCATCTAGAAAGCAGTTAGGATGCCCCTGAAGATACCTATGGAGAGCATTCTGCACTTTGTGTCCTCTGGCACCTCTGGGACTGGGCGACCAGGCATTGCAGTCATTTTGATGATATTCCTTTTTTGTCTCAGCAGGTATTTGAATTCTTTGTTCTATGTTGTCACCCCCCTGTGATCCTGTGTGTGCTCAGTGCCATAACATTCCAATGCATGCAGCAGTTGATCTTCCCACCCTGGTAGTGTGTGATGGTTCTCACGGCCCTGTGAAGTGGGTGGTTCTGTGTGTGAATGTGCTCCTGCAGCCCCATGAGTCAACTTCTGGCAAAACTTCCTGAGGCAGAGATGGAGTGAGTGTTACGACTATGAAGGAGCTGACCGACCTCTGACATAGAATCACAGGATGGTTCGGGTTGAAAGGGACCTTAAATACCATTAGTTCCACCCCCCTGGCATGGGCAGGGACACCTCCCACCAGCCCAGGCTGCTCCAAGCCCCATCCAACCTGCCCTTCAACACTGCCAGGGATGAGGCAGCCACAGATTCCCTGGGCAACCTGTTCCAGTGTCTCACCACCCTCACACCTCTCTATCAGGATGTTATGCAGTTGTTGTGACCCTGGGTGGGTGCAGAGGAAGGCTGGGGCTGTGTGGAGCTCTACTTATGGTGCCAGGGCAGGTGTCCATCTTTTAGGAGGCATTTTCAGGAGCGGAGCCATAGTAGGCAATTATGCCTATAGTGCAGAATAAACACATTCTGAATGCTGATGAATGAATCAAACAGCTGAATTGTGCAACGTGGAAATGTGGCTACTATACCCCTTCAGTAATTAATTTTCTTTTTGTCCCTGAGCCAAGTTCCAAAGCACAAAGAGAGGTTTCTGACCACTGTAAGGTGTGGCTGGGCTCTAACACTGTGTGCCACAAATTCCTAAGCTAGTTAGTGAGTGCCCCTTAAGGAAATTTGTCCTAGTAGTTCACTAGGGCTTTCTGCATGGCTGCAAAGCAGAAGGATGAATATGAAGCCTTCATTGCTCAGAGAATTAGAGAAGACTTCATCCACTCCCTGAGTCCTCTACCCTCTGACTAACTTTACTTGGATGGAAAGCTAAAACTCAGACCCTGCAGTCAGGCAGGTGGTAAATTATCACCTTCCCACACTCTGCTAACTTGGTTTTCTTTCTGTGAGTGAACTAGAATAGGGTCACAGGAAACCAAGCTGCACTGAGAAGTCCAATGAAAAATGGAAGTGGGGTGTTTTACACCCAGGAAATAAAGTTGGAGAGAGTTCAGGACACAAAAGCAGGGTGGGGAGGCATGGTGGGGTGTGTTGGCAGCAGAGCAGCTTGTCTCAGTGTGTGCACAGAGCCAGAGATGCAAGTCTCCAAAAACAAGTTGCAGGGTGGTATTTCTTTGGCAAGGTCTCCAGGCCAAGTCTTTGGCCAGAAAGCAGCTTTGCCAAAATTGACCTTTAAGCACGAGAGGGTAACTCCTGCCACTCAGAGACATTTCAGCTTGGTGTGGGCAGCTCTGCCAGTTTTCCTGACAGGCTGTAAATGCAGGGGGTGAAATGCCTGAGAGTATAAAGGAGACACCTTTTAGCAGGGAGAGATTTGATGGGAAAGGTCTGAAGTTCAATACATGCTCTGATGTCTGAGTGGTGCGCTCCTCAGGGGTCCAAACCTGCTGCTGTAAAGCAGAACATCTTTACAGCAACTCTAATTTGTGCTGATGGCTGAGTTGGCCTCTGGCCAACGCAAAGTTGGGGCAAGCAGAAGGAAGGCTTGCAATCACCTCTTCCTCTCCACCACAGCCGTCGCTGTGCCGAGCATAAGCTTGGCTCAGTGTGGGACTGTGTCACTGAATGCTTCATAACAGAATGCATCGGGTCCAAAGCGTGCATTCTGGTCTATCAGATAAGCAATATGCCTTTTTAAAATTGTCACCAGCACCTTTATACATGCCAATTCTGGTGATAATTGCTGAATTTCTACATTTAGAGGAAGCAAGAGGTTCATTAATACCACAATGTGCTATTGTTTATTGCACGTGTTCTGTTCCTTCTAAATATAGAATTTTAGGTAATTATCACTGTGGCTATTTATTTACTCATTATAGTTCAAATAGAGATACTTAAGATCTTGCAGTAATATTTATTTTTAAAAGTTTGGAATCTGAAAAATCTCTCTCTTAGATGGGTTCAGCTCTTAGCTTCCTATAAAAATTTCATATCGCATTTTTGGATGGCCATCTGGTTTGTTGAAGCCTGGAAAATCTGCCTTACACCAACGCAGAAATTTTGCTGAACAACAACAACAAAAAAGAAACAAAACCAACACCCAACCCTCATAGAAATCAAAGGGCTTTCTGCTGTATTCATAGCAATTAAAATAACTTTGTATCTATCTTTTGTTAGTCTTTAGTACTGAAGGATTGCAAGCCCTTCACAAAATTAACATATGGAAAATAGTCAAGGAGATAATTGTATTTTCCTTTGTTTTGTTTGTGTTGAGAATACTCAGAGTTTTGTCTAAAATACTAACGAAACTTGGACTTAGACCACTGGTCAATCACAAGTTTCCTTTGCCCTGTGCATGGCATGCCACTCATACCTGCACGTGGCTCCTGAAATTTGAGTTTTAGACTACCTATAAATTCTGCTCTACCCTTGCAGCACACAGTGCTGGATTTTTCTAGCAACAGCTCAACTCCTGACTGAGTATGACTTTCTTCATGTTGGTGCAGGAGAAAATGGTAGATAAAAAAATGCTGCACATAAAGCTGCAGGACCATGTTGTTGAGCAAAGTGCAAAGCACTGCCTGAAATTTCCTTGAAAGTCCCACTTGGCTGAGTCCTGGTTGACTGCAAAGGCTCTGGCAAGCAAACATGGAGAGAGACAAATTACTTGCTTAGACGTCCTCCTGAGTGGAGATGCAACCTCAGGGTGTTTGTGACTGTTGGCAAAGTGCAGCCATTTGTATTACTTAGGTGTCTGGGGTTCTGCTGTAGTATTGCATTAGCCTGTGCAACCACAGAAGAAGAGGTGTTTTATTTAAAAAAAAAATAACTATTTTAAATTCACTTTGTTAACTTTCTGAAAACTATCCATGCCTAGTGGACATTTGTGAGGGTGAGTATGAGAGGCTGAGGTATCTTCAGACTCAGTGCTCCTCACAGGTTAAACAAGAAACATCATTCCAGGCTCTGAACTGTGTTTGATGTTTAAAGAAGAGGTCCTGAACAGCAACACGTTGACAGTGGTACCCTCTTTTCTGCTTGTGTCTCTGAGAATCTGTGAAAATAGGTGAAAATATTTTGGTGCACAAGGTACAATTTAATACATATATCACAAAGTAAAAAGCAAGGCAGGAGAAAGAAAGACAGAGCACATCTTTTTGGAGAGCTGAAGTATAGCCTTTAGTAATTTTCCACTTCTGGTGATAGATCACTGTCTTCACTTTTTGGGCAGGTATGATAATAATTAATTACTGTCAAATATTTATATCGCTCCAGACAATTGCAAAGACTTCCTTGCAAAAATTACAGGTCAATGGCCTCAGGAACATTATGATCCATACCAGCATTAATGTAGAAGGCATTATATTGAGCAAAGGGCGGAGGGGAAACCTGTGGGGTTTTGGAAAAAAAATGTTAAATTACAGTATTCTTGCTGTCCACTGATGAGACTCTGCTGTACCAGTCAAGATAGAGTCAAGGCTGTGTTTGTTTTCCATGCAGAGAGACTCTGCATATCCCTCACATACGTGCCTATAGGACATCCTTCAATGTATTTAAGGGCTAAATATGCCCAGTGATTTCCCATGCTGCTGGTCAGGTAAATGGGTAGGGAACACACAGGATTTTCAGATGCTCTCTTGAAGACTGATGTAGATTAATTCTAACAAGACTTGGTAATGACTTTGGGATTTGTCTACAAAGAACAGGCAATTAGGCCTCTCCTCATGTTTGCTTACATTTCATAAAAAAAAAAATAAATTAAAAGCAATGCCCAAATAGGTGTTAATTGTTTAAAAAATACTTTTTGTTTGTTTGTTTATGCTCTTAGCAGGTTTATGCTGATTAATCTTCATCTCTTTTTTTTTGCTACTGTACTGATTGATCAGGTCATCAGACTGATACAAGATATGTTGTGCTTTTGTTCTTTTTCTTCCTAGTTTTTAATGTTGAAATGATTATTGTTCTGTTCTCCATGTATTTATTCATTGTTTTAGGTACTTATAGAGAAATAAGCATTCCTGTGAGGCATTGCCTGTTCATGCTGTGGTAGTGTGTTTTACCTTTCTTTGATGTATGGCATTTAAATTGTTTGCTCACCTCTCTTTTCCCTCCTGCCAACCTCCCATTACCATGAGCTTGTCCTACATTTGTTGGAACACGCTCAATTAGAACCCTCCTGCTCTTTTTCCTCTGTTCTGTACAATTTTGTGTACATTTTGCATGTTTCTTTTGCATATTCCTTCCCATGGTGACCTTATCAGCACTTTTCTAGTTCCTCAAAATCTCAGAGAATCCAGTTGTTCTTGGCACAAAAAGCATGTACACATACTGGAAATTATTATTTTTTCTTCTTCCTAAAATTTCCTTTCTCTTAAATTTTATCAGAAAAGGGAACATTTTAATTTCAGGTTTCTAAGTCAACAAATAGCTTGGGAGCAGGTTTGGTTGATTTTTTTTCACAGTTGTTATCTGTTCTGTAATAAGGTAGCCAACTCTGGCCAGAGGAGATGCACTAAGAGGCACATTAATTGCTGTTGGTGTACATTGTGAACATGACAAGGCTTTTGACAGTTCCTTACAATTGATCCAAACTAAAGCACCAAGCAGGAAGTAAAAATCTATTTTCAAAGTGACACTCAAAGTGGTTATCAATGGATTTCTGTCAAAATGAGTCTCTGTAAGAATCAGTCTTGGCCTGGTATTAACAAAAACTGTGAAATCCTGGATGACCACATGTTGTGCTCATTAGCTTCATGCATGGAATAGGAGGCTGGAAGAGTCCTGGAGGATGGGGTTCAGAAATTCAAAAATTCTTGGCAAATTTGTGATGATAAGACTCTTGATGGGTTACAACATCAGCAGGTGCAAATACCTATATTAAGGCAAGACTATATATCTGTACATGCCTTCAGTCTGGGGAGAGTAAGATGCAGGGTTGTGGGATCAGCTGCAGCTGCAATGAGTTGCATGCATTTTCTTGCCATGAAAAAAAAATAAGAAGGAAAGAAAAAAACAAAAACAAGAAAAGTCAAAGCTGTGTTGAAACAAGGCTTGTCTATAAGAAATGAGGAAACGGTTCTATTCTGGCTGATGACATCATATTTGAAGGAAAGTCCAATTTTTTATGTCTTCCTCCAAGTCTGGATTCATGGCTTTTATCATCACTGTTTGCAGAGAGAGTTATTTGAAGTGCATAAAATATTCCCTGCTAGGTAAGACCAAATTAATTTGGTTCATGCAGCTTTGAGGAAGATTATGGTGGCAAAGAGTTTAGTAAGACACCTTTCACCATGAGAAACAGAACAAGTTTTCCCTGTGCCCAATAAGTAGGGCAAAAAGATAAACATTTCAGCTGCAGCAAGAAAAAATTCTTGCTAGATTTGGGACAGAAGAAAAGAGAAATATTGGAAAAGATTTCAGGGTCTTCCCAGGCAGTGTCCTTCATCAAAACAAGTGTCAGCTGTGACAAGAGAGAACTGGGCAGGAGGATTGACCCATCACAGTTCCTACTGCTATTACATTTTTAATAGGAAAACTGCATCACTTACTGACCTGGCACTGCCATATTCAGATATTTTAAATTCAGCTTCATGAATATAGCTGTATTTTTCTTACCAGCTGGTTGAAAATACCTCCACAGTTAGGGTTGTAATGCAGTCTGAGTTGCACCATTGGGGACTTGAGACTGATACGCCAGGGTGTGTAGACAATGAGATTGGTTTGTTGATGTGTTTCTCTGAGGGCTTAGCAACATTCAGACCTCTTTCTTGGGTGTAAGTGAAATTTACCTACAAAGGGAAACTAAGCATTTTACAGTGGAATAAATTAGTCTGCATTGACTATAGTAAGACAGCTTTGACATATGGGTAAAAAATCTGGTAGGAAATGAAATTATCCTAGATTAAAGTCAGTTGAAATTATTAGCTCAAAAATATAGAAATATTTAGAACTAAAGACTAATGGTCTTATAAACAGTGTTCAAAATCTAGATGTTTCTTGGGAAAGTTTCAACTTTGTTACTAGTTGGTTTTTTTGAATTTAAGATTTTTGTGACTGAGCATTCTTTAAACTCAAAGTAAAGCCTGTTATATGTCTAAAAGGCAGGATTTATATGTTTGTTTGTTTGTTATTTTGTTGTGGGGTTTTTTTAATCAAAAGTTGTTCATAACAAAATTAATATAAACAGATGAGTAAACTTGAAAGTTGAGTATGTTGAAGGGTTGAATTTATTATTTTGGCAGACTGCTTCCTTTCCCTGATATCAAATTTATTTTAATCACCTGTCAGCCTTTTACCTTTGCTATTGTATTTACTACTTTGGAAGCCTAAAATTTAAAGAAGATTTAAAACTGAGATCAGTGGGTCTCAATCTTCTATTAAAGATTAAAATATTAAGTTTTTAGTGAACGGTATTAAAGATGAACAAATACTTTCAGTCTGATCAAGTGTGTCCTTCCTTGCCTCTCTCTTCACTAACAAACAAGCTTCTGTAGTATTTAGTTATACTTTTGCAAATGATGGTCTTAAAAGAATGAACACTATTGGTTTTGGGATATGGTTATGTAAGGAAATGCACCCTTTCAGACTAGAAGTTCTGATTTTTCTAACTTTGTTTTTTTCCTACAGATAGGTCACTGGAATGGAAAATATTTTGTTAACAAGAAAACAAATGCCAAAACTTTCAGAATGGCATGCTAGGGTTTTTGTAGGGAATTTGAACCTAAATGTTTTTCTTTTCTCCGGACAGAATCATTTTAATATCTGTTCACCGAGAGCAGTAATGTTCTATTTACAGAACCAATATTGGAGTAGAAACATGCTTTTAGGATTTACATGGATATAATTAATATATTACTTTCCTTTTTCTCCTTTCCTCTTCATGGATATTGAGGCTAAGGTTGGTATCGCTAGAATATTTCAGGGCAGAATCTCAGCCTTTGGTTCTCGTATTTTATAAAGCTAGTAGCAAGAATAAAATGATAGTATTTCAGTGTGGTGGCCTTATTTAGCACATAATCTGCTGTTAGCAGGCCCAAGTATATTTACCCCTCCAGAGCCTTTCTCATATAGAGGTACAGCCTCTGTCTTGGCTTTAAGTTACCAGTTCATAGAGCTGGCTGCTAATCTAGTTGAAAACTGCAAAGATTAGGTGAGATAGTATGAACATTCTGTATTCCCTGTTGTGATTGTAGCTGAAGTGTTGTTAGTATTTAGGATTAGTAAACCCAGGGGCAGCATCTACTTAGCGTGTTTGCTCCCAAGGTACAGCACTGTTACAGCTCAGGATATTTACACACAAGTATATTCTGGACTGGGTTAAATTAGCAACTTTGTTTACAAAAATACCATCCCTCTCTGATCAAGGGAAAGTACACACCAAATCACAAGTGTATCTTAGTCTTTTATGTTGACCTTAATGAGGCTTCAAAATTAATCCAGGAAGCATATGGTATTTTTGTTCTTTTAAATAGCCTTTTACCAGCACTCCTCCACACAAAATGTTCCCACACTTCCAGGTAATAGAGCCTTAAAAATTAATCCTTAAAAGAACAGTAATATCATGGTGGGGAACACAGGGTGGGGAGGAGGGAACTGCTAGACTAGGATTGGAGACTTTCACATCATTCTTGGCTATACCACCAAGTTGCTACACCACTAGAGGCAAGTTTCTTATCCCTCATATTTAGTCTCTCTGTGCTGTAAACCTTCCAGATGGCTCTTAATTTTTTTTTTTTTTTTTTTTTTTTTTACAGTGGTCCTGTAACCTCAGCAAGAATCCCTAGGCTACACCTTTTCTCCTTGAATCTGCAAATCCAAATCTCAAAGCAAAGTTCTGCTTACCGTGGGTGCTGGTGCCAGAACTGGGTCACAGGCACTCCAGACTCCAACTCTGTCCTCTGAGGCATTTCTCATGGTCTTCCAGTACCCAAATTTAGCTAAAAATTACACATTTAAATGTACTGAATGGAACAGAACACTGCAATTTTTTTTAATTTTTTTTTTTTTTTTTTTTTTTCAGGAGAAAGAACTTGATGTTTAACTGCTGCAATCTGTATATTTGGCAATGTTCTTTGTGTATTCAAAGGTTAAGTCCTATATTGGCTGATATGAAAAATACCTTGCTTTTCTTTGGAGACAATGCAATAGCAACATGAATTCTAGCTCCTTGTTTTGTTGCGTCCTGTTTGTCTTTCCTTCTTCTCATTTGATTGCATTTAACCCTTATTCACATCTCATAAGAATTGTTGAATGCTTTGGAACTGGCACTCCAAGGCAAGAACTAATCCTCAGGGATGCAAGGCTTTCTGTTGCGATGCACAATCTGTTTTATGCCACTAATGACAATATAAGTCTATTAGACATGAACTGAATAGATGAAAAATAGTCTTTGCATTAGGGTAAGGAGCTGTCACTCTGCTGGCAGCCCTGCAGAGAATCACACATCAAAGCCACCACACCGAGCTAATGCTGCACTTGTCCTGCAGCTATTCCAATGTCCCTTATGCACTCACTGGGTGTAGGGTGGACGTGTGTGGACAAGAGGAGCTGACAACATGTGAGGAAGAACTGTGGGAGGTGAAATGAATGTAGCTTTTATCCTTTTATTTATTTATTTATTTGCTTTTCAATAGAAAAACCTTGTAATAACAACACAGTCAAAGCCTAACTTTTTTGTTGTTGTTCCTGCCACTTTGTAATAAAAATGGAATTTATTTATTTATTTTTTTTAAAAAATATGTTTAATAAGAAATCGTGGAAAGTGGTTTTAAAAGTAGGAATGGTGTCCTAAGCAGCTGCATCAAAACCAGATGGTGTTGTTTTCTGGGTGATGGTGACTATTGAAATGAAGGGTGTTTTCTGAGCTACTGTAGTTTTGTTGTTTTTTGGTTTGTTGGTTTGGTTTTTCCCTAGATCACAGAGAAATAATGGGTTTAGTTTGTTTTTTTGTCACTATGCACAGCAAGGATGGATGGGTAAAAGAATCCAGATAAGAAGAGAAGTGGTTGTATGTGAGATGGTCACAATCCTGGCAGCAACTTGTTAAAATATTTAGGCTGACTTGTGAAATATATTTCATTTGTATATTTTAGATGCAAAGTGTCCAAAAAAATATGACCTTGTGGCTGTGTTTGGTGAAGATCTAGGAGATGAGGGTGCAGCTGCTGCAGTGTGCACCCCAGTTCTCAGAGGGTGTAAGGTCCTTACGGGCTCACTTACAGCCAAAATCCAGCCCATGTGCAAGTGTCAGTCTTCAGTGCATGCAAATATGTGTGTGCAGTTCCCATATGCTCTTGCAGGTTTGTAGAATCTTGAGATTAATATTTTTTTTATTTTTTTAATTTTTTTTTTGTAATTGCCCATTATAAGATGTATCTCAGATCTGAGATTTTTTTTCTCAAGCAATGCAGTATGGCTGGTTTATTTTTAAACTCTCAAATAGCTGGGAAAAAAATCAAGGACAACCAGAATAAATTCATATAATCTAACTTTCTAATTTTACCATTTACCTTAAAGGAAGTAGTTTAAAGACAACTGATAACTAGGCTCAACATATATAATGTATGACTTTTTTTTTTTTTTTAATGAGAGGAAGAGTTTGAGTGAAATTCAGAGTTTTACAGACAGGGTTAATAGATTAAAACAAACAGTGCAATGCTGGCCTTCAAGAAAAAAAAAAAAACACCAACAAAAACAACAGCCTTTCTCTGCTCTCTCTGACATGCAGAAAAAACTTTGTGTAGTAGTTTTGATGCTCTTAAGAGTTGTATGAGGAAGCATGGCTGTTTGTGGGAGGATTTTTTATTAATTTTGGGTTGCTGTTTTGTTTTGTTTTGTTTTAAATCAAGCCAGCAGAAACCTCCCAAGTAGATAAAACTTATCTTTTTTCCTACCCAAATTCTTTGATATTGGATTATAGCCAGGACACCAATGAAATCATCCCACAGTGACATCCTATACATTTCCAGCAACTTCAGACCTTGCTCTCCCATCACTTGTTGATTTCTGTTTGCATTGCACTGTCTGCTGACACTCATTATACCCAATTACTCAACTCTTGATCAAGACAAGGTTGTGATTGTCCTGTGACAAGGCTGCTGCTGGTTCAGACAACAATGCTGTGGGGCTGTAGAGACTGTGCTACTGGTCTCAGCACATTGTGTTGTATTATGTCAGGGTGTTGAAGCTGGGCAACAGAAGACAGGACATTGAAGATGCTTAGGTCACTGCCAGCACTGAAAGCCACTTGGTCCCTGTCTCTGCAGCCCTTTCCTTTTCCTTCAGTGATGCCCTGCACAGCCGTTCAGCCTGGTCCCTCCAGTGAAGTCACGGCACATCTTTTTTAACCCCTACAAACCTGAGCCTTGGAAGTCACAAACTCTTTTTCCTACAACTCTGTTCACAGCTTTAGTGCTATATCTCCTCATCTAGAGTCTAAAAGCATTTCTGGTGAGCTAATATTTGGTTGTGCATTAATATCGTCTATTAGCATTGAGAGATTTTTCTCCTTCACTGGTGCACATCCTTTGTAGTCAGACAGCAGTCATAGCAGATAGCAGCTTTTATATTAGGTTAATCGAGGCATCCTCTGGTCTCCACTACATGACAGATTTCTCTGTCCACTTCCATGCTCTACACCTATTTCATCTGAAACTGGGCTGCTTTGAACAGGAAGAGTAAGACTGGGTGGTCTTTCTCCCTTTTTTCATACTTTTATCATTCCCTCCTCTGTCTCCCTCGCTGCCTTATTCTGCATTTGTCTCCTTGAAATTTGCCTTCCACTAAAGCTAAAGCAGCTTCTGATTTCAGGTTCCATATCACAGCAGTGATGAACTGTCTCAGATGAGAAGGGCCAGAGGAACAGCCCTGCTTTGTTTCATTCCTGTCACCGAGATGCCCCGTCGCTGCACCTGAGTGCTCAGGTATGATTTTTCCTCAGGTAAATGAAACACGCACAGACAGGGTAAAATATTGGAAGCTCACTGTGCTCACCCCCAGGAACTTGAAATCACAGCTGGGCTCTCCCTAGCCTCTGCTCCTTTTCTGATAGGGAATAAAAGTTGGTTCAAACGGATTATACAACTTTTGATTCAGCCTTTTAACTATTGCATTAAAGCTAAAGAGGCTGCCAAGGGAGGCGGGGAAGCCAGATTGGAGGGGGAGGAGGTGAGAGGTGGGAGAGGGGGAAGCAGGGAGAGGAGTGTGGAAAGTCTTAAAGCCAAGAAACTTGAAGAAATGGGGGGGGGGGGGGAATAGGGGGGTGGAGTTAGTGAAAGAAGAGTTATTTTCAGATCACTCTCTCTGTAGTTGGCATAATTTTTAATCAGAAACTATTTTCTTTTTTGTATACACTGGAGAGAATTAATTAATGAGCCATTGTCTTAGCCTTCCCTCCCCCCACTCAGAGCCCTCCCAGAACATTGGAGGGGCCTTTGCAAAATCACAACAGCACTGCAGGGTATGCTCTGTTGGAGTAACAACCCTTTTTCTGTGGGCGAAGCACATTGCTCTCGGCAGCATCCAGCCCCTGGCATCATCTCTGATAACCCGCCTGAAGCTTATTGATAGCCTGGCATGACATATGTGCTCCCATGTCACCTCATGTGGAGACATACTCATTCCTGCTGAGTGTATTTCTGGAGACAGTAGCTAGAGGTCCAGTTCTGCTGTCTAATATTAGATATAGGGAAAGCTTCCTAATGTTTTTGGCAGGCAAAGCCTGGCAAGAGCAATTCTGGCTCCCCCACTTCTCCACTCAGACCTCTTCAATAGTTTCTGTATCTGTTTGATTCATTTGGCTGCTAAATGCAATGGTACAAGGCTTGAAAGTTTCTTTGTAACTGTTGTTTTGAGTAGTCTCACTTGCTGGAGTCAGCCGGAGCATCAGTATATAAGCCATATATGCCAGCAGAAGATCCAGCCCACTGCATTAAACTGAGACTAACACATGTTATCAGAGTCTTCTGGCATGTGAGATCACAAATGAGTTTATATACATAATGGAATGGTTTAAATTTCCACAGTAACACATTGCTGATTGAAAGAAGGTAGGTAAGACTGAGCTGGGATGTTGCACACCATTTTACTGCAGGGAATGAAAACACATAATTCAACCATTCAATTAAACTAAAGAAAGAACTTAGGTGGGTGGAATATAGCTACTTACATTTGGCACAGTACATGGGATAATACCCATGCTACTGTCATCCTAAGTAGTTCTAAAGATGGGGCATGGCCAGGATTTTCATTGATGTAATGCTTTTTATTGGGTGAAAACTAATTGGCAGATTTGGTTTTTAAAGTCTGTCTTAAAAGGAGAAAGCTTGCCTTAAAATTTGGGGCATTTCACACTGAGATTACCATTAGCAAAACAGTGGTGTTGTTTGATGGCAAAGCACTAGAAAAGAAAATCAGATAAACTAGTTTGATTATTTATATAGGCTGGAGGCTTTGGAGCTGGGGACTCTTTAATGGTAGTGGGGTAACTTGACTGTGTAGTGCCAGTAGGAGAAGGGAATCTGTCCTCCTGACTAAAATGTTGTCTGATGAAGGAAAGTTCTCTGCCTAGGTCTGGTGGAAAAACCATCTCCAAACTCATTATAACTTTACTATGAAATGTAGTCACAAACTGTAGTAATATTATTACTAGAGGTTATTGCTCTTCCATAAACTGTGAAGTGCAGTAATAAAGGCCCTGCCTAGAAGAAAAGGTGCTTTCACACTGTTGCATTTACCTGTGTGCTGCTTTGGTTCCAGTTTGTACTGGAAGTCATATCCTTTAGAGAGAGTACTTGTTTTGTGAGAACCAGTCATTAAGCATGTGAGAGAGTTCTTACTACTTCTAGCATCAACACACAAGTTTCTCTGGCTCTCCTCAGAATTTTTGATTAATGAAACAAAACTTTTCATTATTGCAGACCTAAGGAAACCATGGTGTGTTTCAAGAAAATTCTGTGTTTGTCTGATTCAGGGTATTCAGGTATGATGGGGAAAGTGTTGCCCTCCCCTGCTTTGCCTCCAGTGTAGTTGCTTTTCACATTGTGCAATGTATATTTCATTACCCATTTTCAGAAGCCAAGATTAGAACAATTGCCAACTTTTAATTCATAGAAGTCCTATACTGAAACCTGAAATATTCAGTAAAAAAAAAAAAGGCAAATTTGATCAATAGTACCTTTACACCTTGTTAGATTAAAAAAAGAAGCTGCAAAAAACAGTTTTCTTTTTATAATTTTTATTTTAATGAACCTACTTATCAGGACTTTCTACTTAGAGCTGCAAAAGATATAGGTTTGTGACTGAGAGAAAATGACCAGGACAAAATCCTTGTAAAGTGGAAGTTGCTGCTCACTCAGCCATGCAGATTTTAGCCTTATATTTCTCCTGGTCAACACTGTAAAGAGAGGTGGAAGGATAAGGATAGCAGAATTTCTCCATTAGCTTTCCTGATGTTCATTTGATCAATAACTCTCTCTTGCTGACCTGTTTTAGAGGAGACTGTTGATGTCTGCTAGCTGCCTGCTGGTGTCTGTTAGTTCCCAACTCCTGCTTTGAAAGCAGCACAGGGGTGGAGGAGCTGCTTCTTCTGTATATTGCCAATACTGAGCTGCTCTAACTACATCTTCTAAATGTCCATGTACTACTGGAAAGTTTGGCTCTTAATAAGCAGAGCTCTCACATAATGGAATTAGATCACTTCCTTCATCTTCTCAACAAGTGCATTAATAAAACCCCAAATGTGAAACTTAAAAATTGTCCCTGCAGGTTACATATGGTTTAGAGGTGGAACAGACTTTTGATTTCTTCTCTACCATACATTCAAGATTTGCAGCAGAGACCTTCAACAAGAGGAAAACCTATGGCAACCTTCTGAACATACTCGGTTTGAGCTCAAGTTCAGGTGCATAGGAGTATTGGAACTTCTAAGAAATCCATGGTATATAAATCAAAGCCTCTTTGACTTTTGTTTAAATTAGGTACTTAGGGCTTGAATTCACAATGCACACAGATTTTCTTACTGCCCAGGAATCAGGGAAGCATTACCTGTAATATGTGCGTTATTCCTCCATGAATTTTTCATTAGTTTCTTCTGGTTCTTTGAGTTTTTTTCAATGCAAGTAGGTTGTGCCAGCAAATAATGAAAGCATGGTGAAAACACCTACCTGTTTTATAATCTCAGCTTTGTAAAGATGTGTTTAGATGAAAAAAAACAAACAAAAAAACCCCAAAACTCACAAAAAACCAAAAAACAGGAAAAAAACCCCATGCCAAACAACCCTCCAAAAAACAACCTGTGAAAATGACTTGTGTTAACAGGCACAGGGACAAGGGAGGGGTAGATAACAGTTTTTCTAACTACATAAACTTATAATAGTTCAGAATACTGTTACACATGTGATTAACAGCAGTCTGTCAGATAGAAAGAAATAGCTACGGAATAAAAAAACAATGCTGAGGCAGAACTCACAAGTCAAAAGCAGTTTAAGCATATACAAAGGTAATAACACTGCTTAAAATCCCTATAGAGCATTCAGGACGGGATGGAAAGTGGGGGGACTGAGTGAGGAAGAGTTGCAAAAACAATAATTATCCTGGAAAAAAGAATAATATTCCTGGAAAAGGAAGGTGGTTTCTCTGAGATACTCTCCCCTCTCCAGCACAGTACAGTGGGGCTGTGGTGCCTGCTGAAGTGTAGCTGCAGAGACTGATTCCTCCTGGCACCGTTCCTTGCATGGACAAATTTCCCCAGTATTGCGTGGGCGTGTGGAATTGCAAGTGAAGGGAAGGAGAAGGAGAGGGTGGAATTTTACCCAGAAAGATCTGAGTGATTTTACTTGTGCAGGGACAGTATGGTTGGGCCATCACTTTTTGAAGAAAGTGAGACTTTGGGGACTGTCAAGTAAATTAACGTCCATTTGCCAGCACTTTCCAACTGTTCAAGGAACGCTGCGGCTTCACCTTTGCATTTTCCAGTACAGTGAAAAATGTATGTGACCCAGTTGTCATGACCCTGCTAGATAACAGAAGCCTGAAATACATTTCAGGTATGGAAACTGTGAGTTCTTAGACATGGTCAGTTCTCTCTGGACATTAGATTTCAACTCTTCACTCAGTGCAGGCAAGGAACATCAGCTTACAGCCTGTCTGGTATAACAATGGTCACAGCCTGTCTGCAGTAGGCTTCCAATGGATTGGACTAGAAGTCTGAATACATAAATACTGAGCCTTTTAGGACCTGTGGTCTTTCTGACTTAGCTTTTTGTTCTCCATGACAGCATAGGCAGTACCGACCCTGAGATCCATCAGTCATATATTATTCCAAAATGGATGGTGAATGAGTGGATACAGCCTTTGCTAACTGACAAGTCTTATACTGGATGTATACTAGATGTATGTAATGTAGATATATATAATACAATATACTGGATGTAACTCTAGATTAGCATCATACATGCCTTAATTACTGTGGGTTTCCTGGTTTTATAATTTAAAATATTTTATAGTTTGAAGATAGAAGGAAAATACAAAAAAAAAGGTTACTTTCTTTGATATATCCCACAAAGTCTGACAGTGGGTGCTCTGCAGTCCAGATCAGTCAGAGCTGCACATCGTTTTTGGTCAGAATTACATATTTTGCTCACTTGAGTGATAATGGTAGTCTTTAATAGAATTTACTCAACTTATCATAATAATTCTAGTAATATAAGACTGCTTTATGATATTACATTAAGATATGACCTTCCCCACCCTTCTCAAGCCAAAGGAAAATATAAGCATGAGACAATTCATTAAGAGGGATCCAAATATTTGAACTTATATTTACGTTTTACTATTTCCTTTTTATATAGAGGAAATGTTAATGTTCTTGCAAATTGTTTATGTCCACAAACAAACAAACCAAACCAGTGAACTGAGTTCTAGTTCATACATTTTCTACATAATAAGTTGTATATATGAGGTAGATCCTTCTGGTTATTGGAATAATATAGAAAGGAGCATATATAAGGTGAGATGGTGTGAAGTGCCACTCTAAATGGAGAAAATAGTGATACTGCCAAGTACTGGTGTTAGAGAGGTGTAAGATACCTGGAAAGGGTGAAATGGAGTACACACAATAAACTGTTAGCTGTTTCCAAGAAACCCCAAAATGACCCAGGTAAGTGGCCACGGCAAGTTTGAGCCTTTTATGCTTGTTGTGTGCTGAATGACTACATTCAGCTGGCTAAGAAGCTCTTAGATTTACAGCCAGTTGTGAAAGCTTATCTGTGTGAACTTACAGTTAAACTTTATTCTTTGGCAACACTCATTTGTCACACGAAGAAAAAATCTAACAACATGGATCGTTCTGAGTATCAATATATTATGAATTGACTGAAAATTGACAAAAAAACAGAGCTGAGAACTTTCTGAAGGAAAGCATTCAGCTCTGCTCCCCCCCTCTGCCAGCATTCAAAGCTGGCATGTGCAAGCAAAGTTAGACTTGCTTCTTCACTAACTCCTGTCAGTGTGGATCAGAGTTAAGCCAGCCACAGGTAGTAAGGGCTATGCTGATATATAATTTGGACAAGTGGGAAATAAGATGTGGTTTTTCCATTGACCAAACTCTACACAAATGTCACTGTTCAGAAATAAAACTGCATGTCAGTGAAGCATATGGGAAAGCACCGTGGTCTTCAGAAAATGGACCAAAACATTCCTGTGGTTATTACTGCCAGCAACCAGGTCTTTGACAATTTTATTATAATAGAATTATTTTTTTTAGGGGGATGAGCTGTAGTATCTTTGTAGTCTTGAGAGAATACTCCATATAAAGTAATTTCTGCTTTCAAGTGACCCATACACACTGCAGGTCACAAAGGGAAGGATATATACAGGCTTTATTCCATTGTTCAAACTTCTGTCTGAATGTACAGCATGAGTGGGTGTAAATCATCACAAATTCTGGTTTGGTGCTCAGTCTTGGAAAATCTACAGCTTTGTAAAAGGAACCTGAGAGTTGTTGACAGTCAGCTCTTTCTGGCACTTGATGGGGAAAAAATCAAACAAAAGCAAGACATCTGAGAGGATAGTATATTATAATAGAATAATCAGCTCCTCTCCTAGTGACTTCTCAGCTTTTCTGTTTATAACTGGAGTGATTGGTCTTTATGCTGGGGTAAATTTGTTGAGTTTGCACCAGGATGATACAGCTGCTCATTAGCCACTGCTTTCAGAGAGCAAAGCTAGAAACAAGCCAAAACGATCAATAGTTTTAATTCCTTTATCCTGTAACCTGTGGATTCAGGGTAGGAAAAATCATTTATTGGCACAGTGGGTTTCACCTCTGGGCTCATGTTTTGGTTTATATCACCAATGGATAAGTTTGTTGGTCCCTATCTACCCGTAGAAACATGAACGTCTGAGACGGAAAAGTATTATTAGTACATGTTTATCACCCTTGCCAAGGCAAAATTTTCCCCTATAAATCCCAAGCACATAACTTGGCACATTTAAGCTTCTGCTCTAGAGTCCTCCAGATGTGAAGTGCTGTATACGTTGTGTTTGTGAAAGATCATGTACTGGTGTGCTAGGCTTGCCTTTACAGAAATAAGGTTCCTTGAGCAAAAGCCTCCAGGATTGTGCCCTTGTGTTTTGAGGTTTGCTGTGTGGATGTGTGACCAGTTACACCATTTTGTACAAGTGTGGATCTGGTTAGTTTTATTAGTCTCTCCTTTGCATGAATGTCAGATTAAAAACTGAAATATGGTAGAAATAGTTCCTCTGAAAATTCTTAAAATAAAGCAGCTTTCACAGTGGGACCTAAAATACCAGCAAATATCCAAGTGAGATTTTTTTTTTTTCTTTATGCACTTTTAAAAATTTATTTCATAAATCAAGAGCGACAGCAAGATGAAATGACAGATTAACCACTGTTCTGTTTTTTGGGTTTTTTTCCCAACTTTCAGTTCTCTTCTATGGTAGCTTGAGGGATTTTATTTTTTTTTTATTTTTTTTTTTAGATTTAATTTTGTTTCCTTGTTTATGTTTAGTGGCTAAACCACACTGCCATTTGTCCTGCAGGATCATTTTAGAAATGAGAGCATATTGTATGCATAACTAGATACAGAAAATTATGTGATTAGGTGGTTAATCATGATTCTTCAGCTCTGGCCAAAAATTCTGATGATTAAACCCACCTCTTCAGTATGTAACTCCTGAAACTAAAATCCTTTCCAGCCTGTTTTTTCAGAAAAGAAATTTTAGAAAATACCTCTCATCTGATGGGCATGGTTGGGATTGAGGAAGAGTTTTCAGTTCTAAGAAATGCTTGCTAACATGTTTAATCCTCTCTGACATTTATAACAAGCATTTCCACACTTTCTTATCTGTGACAATATGCTGGACTCTGGATAAATGGCAGGAAAGTGTAGGGGCTGGCACAAAATCCATATAAGTCTACTGCAAAAAGGGGTAGGGTTGGAAGTACAGCTGTTTAGTTTTGCATGAAGAAATGCAATATCTTCAGCAAAAGCACTTGGTGATTGGTGTAGCTCTTCCATACACTTGCCTGTTTCTGGATAGGTGAAGAGCTCTTACGGGAAAAAGCATCCAAGCTTCCTCAGGCAAAAAAGAAATTTGAAATTGCTTTTCCCACCTTTTGCTGGTGCATTATGAAAGCCTATTCAGAAAACGCTTTGCCACCTGTCATGCCCTCAATTGTGCAAAGTAGGATGACAAGAGCTCTTTAAAATGAACTTAAAAAGATGTCTGCAGGGATGAAATACTCACCTTTTTGGTGGCAGTGGAGCAGACAACTTTGGAAAAACTTAGAATCCATCTGATGCAGCCTGCAATTTAGCAATGAGTTGGATGGCACCAACCCAGAGGGCACCATCTACCAGAGTTCTGTAATTATGGGTTTTAGGTATTTAACTGTTTCAAAGCGGTCTTTACTGTACAACTATTAAAATTAAGCCCTTTTAGAGAGTACATTAGGAAAACTTGGAGTAAGTCTTGCAACACTCCTGTATTTATGACTTATTTTTTTTTCTTTTACCCAGTTCCTCTACATTTTCACTTCTTTTGTTGTAAAGCTAATCACAGTTCCACATGCATTCTGTGTCAGTGGTAATTAAGAATTAAGCAATAAAACCTAGTGCATCATACATTGCTTTGGGATTCAGTGTTCTAACAGAGGGAAGAAAGGCTCACTGCAGAGATGTGGTATTCAGCAATAAATTGTATTCTTAAATTGTATTATTACATGGCATACCTGTGAAAACAGCAATAAAGATTTTTATTTTATTTATAATTTATTAATTTGATTCTAATTTTAAATAAAATAAAATAAAGAAATGAAAAATGTTCTATGACTTCCAATGGAAAAAGGAAAAGAAAACCAGTTCCCACAACTGCACCATGAAGGGCTATATTATGTATTTATATGCTACTGAATGGGGCTGCCTGGGTTCATTGACCTCAGTCTGTCTGGTACTAAATGTACAGAAATAAACCCATCCCCAAAAGATTGCAATCAAAGGATAAAACAAGAAACAGATGGTTGGTCCTGCATGGGGAGTGTTGAAAATAAGAGGAAATTGACTGGCACAGTAGGCAGTGGTCTCGGCACACCAGCTGCTCAACCATGGACAATTTTTTTACAGCATCATGGCAGAGGACAATTTTTAAGGTTAGTTTTAAAACAGGATAATGAAGTGGTTCTCCACGTTTACAGGCAACCCCATGTTCTCATGTGCAAAAAGAGTGAAAGAATGAAGGAAGTTTATGTCTCTGGTTGGTTGGAGTTGTTACATCTCAGTAGAGTATGAGGAGTGGTAACTGGGACTTGGTTTGAGTGCAAGCTAAAGATAACAGAAGGTTAAAGAAGGGGTAACTAAGTGGACTGAGAGAAAGGTGGTGTTTCAAAGCAGTTGAGTAGGGATAACTCTGGGAGAGTAACAGATCTCTGCTGGCTTTGAGTAGCTACAGCTGACTTTGATGTTTACCTGGCCTGGATTAGAGCATTCAAGATGTAAGGAGGGAAACTGGAAGGCTCCTTGTTGGCAAGATGAATAAGAAAGATCTGCTGGTCATCTGCTGTGCTCTGGTTTATATTTATGTGAAATATATAAACCTTTGGAAAACAGGCATGAGAGAAGCAGCACCGTACCTTTGATTGTAGTTATAAAGATGCCTCACTATCAGTGTTATAAAGCATCACAGGAGCATGAGAAGGTAGATACAGTGTGAGGAAAATTATTAGTGTATTTCTAACTTGAGCCTCTTTGCATGCAACTTTTAAAAATTACCTGTTGTTCTTAACTAGTATTATTTTGGGGAGCTCTACTGAATTTTTTGCTGTTTTTCTTTACTTTAGAGCTTTTTCTCTAGGAAGAAACTCTCTAACCCCTTGTTATTCCAGTACAGGGCACAGGAAGATATCTGCCTGAGAATCCAGCAGCTACACAAAACTGGGTCAGGCAGCTTGAACTATTTTTAGATTATAATCTTCTTTTTTCCTTCAGTTCTGCTACTTCCAGTAGGTATTACAGTCTGGTTTAGTAGTAAACTGGCTTATTTCAGTCAGTGCTGTATAGACTTAATTCTCTGGAAAAAAAAGAAAAAAAAAAAAGAAAAAAAAAAAAAAGGAAAAAAAGTGCTTCAGAAGTCTGAATTACCCAGATCTCTCCTAATTGGTGAAAGAGAATGCTGAGTATGGATGGCAGATGTTTCCTTAATTAATATCCTACTGGGTTAATCAGCAGAACCTTGGGAGCTGCTACGAGACTTTTGATGTGTTCAGAGAATCCAAGCCTTGATCTATAGACTTGAAACTCATAACTGCTCTAGCTATTTGCCTATGTGATACTTGCAAACTGTAGAGAGTCTTCAGTCAGAAGTTGTCTTTTGTATAACCTTATTCTGTGAACATTTCAATGACATTTGTGTTCAAAATTTACAGTAAATCTTGCATGCAAATTGAGCTCCTCTCCAAATCTGAGATTTCTTACAGGTTTTAAAAAATTGACATATTCACAGTTGAGAATGTTTGCCTTTCAGTCTCTTAAGAACTCAATACACTATTTTTAATTTTGTGAAGTCTGTGTTTTACCAAAAGTAGGTTTGATACTCAGAAAATTTGTCACGGACCTAATGGCACTCATTAGAACCTCATGTGCTCTCACTGAAAATAGAGCTAAGTCAGGAGGAGAAATTGCAGTCTCTAACTTTCACAAAATGAAAAATTGGAAAGAGGCAGTAATTTATAAGATTTTTTGTTTTCACATGTCTTTCTGTATCATCTGAAAGCTAAAAATTTGAACTTTTCACCAAAATAACAATGAAATGGGATGAAGAAACTGTTTTCCGTTGCTCCTGCTGAATGTCTCATTTTGCAAATACCCATCTTACAAACATCCAAATTTTTATCAATTAGCATCTTCTGGAAAATGCTGAAGACACATCCCCTCAAACTCCAGCTATAATCTTCCTTACACAGCTGCACATGGAGAGGGTTGAGGGAGGACAAAGTGAGGCAAGCTGCAGAAAAATCTGTTTTGGTACGCAAGCTAGCAATGGCTTCCCACTGCAGCAAAACACCTGTGGGGTTTAAAAGTGACACAGGACAGCTTTACATTTACATGGACAACAGGAGCGTGTGTACTTGTTTGGATTAATCTCCCCTTCTTGTTTCCCTCTACGTTCTACCACACTTACTTAATAAAATCTTTGGCTCCTCCTTCGAAAGTTACTGAGAAGTTGCAGTGTGCATCTGTCTGGTGATGCATGATGCAGTTGCATGAAAAAGCAAAACTTGGCTTTTTTCTAGGTCATGGTTTCTTCTCAGAGCAGGCTCACACCTGTAATTGAACTCTCTGGAGAGAGGTACTGGGCAAACAGGGATAAGCCACAGCAGGAGTATAAAAAAGGGACAGCACAGAACACTTGTCTTTGAACAGTCCAGCCTTTCTCTGTCTTGAATGGGGCATTTAAATATCGGGCTTTTTTAGTTGTTTGGGGTTTTTTTTTTGTTTTACTGGTCTTTTTTTAGTGGGTACTTCTCTGCCCTTCTGCAGTCTGAAGCCATATATTTCACAGAGTGAACCTCCACCAAGCAGAGGAGCGGCTGAACCCCAACTTCCCTTCTTCATAATGCTTTTACTCTACTGAATCTCATCATTTATGTCTTGAAAACTTTGGCAACTGTGAAGTGGAGGCAAAACTTGCACTCAGTGAGTAGGAAGTAGAAATAAATGTTATACTAACCAAAAGGGTGTTTTTGGAAGGACGTGCCACCTACGATAATAGGGAAGAATATTGGTTCTCACTGGCTCGCCTTATTATTTTAAGCTGTTCTTTGCTCTTTTCCTCACTAGCTCACATCCCACTAGCTGTTTACAGTTATTTCACACAACTTATGCCAGCCTTATGCCATTCATTCTGTTGGGACCTGCTCGAAACCTCCTCCAAAACTTACTGCTATAGATTTTTTTAAAAAGAAAATTCTTAGCTCCTGCCCATCAAAACTGATTCCCCTACAGGAAAAAAAAATTACATCATTTAGTATATAAAACATGCCAATGATTATGCAAGATCTCGGTACTACTCTTGTTCCCTCTGTTCCTCCTATCTGTTAACAGCAGCAGCTTCTAAACTTTGCTTGTAAGCACTTAGTTTGGGACTACAGATCTGGTTCTTCCCTGATTTAAGATGTCTTTTTCCTATTTTAATATATTTATTCTCCAGTATGCCCCTGTATAGGCAGTGACACCTGGGTTGAAGACAATCTCTGGGTCCTACCTTCCCTCTGTCATGTTTAATTTATTAAGAACTCAGTTCCTAGAGAGAGGGTGTCCTCATCAGCCATTTAAATGACTGAAGGCATTTGGATCTCTGCATCACAGGGCAAGATTGATCTCGTTATGAACGTTAATATTGCGTCATTTGGGGTGGGATGGGGGTAGATTCTTCCAGTACAGTAACTAATGAAGAAATAAAATGGAATTCTCTATAGCATTCAAGTAAACCAGAAATATTTTCTCCAACTGGCTTGAAAAGATGTAACAATTCAGCATATGATTTTAATTAATGTCCATGTAACTAAAAATGTGTTTAATTCACAATAGCATTACAAGAAAACATATTGACATCTAATTATGGATCATAGAATTTGCTGCAGAGAAACTGTAGTACATCTGTTCAATGAAACACAATCATGGAGAATGTGAAATGGCAAAATGTAATGAAAATGTGAACCAATACACAAATGAGGCCATTAAATACATCAGTGTGAAACAAAGTGAGGATATTAAAGAGAAGAGCTCATGCATAGGCTTTGGTAGATAATACAAAGTAATATTGTGTACTAAGCGCTTTTTTCTTATTATTTCCTTGTGAATAGCCGGATTTCAGCTGCTGGGGTTTCTCAATGGAGACTGCTATTTCCAAGCTAACATAAAAATGCTCGATGTTTAGCTGACAATTGGCAAAATAATTCTCATGACTTCTCACAGTAAATGCTTCATTTATTGCTGCAGTATTTTCAGTTCTTCTGCTAGAGTCTTTCCTCTTAAATACCAATTTTACCTCAGCAAGCTGATTTCACAATCCTTACACTGTACTCTTCATCATGAGAGTTGGATTGGAGTAATAAAAGTAAAAATTTTCTACCTACTTGATCATGAATTGTGATAATCAGGAACTGAACTAAATGCTACAGCAATGAACGCTACTGCTTAGACAAGCTGTTAAAACACTCAAGCCTGAAAATCTTTTAATCTCTAATTTCAATAACCCTCTTATCTGTGTATTCTTTTGCTATATTCATAGGCAAAAAGGGTTCATAGAAACATACGGAATGAGATTACAAAAGGAAAGTTTTGAAGCAGGATCACTCAGATTATTTCTGCCAGTACCAATATTGGAATTGTTAACCTGGCATTCAACATTATTCAGAGAAGAACACTTGAAATTTATCATATAGGATAATTTGGTCCTGGAATCTCTGCTTACTCATCAAGGAACAAAAGCATTATGCAAGATAGGATCAAATGACAACTGAGCTAATGAGCTTGAGATGCTAGATTTTTGGTAATGAAAACTGAAAACAGATCACTCCATCTTTTAATTTTCAAAAAAACATACATTGAAAAGACCTTTAATCCTGCAGTTAACAGATATATCCTTTTTTTTTTTTTTTTTTTTTTAATTTGATGGTGCAGAACCTCAAATTAAACTAGGAATTAGAGTGTGTTTAGTCAGGTGTTCATTGAGCTTCCAACCTGATAATGGAATGCCTTATGCACAGTCATTACACAACACAAATATCCTCAATTACAACACTACCTGAAATACAGCTTCTGGGTTGGAAAAGATTAGAGTTTATTAAACTGCCTGTTGTCCCGTTTGATCTATCATTTTAAATCAAACAATTATTAGATTTCTGTCAGCTCCAAAGAAGCCATTTGGATGGACACATTATTCCCAGTTGTGCTTTCAGTGAAATAAAACCAGATATGGTAAAACGGTGGACAAATTTCTCCCTCCTTTTGCAGTACATTGAACAGTTTGGCCTGCAACACATGCTTCAGTAAGTATCTCTTTTTCTCTTCAGACAATAAGGGTGTGAATGATCTCCTGGGTAATCACTGTACACCTGCAACAAATTTGGAACCACAGCTGATCCTCTCCAGGGTCTCCATTTTCTTCTGTCTCTTCCCATCTGCTGCAATATAGTTTTAATTTTGTAGATTATTGCTGTGGTTCAAATTCTGAAACAGCTCAATAGCTACATATCCTTTTAGCCAAAAGTCTTTTAGAAACAAAACAAAACAACACAGTATCTCAGGAATAATTGAGTAGCACCTAATGATGTTGATTGGAGATTTAAGGTGCAGAAAGTAAGTGATTTTCCTCTGAATTAGTTGTTTAGACTTTGAAGTAATAAAAGAAGGGATTTCAGGATTTCAGATGCATGGTGTCATGCACTGAGTCATAAAATCTCAGCTTTCAGGAGTGTATTTACTGACTTACATTGATAAATGTCCCAGAATCAGGTAGAGAGAAATGCTGAGCCAACAGCTTTCCATTTACTTGGTGAACTCACAGTAGGTCTCCTCAGGATTTAGTTTTGCATTCCTGCCAATGCAGCCAAATACCTGACGCATAAGAATCTCCTAGTTTTCATAGAAAATGGTGCAAAAGTATTGTATGTAGTGTCAAAGTCACTAATAACCAGGGTTTCCTGGCCTAATGTGTAGATCAGATCATTGTTGAATATTTAGAAATGCTTGCAGTAAAAGACACAAGGCTGGCTGATTTGTCGTGTGGCATGGGAAAATGTAGGTGGTTTTGAAGTTTAAATTATTCTGTCTTGAACTATTTGCTTTTCCACAGATATCCAAAAAATAGAATATACCTAGAAGACAAATCATAAATAATGTTCTGTGAATAAGCCCCCTTCCCAGACATGATAAAAGCCTCTGGGAAATGCTACTCTGGACAAGGTACCCCAAAAGGGCTTTAGGAAACAGTGAAGGGTGCTATTTAAAATAGCAATAAGTGATTGCACCTCTAGCAAACATTTTATTTTTAAACAAAATCCTTGATCAAATCACTGCAGTTTTCTGCACCTTTAAGCTGAGTTTTTGATCCCAAGAGATGTAAATGTATATTACTAAGTAGTAGTTTTCAAAGCAGATCCCAAAGACCTTTCTCAAATTAGATGTACTCATTTTTGAAAATACATTTGCTCATAAATAGAGGCTGAGCCACACATATTTTGCTTCAACTGGGAAAATGGACCTAGTTTCTAAAAAGTATTTTGCTTACCAAGGCAGTGAAAGGGAGAAGTGGAAGCCTTCTTGAAGCAAAAAAATATATTTGTTGTATTTAAATAGGACAAACTCATTTCAGCTATTTGCATTCTTAGCAAAAAAAAGAACTGCTACTGGAAATCCTGGAAAAAGAAACAAAAACATTTTAAAAGTAAGGAATTCTCTCATTGAAACAGCTAAATAATGCATTACTGACACACAAAATACCTGTTAAGTCCTACCCACCCACCCTTTTAGTACTGTAGGCAGAGAGAAACTTAATGTCTCTGTGGACCTTTGGTATCAAATCTATCACATCACTGATCAGTATATTCTGCACTGAGTCTTACCAGAGGTCTCCAAGAGCAACTCCTGCAGAACCTCCAGCTGGAATTGGAGCTCCTGGTCACAAATGCATAGGTAATTTTGAGGTCTGCCTTTGGGCAATAAAGGTCACAATGGAGATGGATTACTTGATGCAGATGGATTGAAGCATTTTTGACTGTTGCAATATTCCTGGAAAACCAGGAGTAACTGTGAAAGAGCCTGCAGACATCATGGTGACAAGTGTACTTCTTATTAATAGGTAGAGGAATTACAAACATTGCTGGAAGGAATTAATATGTGCAACTTCTAGAAGGTCCTCTGGAGGGGATAAAGAAGTTCATGGAAGTCATGTAGAAAGCCAGCAGAAGAAAGCTGTGTTTGTAATGTGCATCTGGGCTAATGGAAGTCCTTGCCAAAGTGGTGTGTGAAAGCTGGGGCAACGTACAACCAAAGGAAAGCTGCTGAGGTTCAGGCAATAGAAATCGACTGGAGCTTACCTGCTAAATAAAGGCCACAAGCTGCTCAAGAAAACCCAAAGCTGAAAAGGTCTGGAGGCTGGGAAAGAAGGGAAGCATTATGTATTCCCCAGTACTAAGCTTTCCTCTGCAATTACTTCTGATTGCCATTGGAAATGTTCTGTTGAGTGAGAAGAACCCCTGGTCTTATCCAGAAATGGTTTTCCTGTATGTCTGTTTTCAGTGCAGCTTCTCTGTCTGTGTACATAAACTATTTAATGAGTTTTTAGCTAAGTACCTCTTTTTTTTTTTCCCACCAGTGCTGTATGATCAATATAAAAATGAGAAGTCACATTCATCACACACATTGTTTTAATTGCCCCAAACCAACATTGATAGTCAACATGGATGATGCAGAAAGAGGTAGGGAAAATAATGGATTTTTTAAATTATTATTTTTTTTTTTTTAGAAAGCATAGGAATGATGGAAATAATACAGACTAACCTCTTACTTTTGAGAAGTTTTCAACAATATAGCCAGTAACAGTGGATGCTAATTCAGGTTTTGCCAGCAAGATGCTTTTTAATTCAATCATTAGACTTTTTCCTTTTTCTGTTCTCTCATTGCAATGTGTTGTCATGCAGTGTTAGCTGAAAATTGACAGTTTAAGGTACCTCCTAGGTTAGGGAGGGAAGTATATCAAGGAAGGGACAACTGGTATCCTGAGCATTTTATCAAAAGTAAATTAATGTCTTCTAAACAATTCAAGCATCTGATTACCATGTCACCTTGAATTTAAGGATGCTGCATGTGCTGTGTTTAATCACAATTCCTGAGGACATTAAAAACTTCAACTCATTTCTTCTACTTCAGAGATGTAATTTCCAGTCTTGACAGATGTTCTTTTTTATCCTGTAGTTTGAGTTCGTGCTTTTCTATTCTGCTATCAGCAACGTCTTTCTCATTGCTGTGTTGATTTTCAGTTGTAAGAGTGCAAGAACCTGTGTAGCAGATATTGATAGATTCAGGGGGCTCACTTTCCCGAAAGACGGTAGGTCATGCAAGGAAAGATTTCAGTGGTTGAGCATGTGCATGATGTTGTGGTGAGAAAGGTTTGCAGAGGCAGTATGTTTGTATTAAGCAAGCTGTCTAAAAGGCATCTGTGTTTCAGGACCTTCACACATGCCCCTGTATAACCCTCCTTTTCTTCATGGCATGTTGAGTCAAATGGATTTTAGAGCAGCTGAGCATAAAGAGAAACATAAAATTGAAGTAGCAGAGAAGATGCTCTTCCAGCTGAACTGAAGAATTACTAGATTTTACTTGAAAGAGGAAGAGCTGTAAGAAAGTAAAAATCACTGTGAATATTTCATTAAACAAGAGAACTAAAGGTTATTGGTTTCCCAATATTTTCTTTTAATATCTTCTGCAGATACTGAGAGAACTGAAACATGAAGCAAGGTGTTTAATATTCCATCCGCACTGATGGGCTGCTGGCTATCTGCTGAACCAAACACTTGTTTAAGGGCATTTGATAACATGGAGTGAACTGAAGATGGAAGTCCCTTGAAGAGGATAATGATTTCTTAGAGTTCACATGGCACATGGGACAGATTTTATTCTTTTCGCTGGAAAGCAAGAATACAAATAATGACTTATGAGATAAGTTGAAGTTAAGAATATCTATCAAATAACTGCCAGTGAAAACAGGCCTTGAGATGAGATCTTAGCCTTTTTACTTTAGGCTGAGGGACAAGAGAGAGGCTGCTGCGGAAGAGAGAAACTGTGAAGGGCAGCGTGATGGGTTCGTGGTGTGCTCACGTTATACACCTCAGTGTAACAGTCATTCCTACTGAGATCTGTGCTGCAGACTGTATCCATGAAAGACAGAAACTATTGAGAGTAAGAGTAATATTTTGAATGTTATTTCAATCTTTGTTTTTATTGACTATTCTATCTGTGGCTGCATTACTATGGGCAGAGAAGCACTAGTTAATACGACTTCAAATAAAATATTTGTATTTATTTTATCTACGTTTAACAAAGATTTACTTATAGTAAAACCTAAAATAGGGAGAATGTACAAAACCATACAATTGTTAACAGATTACTGTATGCTACTGGGCGCTTAAAGGCAGGTGGAGACCTTGCTTGAAGAGATGTGTGTAAATTGGATTGTATATGCACACTAACCTCTGTTCTGGACATGAATTGGTAAAATACTTGTGGTTTATTTTGGAGAATTAGGGACAATGTATTTTCTTTCGATAAGGACTTAATTTTTTCTGTGTAATTTTTCAGAAGTTGAAATAAGATCTGTCATTGAGCTTGCTTGCAACAAGGAGATGTTGCAGAGATCAGGTCATGGAGATGTGGGATTTAGCACACAAAGGACTGTCTTCCCACAGCTCCATCTTTATTCAGCTTCATCTTACTGCATCATCACTGGTCAAACGTGTCAACTTCTGACACCTGTTTTGTTTCTATTCCCATGACAATTCCGATGCCCTATCTGATATAGGACTCTCTTCTGCTGACACACTTTACAAAAATCAGCCATTTTTTACTGAAATGCATAAAGCTATAATTACTTTTGTGAAAATTTACAACCTTATGAAAAAGCTCAAAATTTATAATTATCCTCACAAGCTTATCTTCATCCGCCTACTGACTCAAGAAGCTAGAGGCAACTAATCCTTCTAGCATCTCTGTGAGATTAATACTCCTTTCATACTTTCTTTTTAGCTTCCATCTTCTTGTTTGTAGCAGAAATTGGTCTTCTCCACAAAGCAGAAGGTCTGTGTGTCCAGCAGCCACTCCCAGCCTGGTTAGAGTGTTTCCGTCACCTCGCACCTCTCAATGGATGCGTTATTTGCATTATGCTCAATCAAAACATGTTGGATCAATGAATATGTGAGCTGAATCTTACAAGAGAGCTTTCTGATCAGTCACAGCATTGCTGATTACAGCACAGCACAGGGTGTCAGCAGGGGTTACACAGGATAAATTTATTTAGATGCCAGCCTGGCAACACCTTGATGTTTCAAGTGCTTTAACAATCTACCTGTGAAAAGGATGCAACAAGGGAAATCAATTTAATTAAAGATTTATTTGACAAGCAAGGGAAATGTTTAGATTTTGAACAAGCAAAAAAAAAAAGAAAAAAAAAAAAAAGAAAAAAAAAGGTTAATTCCTAGATACTTGCTATTATCAGTGAATTCCTAGCTTCCTAGCTTTACAAAGTATTTTTTCATAAAAGATACCTGAAGCGACAGATGAAAAAAATGCTGATCAATCATTCAAGCAATTCTTCTTCCCAGTAGACCCTAAAAATGTTGTCATGAATCAATCAATTCTTTTCCATCTTACTTTTGAAGATGATGTCTGAAATGTAAGAAAATTGGGTTATAGACCTTAGGTTAGATTAGAATGATACTAATTGGAGCTCATTATGGTCTAATATAAATGCTAATCTTATAAATATTAAAGAGTCAAATCTATCTTAATGTATTACATAGTACTTACATTACCTTCAAAAAAGTCAACTTCTTATCAACAGAGTGGTAACTCCAGTTGTCAAAGTTTTAGAGGAACTTTTTGAGATGAGACATTGATGTCCATAATTAAGAAACCTCTGGTCAGACAGAAGAGCTGTTGCGAAAAATGGCCTGTTTTAAACTTTAAGATATCTTGATTACCCTTCTTGCAAGCTTGGTTTTAGGTGATTTCTGGGATCTGCATCCCATTCTATTGCTTCTTGGGTGTTTGTTAGTTAGTTGTAGGTTGTCTTTTTTTGTTTGTTTTGCTTTTGTTTTATTTTGTTTGTTTGTTTTCAGAAATTGCTTTTTGAAAAGCTGGCCATGTCACACATAGGCTATCCTCTGGTGGGAAACAATTTTTTAACATCTTTTGGACTGTTCCTGTACAGTAAGTGATAAAAAATTCTGGTCATGCTGTTATATTTTGTGCTACATAATTGTAAGAAAACCTAACTTTATGTATAGTTTCTTCTTCCTGCCTCTTAAAAACTTCCTGTTTCCGTCCCCACCAAAGATGCAGAAAAAAAAAGTTTGTCTACTTCAAGTACCTTTTCTCTGTAAAAACAAAAAAAAAAAAAAAGGAGGAAAGGGAGTATGTGGGTTAGAGGATAGGAGGTTGATACTGAGCATGTAGGATTTACTTATGGGAACAGTGAGGGGGGAGAGGGAACCTTTGGAGGAGGTAAGAGAGAGTATTGTGCTCTAATTGTAGAATTAAATAAATTAGTTGGAAGAACAGAGTCTTGGACTCTTGGTCCCAATTCAGAATATCTGTTTAACATCTGTGCACCAGTATTCTACTAAACAAAGCACACAATCTGGTGTTGAAATGTGCATGTGACCCCAAACATGCTGTTTTTTCTGAGTATTTCCCAAAATTAGAATATCTCCACCTCTCTTTATTTCATTTTACTGCTAGTAATAGAGTAGCCTGTAAATACCTTTCCCAGAAATCCTATATTAATACTTGACACTGAATTATCTTTTTCACCTGATCACAGGTCCCTCAAATATTTTATTCAAATTTGGTTGGAAATACATTTCTCTCTGTGGAAAGTGTGTGAGCAGTTTGAGAGTATTCAATAGTGACTTGCTTATCAAGCATACCTATTAATATTTGCCTAGAGTTGGCTAAGTTAAAAAAAAAAAAAAAAGGCAAATCCCTCTGCCTACAGGATAAATAAAATAGTTAGTTTACTCCTCACTTTTTCAGTGGTTGCAACAAGTAACTCAAAGGATGATAAAATCTATTGCAGACCTTTAAGGAAGTTTCGTCTTCTCTTCTTTTTTAGTCTTCTCTTGTCAAAAACCATCATAAAGTTAGAGGTTTTTTTCCTGTCTTATACTTGGCTATGAACTTTTAGTTCTTAATACTTGCAACAGAAAAGCAAGGTGTTAAGATAACAAACTCAGCTGTTCTGAATAACTGCCAACATTACCTGTTCCAACTCCTGGTGTTTTTGCTATGCATAATACTTACTCACACTGCTATAATACCAGTTATTGGTTTCATTGGCATGGATTCTTTGTGTTTAGTAGTGTTGAAGTCCTTGGTTTATACAACTGTAGTGGAATAATATTTTGCATTGCATTTGTGAGGTATTTTCTAACTTGAGAAGTGAGGCTACTGAGTTCCCAGGGACTTCATGGGCTCGTCTTCTCTCCACTGCATGGTCCTCTTTCCCTCTCCTCTATTCTCTAAACCCTCAGCAGTTTGCATCCTGGCTTATCACATGCCTTGATTCTAGGTCCTGGTTCCCACCAAAGAGGGTATTAACCCTGGCCCATCACACTACTACAGAAACTTCCTTCCCCAGTTTGATTTAATGTGCCTTTGCAAAAAGGAAGATAGAGATGGGACTGAAAGGAAAAGGTCTGTGTCCTGCAAAAAAAAAGAAACATGGGGCATGCAATGTGGTCTGGGTTGCACTGCCACTTGCCCACCTGCTCAAAAGATCAAAATGAACCACACAGGCTTCTTACCACTGCTAAAAAAAGAGGGAAGGGAGAAGAAATGGGAAACCAAGCACAGTCAGGAGGCATCTGCTCAGGGCTGCTGTTCACCTCAGTCTCCTCCTCCTCCCCATCCCCACATTGGGCAGAGCTCCCTTGGCAAAACATGTGCTTCCCTATTTGAGAAGCTACCTTGTTCTCTGGTGATCTGAAATCACTGTTCAGTGGTGTGGTCAGTGGCAAACATATATCATTGGAGTTAATTAATTCTAAATTCAGGAAACAGTTTGCCTGCTGCTATACACTGGGTAGGCAGCCACTTGCCACCACAACAGATTTTTATGCTGTATTTCTTTTGTATCTGCATAGGAAATTTTGTTTCTTCTTATCTGCTCTATCCATATTGTATTAAAAAGAGAAGAAGAGAAAGGAAGGGAAAGGGACAGGACTGTTGAATTTTCATGTGGAAAAAAAAAAAGAGCTGTAAAACTTGATTAGAAAAATCACTGGGTGAACAAATTAAATTTTCTAAGGCAAATATTAGAATAAACTATAATATTTTAAAGTGGCTTTTTTGTTGTTTCAAATAAATGACATTTCAGTGAAAACACATGTGAAAGTATTTCCCTGCTCATACATTATGCTGCTGTTTACAGTGAAATTTTTCTCGCAGTAGGTGGGTAGTTGGGAGAATAAGAACTGAAAGTGTTTAACTAGGGGAAAAAATCATTGTCTTGTCAAAGCTTTTAGCAAAGTGAAGAAAATGGAGGGAAAAAAAAAGCCTGAGAAGTAGCTGTTAAACTTTTACAAGAACACGAAAACCAAAAAAAGGCTCTAGGCTGTATTTTTCCTTTTTGCAAAATAAATTTGAATACACCAACTCCTACTTCACAGAAATTCATTACATGTGTTACTATGTGGTTTACGAAGTCTGAGCCCTCCAAGAATTTAACTGGCATACACTGACTGTGCATCCCCTGTTTTCTTCCTTAGTGGTCAATAGACTAGAGCTTGTGCACACTGTTTCACTTATGAAATACAGGTGGTTCAACAAGCAGAGAACTCTTAATTAATTTCATTATTTACTTATATGGATATATTTTATCCTGGTGTTTGTACAAAGTAAAGGAACTGCTAGGGAAGCCCTAGAGAACTTTATTATTAACTAAATGAATATCTTAAAGACTTAAAATGTAATTTGGCTATTATTTTCCCTCTTAGAATGAGACTGCTTAAACAAATGAGGATAGCACTTGAAGTATTCCTGTTGGTTGTGAAGTGATTTAATAAATGTTTAAATAACTCACTGCTGCAGTCAGTGGTTTTTTGTAAGAAGTTATATCCTGGAAGGCTTTCAGATGTGTGTTTCTATTTCTTAAAAAAAAGCCCCAGACACAAACCACTTTTGTGCTTCAGCTACACAGTGGAGTGTGATCTTTTCTCCTCTCCCCAGAATGCCCATTTTTTATTTGGCAGAGGCCAAAAAATTGCATCTAGTTCAAAGTCACTTTACATGAAGCCCATATGGTGCCATGCATCCAGTCCTTAAAGCCAATGATTGTGTTACAGATCTATCACCACTCTGCCATATTTGCTTCATGTAGCCTTGGATGACAAAAAAATTATTTGGGTAAGCCTACAGTAACCTAAATGCTGAACTTGGATGTTGTCTTATTATCGACTTTTAAAATGGCACCAAAGACTGTTGATAAAAGTTTTTGCAGGAAACAAATTTCTTCCCTGTAGGCTTTCCTTTGAGCTGCAGCTTGCGGTAGGAAAAATATGGAGTTATTTCTACCTTGACATCCATCCTGTTACTTCTTAACATACAGAGTTTTTCAACTGAGCACAGATACTTAAATTTCTCCCTCAAATGAAAGGGAGCTAGCAGTAAAGATTTAAGTTAACTTGTTTAATCTTTATAGGATGGCTATTGTAGAATACGATTAAAGGTGAGAAATACTGAAAAAAATCCCAGTTAACTTTTAAAGGAGAAGAGGAAGGTCAAAACCAGAGATGCTCATTGTGTTTGGGGTCACCCAGGCTGAGATGCTTACAATCTGTTTTTCCATGGTGTTAATCTGTGTTCAGAACAAGGTTCCTTTCCACTCCAACAGCAGCTCCTATCCAGACACTCTGTCTTCTGCCTTCAAATCATTCTTCTTCCCCGTGACAGATCTTAGCTGAGCTAACTCTCCTGGCATGGCCTTACTTCTCTTCCCCCACATTTTTACTCTTTAAGCAGTCATGGCCACATGTCAGGGCTGATGGCGCACGGTATGCCTGGCTGGCCTCCCTCCCGCTTCCCAGCCACTCTAAATCTCATGTTTGCTCCCCCACCTCCCCCCTCTCCACCACAAGCTGGCCTGTTCACAGCCCGTGAACATGCCGATCAATCCATTGTTTCAACAATACCATCTTCCCAGAATTTGGCCTCCTGGGGTTGCAAACACTGAAAATGGAGTCGGTGGTTTTGCCGTTATCCGTATTAGCCTAGGTCTCTGCATGTTGTTAGACCTCTTCTTGCTCCCTGCCTGCCTCTGTCTCTGTCCCTTCGTCTCTCTCTTCACTTCCTCCCTCAAGTGGGAGTTAAATCTTTACTCTTTTCATCCCAACACCCAGCCTGTCACGATAAGTAGAGTGATTCTCCTAGGTCTGTATACGTGAAAAGGCAGGGTTTGGGGAGCAGTGGTCTCAACTGTCTTCTTTGCCCTGCTAGGAATCAGAGTTGAAACTCTTTGCTTGGATGTAGAATTTGAAATGACCAAGGGGGCTTCTCATTGCATATGCAGTGGCATAGGTTTAAGGATATACATTTTACAAAGTTGTATGTTGTGCCTAGAACCAAGCTTAAACCCTTGCATAGGTTTCAGATGAGCCAGAAATTTGCAGTTGGAGGCAGCATTTTGGCAGAAAATTTAAAAGGAGTTGCTCTTACATTCGACTGCATTGTGTTAGCAGCAATGGGGAATCTGGGGTAGTAAATTTTAAGGAGTAATGATATACACATCAAAATTTAACAAACCCTACAGTGTTTTATTTGTAATCAGGGCAAAATGAATCATCTTCCCTTTCTCTAAATCTTGCTGTACTTTATTCTACCTCTACTCTATATTTTATTATGAAGAATGAGCAACTTCATTTGAGGTACTAAAAATTTGTATTGAATCATAAAAAGAAAAAAAAATAATCATTACTTGCCAGGATATATTGTTGCCGGGAAACAAGTCACTTACGAATATTAGGTAGTCAGCACATATGAGATAGATACTGATTTTTATCATACCACTTCACAGTTCTTTTTCTCCTGGTAGAGAACGTGAATCTGTTCACTTCTCACTTGCTCTGGGGAGGAGACTTGAATTTTCCTCCTTTTCCTCAGAGAAAATAGTGGAAGTGAGCAGGGACAAAAGTATTAGGTTAGAGTTGTGGGTGGAAGCAAGGCAGGGCAGACTGTGATGGATTAAAAACAAGAGAGAGTGAGTGTAAAACAGAAAAGCACCAGAATGGGAGCAGAAGGAGAAACAGTAAAGATATGCAGCAATCTGAGGATAGTAAGAACTAGAAAACACAGACCAAACATTCTCCAGACCCCAAATAGTCTTCTATTTTATTTTATTTTTTATTATTTTTTATTTTTAATTTGAAATCAGATATTATGGTAATCTGTCACTTTATGACCATAATAAGTTTTTTGTTTTAATGACCATAACACACTCTTCAAAGGCACTGTGACTGAAAGCAGCAGAGCCGAATAATTGTCTCCTTAATTTTGTGTAGAAATTAAGACCTATGAAAGGATCAGATCATTAGTTGCTTACCATGTTATTTTATTTTTTTTTTGTGAAACTCAGTGTGTGCTTGCATTTCTCAACTTTGCAGTATGTTCTGTTAGCACTTTTGTGTATAATGTTGCTGTAAGTACTTGACAAATGTTATTCCTTCAAGTTCACACACACAAAAAAAAGCTTTTCTTGAGATCAAGGTATCCAGGTTTTTGTAATATATCACCAGAAGAAATCTAAAAAAGAAATCTGAAGAAAACATTTGGGTGGAAAGATCAAGAAATCAGTACCAGACGGATGGCTGTTATGGTACAATTTTCGTTTTCTCTCTTGAGGTCTGCAGATTCATTCATGTCATTTGCTCCTGTGTCAACAGCCACAAATTTCTTAGTTACAAATATCTCTAATGGGAAAATTTGATTTTGAATGCATATTGATAGAGAGAATTGTACTGCATTTAATTTGGGGATCAAGCAAATGGTTAAGAGAGAAAAAGAACATTCCTGATCCATGAGATTTCTCAGATGAACTAAACCAGATTTGCAAATCGTATGGACCTCGGTAATGTGTCTATTCAAGCAAAAACACAACACCAAAAATTACTCTTTGTTCTAAAGATTAAAAAATGTTTTCTGCTTTTTGTAGGTCATGACTGTCATGCTCCATGTCCTGATGTAAACACTCTATTTTTATTATTTTTTTTCTTCATTAAAGGTAAGATCGGCCAGCAGGCTATGCAGGTAGTTAAACCCTGAAATTGCTGTACCCCTCAGTACCAGTGATATACAAGTGTTTGCAGTCTCTTAATGCTTCTTCTAGTTTAACCATTTTTACACATTTTGAAATAAAAATTAAAGGCAAAAAATTAAACTAGAACACAACTCGGTGGCAAGCACAAAGATCTCAAAGGTATTGGCAAATTCTTACAACATTCACCGCTGATACGGCACATAGGTGTCACAGATCAGATTCTTGCATCCATAGAAACTCTGCTGTCACTGTTTGTCATATATACCAATTGTCTTCAAAACATAGAAAATGGAAAGAGATTTCTTGACTAATAGAGGCAATATTTTTAATTTTTTCACTTTTCAAACTGAATCCCACTTTTTAGGTTCCTGGATAATCAAGATAGGTCAAAGAGTTATTTAAGAAGTAAGGCAGAGACAAGGGAATTTTTGGTTTAAGTCTAGATGGCTTATAACTATCATAACAACACAAAGATTTTTATCATCTCAACTCTACTACGTGACAGCTTGTGTTGGAATTAGATGCAGGAATAAAGTATGAAAATACACGTCAATAATGACAGGGAAATTACTGACCTACTTGTTGCAGAGGGAAGACTTTATGATAAAATTTATTTTTAATTTGATTCTGCAGACTTCATGTACACTATCCCAGAAACTCAAAGGTCTTGCTTAAATTAGTAGATTGGAAATATACCCCATGTTATATAAGCTTTGGAAATTGGAATTTATTTTTTATTTTAGACTTATCATTAACTCTTTGTGTGAGAAGTAGAATTGAGCTGGAAAATAAATTACTCCTTTGAAAACATAAAAGGACAAAAAGACCCTTTAAAGAGTAAAAAGTACTAAAGAACAGGACCACTGTTTTTTGCTGTCTTCTATATGATAAAATCCTTCCTGGTATTGGAGGGGAGAACAAGAACTTGAAAGAGATTATTATAGATCAGTTTTAACCCTTGGTTCAGTGTTGACAAGGTGTAATGTATATACCAAAATTGTTTCCAAGTGTCTTCAAAGCAATCATTACTGAAACTTTAATGTGCAAGCCCAGGACCTTTCTGTGCTCCTGTTAAACCTGGGGATACTAGATAGATAAAACACTGGAAAACACCATCTATGAACTACAGCTTGTGTATTGACGTTGGACTCTTGTTTCCCTCTTCCAGCTGCCACATAGATTAGGACCCCACTAAAGTGAGACATACTCAGCTTCTGGTCATGAGCAGTGTAATAAGTGCTCCACACAACTGATACTAGAGGAACAGTGAGAAGAATTTTAAAAAGGCAGAAATACATCCCATTTTTTTAGTCTTACCATTCCCTGCTCCACTCACTCAGTGAATCTTCTCCTCTTGTATGCTTTCCTTCTCCTGTGCTTGGCATGCATAGCAAAACCCTTGAGTAGAGTGAAGATTGTCTCTGCTGCGATCTTCATCTGATCGAGTCCAGCACAGTGTTTAAGAGTTTGACCTGGCATCTGTGGAGTGGATGCTAGAGGCAGAGGATGAACTAATGAAGTATCAAGAGCCTGGCTCACACAAACTGTATGAAAATGAGCAATGCATTACCCTTACTTTTAATTAACTATCATTTACAGGTACTTTGGAATTGTGTCTCTGCTTCAAAAAAGGGACTACATGTAGCGTTAAGCACCAATCCTACTCGTGCATTAAACAGTTTTTTATTGTTCTTCTCCACAGAATAGAAGGAAACTCCACAACCTCTCTGGGGACCCTCCAGTTTTATGTTGTTTCATTTTATTATAAATTACTTTTTTGAGAAAAGTAAAATCCAGGTATTTTAAAATATCCTTACAATTAGATTTCCTAAGGAAGTAATCTGCCCATTACCAAATGTTTTGTTCATTCTAGATTGTTCAGCACCTTATCATGTTAAATCCTATACCCGTAGCATTTTCCAGGGAAAAAAAAAAAAAAAAAAAAGAGTCAGAGGGGCTGCCAAAGACATCTCAGCCAATTCTACCAGTGACATATTCATAACCTAACTGTGGAGTGGAGGTGTCAGGACTTCCAGAAGTGAGGATGGCAGTGATGAAGTGTGAAGCTTGATGGAGGAAGTTTATAAAAGCCATTGAGTCCTATTATATGATTCCTACCATATTCTGCCCTGCTTCATGTCTTCCTAGAATAGCCAGGTGATTAGGGCACTAACCCCTGGTGTTGAAGCCCAAAATTCAATGAATACTTAATACAATTTATACAAAATAGAGCCGCTCTAATAGTTGAGATTGAAAATGTTCCATCAAGAGTAATGGATAGCCTTGAGGGCTTACTGGGGAAAGGCTGAAGCTGAAAACTTTGCTCTAACTTTGGGAGAACAGAGCCTGAACCTGGGTCTCCTGCTACCAGGAAGATGTTCTGATCACTGTGTCACTCAGTTATTCTCATAGACCTAGTACAGTCTTCTTGAACAAAAAGTCTGTATTTGCTGCAACAGATGTGTTCTCTCCTACCTGTTTTGTTTACAATGAATTGGCATTTTTCAATGAAATTTTATAAAAGGAAAACTTAAGCATTTTAAACTAGAAGACTACTCTGAATGGAAAAAACGGCATCACAATGTAACTGCAGATTAGACGCCTTATTCTTCTAACGTCCCTGTTTTCTACCTTCTCTACGCTCAAGTAATGATCTGTCTGTCTACCAACTATCAGAAAGGTAAATGGACATTGCATCTCTCAAGACATATTTCTGTTGAGATGTATTCCCTTCTTCTAAGTCCCCTTGTACTTGCTTTAAATTGTGTCTGACATTGTTCATTTTCTTCCCCTCCCTGACGTGACCAATTTTTACTTCTCAGTTCTGTTTCCTGCATTGCCTCTGATGCTATTGCACTCATTAGACAAATGTCTTCTTGCTTTTCTTCTCCATTAGGAATGTTCCTGTCTTCCAAATGCAAGTCCCTTCTCCCCTTTATCAGGAATCTTTTCTGTGTAGCTAGTGAGACTTCTTAAGTTTGTCTCCTTACTCCGTATTATAAAGGAACCAAGATGGAAGAACTGTGTATTGGTAAAACTTGGTCATTCAAAGCTTTACCTAACACTGCCCTAGTCTGTAGGTGACATTTATTCTGACTTCATGATGTGACTTTCCTACCATCCTGAAATCTGAAGTTTGTTGGGCCCCTTTTTTTTTATAGTGAGCTCTTCACTAAAATATTTAAAAGCACTCTCATAGCCTAAAAGTTACTATTTTCAGGGAGCACCATCTCTATTTAGCTTGAGTACTTTCAATTCTTCCCTCTTGCTGCTGGTGAGGGGCAGAAACAGATAATAATTTTCACAAACATATTAGAAAACACTATGGGAGCATCTTTGTGTATTTTAACAGCCCAAATGATAATTTTATTAATGCTGAAAATTGTGTCACTTTTACCATGAAATTGCATGTGGCTCATGTTTTGCCATGATTGATAGAGGATTCTTCCCTGGAGCCAGCTGTTTACTTACTGTGCAGCATGAAAACGCATTGGAGATGGGCCTTGGCTATCACATTTTCATGTGATATGCACTCTTATATACATGTGCATGTTACACAAAGAACAGAAGAGCTCACAGCAGCCCCAAAACGGCATCTGTTCTTTATAGTGAGATAAAGAAGCTGCAGAAGGTTTGTTGAAACTTGCTGATGCTTGTTGTCACTTAGCAGGAAGTGTTTAGGAGTTTGTGAAGAACAAAATTACAATTTGTCAAATGTTGCAAACCTCAGAGTGATCGCATGCTATTTGATTTCAGTGATGCTATAAATAGGATTTCACTTTTTGGGATTACAAAATGACCAACTTTTTGTTCAGTAAAACATTACAGTTTTAGTATTTTTTTCTCCCTCTTATTTTTCCATAATCCAAAGGGTCAAATTACCATTACTTTAGTAACCTCTAGTATTCTTCTGCCAGAACACATTAACATATGAAATTCAGACATTATTTAGCCTTCTGCAGGATGGCATGACAAACCCTGCGCTATGACAAGATGATTTTCACATATGGAGCTAGTGTCTTTTATCATGGCTAGCAGTGCCTTGACAGGCTTGAGAGGTGGGCCCATGCAAACCTCATGAAGTACAATAAGGCCAAGTGCAAGGTCCTGCACCTCAGTCAGGGAAGCCCCAAGCACAATTACAGGTTAGAGGAAGAATAGATTGAGAGCAGCCCCAAGGAGCAGGGCTGTTGGTTGATGAGAAGCTCAACATGAGCCAGCACCACGTGCTGGCAGCCCAGAAAGCCAATTGACTCCTGGGCTGCATCCTCAGCAGTACGGCCAGCAGGGCCAGGGAGGTGATTCCCCCACCTCTGCTCTGCTCTGGTGAGACTCCACCTGGAGTACTGTGTCCAATTCTGTTGTTCCCAGCACCAGAAGGACATGGAGTTCCTGGAGCAAGTCCACAAGAGGGCATGAAGATGATCCAAGGGCTGAAGCAGCTATGCTCTAGAGACAGGCAGAGAGAACTGGGGTTTTTCAGCTTGGAGAAAAAGAAAGCTCCAGGAAGTCCTTAGAGCACCTTCACATACCTGAAGTGGCTACAGAAAAGCTAGGGTGTGACTTTTCACAAGGGCAGGGAGTGATGGAATGAGGGGGAATGGATTAAAACTGGAAGAGGAAAGGCTTAGTTTAGATACCGGGAAGAAATTATTTGCTGCGAGGGTGCTGAGACACTGGGTCTGGTTGCTCAAAGAAGTTGTGGCTGCCCCGTTCCTGGAAGTACTCAAGGACAGTTCAGATGGGGCTTCAAGAAATCTGGTCTAGAGGGAGGTGTCCCTGCCAATGCAGGGGGCTTGGAACTAGATTATCTTTAAGCTCCCTTTCAACACAAACTATTCTATGATCATCTTGTCCTCCTTGAAGTGCTGAAAGGTAAAAATATATCAAAATGTGAAGTTTAAAACAAAGGAAATCCAGGCTAATAGGAATAATATAGCAAATCTTCTTCTCAAAATCTCTCAAATCTTTTTCTATTTGGACCTAGTGTAATCACCTATGAAGATCTGTACGTATCATCTTCATCTGTGGCCACATGGAATAAGGCAAGTGTTTCTGTTACTGCTACAGCTGCCAGTGTGAGATGTCAAGTAAACACACTGTAAAAGTTGGCAGTGCTTATGACTTTGGGGAAAATATCATGTGTCTCCGAATAGATTTCGGAAGGAAGTTCTCCAAATGAGGAATGAATAAGTCATTATATATTTATGGTAAATAGCAAGTACTGTCTTACTTCTGAGCAAGGGTTTTTAAGCAGCAATATTATTGTCCTTCACATGTAGAAAACAAATGTTTATTTTCTATAGAAAGATAAAATGAAATTCATTGAGCTCTAATGAGTAAGTAGGAGGTGAATCCCTTAGAGACTGGAACATAGAGAAAACAATTCTTTTCAGGACTAGACACATTGATGCAGGCTACAGATATACTTAGGAGTTGTGAGCTAGGTTTATAAGCATGGCAGAAAGACAATGTCATACTGGACACCTGAACAAGATGTTATGTCTCAGGGATATGCTTATCTACTTCCTTGACATTAACTGAGGTGGCAGAGAAGTCAAGAAATTGACAGCAAAAGTTGGAGCATTGGGCACAAGGCATTGTTTATGAATGATTGCAGAGATCTTCCAAACAACCCTCTATTTTCTTGCATATTACTGAATTATGGGTGGCCACAGATGGAATTTCAAATGCTGGCAACCAAGTTAGACCACTTTAAATGGAGGTCAGATGCAGATGATGCTCTTCCCAGTGAGCATCTCAGGTTCTGCAAATGTGAATCAAGGAGGCTTTTACCCCCATGGCTGGAAGATGAGGCTGGCCAAGCACTCCTGGTGGTATGTGAACTGGACTGTTCCTTTCACCAGGCAGTGCTAATGGGGAGGCTGCAATCTTCTAAGTGCTACTTCTAAAGCCACTCTTGGTTACACTGAGTCACTCACCACTGCCCACAGAAGTCAGATGTGCTTGTTTTATTTTGCTATCAAAATTAATGGGCTGGATGGAAGTAAAAGCTGTCACTGCATTACTGACCATCTGAGTCTGCCTTAAAAACAGCCTTCAACAGAAATGGAATACAGGTAATCAAAAGGTTTTTTTCTTTTTTCTGAAGCATGGAAAACAGGCTTTCAGGACAAAATGAAAGGTTTTCTAAACCTTTTTTCTCTCCAGCTTCTCTGGAGTTTTCAGGTACACAAATGTGTGCAAGACTTACCTTTCTCTTCTCGTTTACACAATCTAGACAGGATCATGGAAGTGCCAATAGAGACTGTAAATAGCAAGGAGTGACAATAGATTAACAAGACACATAAGAAGTAAAAGATACATGCATACACAAAAAAACCAACCAAACAAGAAAAGGAACAAAGTACTTCAGTTTCATATTACTTGTTTAGAAAATCTGCTGAAAATATTTCAGTTTTCTCCTAATGTCAGTTTCCAAAGGAACACATTAATTCAGAACTGTAAATAGTAGGAATGGTGTGTAAGGATACTTCTGCCTTGCACAGACAAATGGGTGTAGGACCAGTTCGGGGCTGAGTACCTCACTAGTGCCAAAATGGGCTGTCAAGAGCCTCTGTGTAGTATGTCTCTATTCTAATGAAGGATTTTCCTGGCACTGTTAAAAACTCCTTACCCAAGCTGCTGTTTCAAGTTTGTTGGTTGTATTTTATTTCAGAAATATTAAATGGAACATTCTTTCTGAGTGCAAAACCCTTTTTGAGTTATTTCTTAAAATATGCATTTTACTGACATTATCCTGGATTGTATGTTTATACAGGGTTTCTATAAGGCACTAGGTTGTAAGCTCATTCTGTACCATGCTTTTCGGTATCAGCACACACCTTCTCCCAAGAAGTTGTGGAAGCTTATAACTGAAGTAAAATTTGATTGAGAGTTTCAAATATCTGTGGAAAAAAAACATTGCCTCCAGGCAAGCATGTATGTCATTGAGTTGGAAAGTGTGGTAAACTGGAAAGAAAATGAAGGCAAGTGAGTGCCCAGACCTGAGTCATGTCAACATAAACCATTTCTGACTAAACCCTGACTGGGCAACACTCCCTCAAGCCAACATAAACTATTTTAAAGTTGCTGTAAACTTGTCCTCTGGCAATGAGCTAAACCAAGATGAGACATATCGTGGAAGTAAAAGGATTGGGATAAAAAGTGAGCCAAGTCTGTACGATAGCAGGGATATTTGCAATTTAGAATTAATTTGCCTTTGAGTGTGTAATTCTTAAACTGTTTCTGGAATTCAGAGACTGCCAAACTTTGCTTTACAGCTGAGATGGTGCCATGGGAGCCAGACCAAAGTTATATGGAACTTCAGGAAATTCACAAATCTCAGTGTAATATGTATATTTGTTTTTCTTCACAACACTAGAAAGTGACTTGTGGAAAGAGGAGTAAGGTAATTCAACTGTAACAATAACATAAAGGAGGCGGCTCAGAAAATATGTACAAATTACTGCCCTTTTATTTCATTCTGATCTGTCTGCCTGATGACTGAAATACAACAAGTAGCTCAAGAACCTAGTTAGAAATAAGATATCTTCAGCATACTGAACTTGTATTTCGAGGATGCTAGCAATAATTGTCTTTAGTGTGTTAATCTTACTAACTGCATGTCGTTACATACACTGCATGGAACTTAATATAAGTTCTATGTCTGTATTGGGCCATGTTGGTAAAAAGTGAATGCACTTAAGTATGTTATATAAGCTCTACACAGATGTACCTAGAATCCATCCCTGTAAAAACATAAATGAAGTGTTCAGGTTGTTCAGCCGATCCAATATTACCCAAGTACTTTTATTAGAAGAGAAGTACATAGTTTTCATTGACCTTGTCAAGAATTACTACACAGGATTTGCAGTCTTTCCAGGAAGACTACCTCTACCCTGAAAAGTAAATTTTTAGTTATAAGTAACTGAAATTAGAAGACTTGCACTGAAATAAAAAGTCTCAGAGTGGAAGTCATTCTTGTTCATACTGCATTGTTTATAAAATTCAAGTTTTTTCAGTTCATAACTATTTATAATAAGTCTTCTAACACAAAAAACTGTGAACATGCTATTACAATGAGTGTTATCCATTTATTTGTCACAAATGATGGTATTTAATCTTGCAGATTCATTTATGAAATACAACTGATTAATATTAAAACAATATATCTGAGTGACTTAGAAACTTATTAGATGGCATAATGACCAATACTCAACTCTTATTTAAAAAAACCCAGATAATAAGTACATCATTAAAAATAATGATAATAATAAAAAAATCCTTTTTACCTAAAACAGGTTAGAAGTATACTTAGATTTTACAGAATTGTCTGGTCCATTTAAGATACTTTTCCCTAGTAGTACTCCTTTGTCAGGTTTTTATTTTCATTCTTTTTCCTCAGTCCCTGATGGTGCATGAAGTGCTGTTTTCTTAACCAATTTTAACTTGCCCAGATTCACATGGACTGTGCTAAATCAAACCTCTGCACCTTGGAGTGGTGCCTTCAAAGAGTGGACTGAGTGGGTGGTGGATGTGTTGAGAGGTATCTGCAGTGAGGACAGAGAAAATTGTGAATTGATAGCCAGGACAGTGGAGGAATACTCTTTACTGAAGTGTCCCTGCCTTTGAATCATCTTAGAGATCATGATTGCAGTTGTAAGGATAATATGAGGGGGAATGTCCCCAAATAAATCATCCTCTAGATGACCAGCAGTTTTTGGTGAGGTGGTAAGATGTTAGTTTGGAAGATGAGGGGCAGAAAGTACTGTGCTTTGTCAAAGATGGAGACAGATTTTGTAGCAGGTTTACCTTCAGAAAATGCTATCAGTTCAGAAAAGGCAGAAGTCAAGAACCAAAAGTGAAGAGAATTTTATAAATCTTTTCACCAAATAAACATATTATTGGATTTTTAACTCTGACTACGAGAGCAGTATACTTGAGGGGCAAAAAACAAAGAATGAAGTAGGATTTTTTAATAAACTTTCTGACTGAAACTGTCTTTCCTGCAAGTGTGTGACTCCCATAACCTCAGTTCTGCTGTGGACTGAAGGTAGGACAGTGCTTAACCTTTTTATGGTCACTGCAGAGTGGCAGTACCTTTAGTTGCTGTTTCAGTCAAGGGTGTCTCAGCATTTCCTATGGAATTTATACCTCCTTTATAAAACATGCTCTGCTGTACTCTTGAAGAAGCTGGGAATGTTTAGTCTGAGGAAGAGGAGGCTGAGGGGAGACCTCATCAGTCTCTACAACCATCTGAAAGGTCATTGTAGAGAGGTTGGTGCTGGTCTCTTCTCACAGGTAATTAGCGACAGAACAAGAGGGAAGGGCTTCAAGCTGCAACAGGGCAGGTTTAGACTGGACATCAGGAAATTTTTTTTCACAGAAAGAGTGGTCAGACACCGGAACAGGCTGCCCAGGGAGGTGGTTGAATCACCATCCCTGGATGTGTTTAAGGGTCGTTTGGATGTGGTGTTGGTGGATGTGGTTTAGGGGAGAACTCTGTAGAGCAGGGATGGTGGTTGGACTCGGTGATCCCAAGGGGCCTTTCCAACCTGAATAGTTCTATGTTTCTATGATACAGAGCCTGTCTTCTAAGGAGTCATTACTATCTATCACTTCAGTGATCTGCTGATAATGGGGGTGTATCACTTATGTGTGTAATGGGTGTGGAAGAAACCGTTCTGTTGAAATTGCACCAAGTCTGCGGAACACGAGAAAGAATCAGTAGGAGTGCCTGTACGCTCGTCAAGATCCTTGGGGGCCATCATAATGGGAGAAGATTATTAACAGTCTTAAAATAGGAAAGCCTGTTATAATCCCCTTCATTAATCAAAGAAAAATCAAACATGCCAAATCCGAACACCGCATCGTCTAGACAATGGTAAGTGAAATTCAGGGTTTTCTTTCTGACATTTGCTAAAGGTTGGTTGATTTCAGCACAGCTGTTCTAGAGCCCTATGAACTCAACTGTGTTTTTCCAGCTGGATTTGACTCTCAGTCTTTGCCTCAGACTCTTTTATTTCACATATCAACTATGTTTGTGGGCTGTTTCTATGCATATACAAGAGCTGAGCGTAGCAAGGGTGAGCTAAGGACAGAGCTACAAACCTTAACTCTGAGTTTCCTAGCTGCTCTTAAATCACTACTGTTTTTTTTAACACCCTTTCCTATTTCATGAGCATGTAGCCATAGACATAAATATGTCTGTCTTTGATAAATTAAAATCCTAACAGGTGTGTGAATCCTTGCCAAGATAGTTACGAGCTGGTCAGCATACATTGCTTGCACTTGGAAGTGGTACATTAGAGAACACTCGCCTGTTTCACTGCTTTATAAATAGATGGATTTGGCATTTCTGCAATCATCTGCAGAGGGTACGAAAGAAATAAATGGATAAAAGTAAGGATAGATCATGTTTCAGAGCCTTGTAGATGAAATGAATTAATTCTACAACATGTTCACTCCTGTGATTAGCTTTTCTGATTTTTGTTTCATTTTTAGGTTCAATAGGAACAACAGAGAGAGGAAAGAAGTTCTAGTGCTGTGGGTGCTAGTCCTAGACCTCAGAGATCCCAAATCAGTTTCTTTTTCTGCCATAGACCTCCTGTGTGACCTTGGGCAAGTTTCTTAGTCTGGTTGACATCCAAAAAAGCACTTAGGAAACTAAAGTGTAACACAAGCTTAATTTAAGCATCTTTGTTCAGGGGAGTGCTTTACGAAAATTCAGCATGCTTAGGTGCCTGAGAGGACATGGATGCCATGGCTTTGGCTAGGAAAAAAAACACAAAGATAATTTAAATGTATTCAAAGACACCATGTTCAAAGGCACTCCTGTCGTCAGATGGGCTGAGAATAGAAGTGCCCTCATTTGTAGTCTATTTAGAAATAACAAATCAGTTATATACCTCACTGTCCTGGTCTGCTTGGTGTCCTCTGAGTGAAAGTGCTAAGAGCATAGAGTATAGAATTTTTTTTTTCAATCTTGGAAGAAGAAACACCTGTTGTTCACCTCTTGTATATCCTCCCAGTGGAAATAATACTCTGAGAAGTGGGAGAAAATGGCTTGTAAACTCGTTTTAGTATGTGGCATTTCAAGCTTACTGCCCCTCACTCTGGTCTACTTTGGGATAAGAGAACTGCTGTCCCTGCTGTGGAAGCTGTGTTTCTTTTGTAGGAAGGACAATCAGGGTTTATGAGAGGAGAAATCACACACGCAGGACAAGACACATGGCAGCAAACCCTGTGGTTAGAAGGCAGAGCTCTCAGTTCTACTTTCTGCTTCCACAGAATATATTTACCCGTTTTACCCTACAACTGTAGCACAATGGATAGAAAATGTCCCTGAAGCAAGGAGCTGACATATTTTGTATTCACAGCAAAACATCAGAGAGGAGTTTGAGCTGGAGGATTGGAAGCTCTTAGAGCCTGTTTCTGAGGTCATGGAGAGATGAGAAAGCATCAGTGAGGACAGCCCTTTGCCAGGCATGACCGGTTGGACTCTGGTAGAGATTTGTTTAATCACCTCTCTTGCTGGGTTCAGTCTACTTCTAGATATACTTCTAGATATACTTCTAGATATACTTCTCCTCCTTCCCTCTGGGTTGAACATTCTTTTTGGACTATGTCTATTGCTTATTCATGTACCAGACCTCTCAGTTCTTCCCTCCCAGGATCACATACTTTATTTTCTGTGTTTTAGCTAAACCTTGTTTTACCAGCTCTCTCCTCTGGTGGATCATCTTGCACTATGTTCTTTTCCTTTTTTCTTTCACTTCTAGTTTGGTGTTTAAGAAATCTTAAAAAAGTATGAGCCATGAGCCTGAATTCTTCAGATTTAGGAGAGCTTGAAGTCTAGATCTCCCTCTTTCCAGGCAGGTAATACTGTAAATATTTATCAGTTGCCATCCCACTATGTCCTCTTCTACCTTTATAAAAATTCCTTTTTCTGTATCTGAGTTTTTACCTCAGTTGTCTAGTTTTAAATTTGCATCTCTGAACCTGCAGAGATCCCAGACTCACAGATGTCTTTAGATAGGACAGGTAGGATTTGAGAAAACTTTCAAATTCAGTGTTTTGTGTTGACTGCTGTGAATCTTGTTTTAAAAACTTTTCTGCTTTTCATTATGTCAATAACCTGTTTATGGGAATTATATGCCAGGCCTGGGTGGTGAGTTATGATTTTGTTCCCTTCTTTCTGAGGTCAGTTTTGTAAAAACAGGCATAAGAGACATAACTTATCCCTGTGATGAGTTGCTCTAACTGTAACTATGTGACTGTATTTTGAGGTAGGACAGTACCATTTAAGCATCATATACTGCCTAAATATCAGAGGAACAGGGTCTAGGCAAGAAGGAAGGATTGCCCATAGAATTTAAGAGATCTGCATTTAGCTTACAGTGTAAAATGAAAGCCCTTTTTTTCCTCTTTCCAAGCATTTCTTGGTCTAATAGAAGATCGATAGAAATCAATAAATGTTCTGGTGTACAGCAAAGTACTACATAAGACTTCCAAGTAATCTCAGGAGGATGCACTGCTCTCAACAGATTTTTTTAAAGCTCATCTTTTTGGCCACTGCACGCTTTTTAATGCCCTTGTCTTCCTTACGACATCATTATGTGGTGTGTCCTTTTAGATATGTCTGCATTGGAGCCATTGCAGCTCCTGTGCAGACACCTCCATTAACTGCAATGTACCTGCAGGAGCATGGGACTGAGGGTGATCTTCACCATATAGGTGCTTATAAAGCTTTCTGACCGCATTTTGCAGGTAGCCTTAAATTCCAGTTTGCTGTATCTGTACTTATAATAAGTTTGTGAGGCATGTTTGGCTATCTCTGCAACAAGCCTAGCCACTGTGGTGGCTTTCAAATGTTACATACTATTTGATACGGGTCCCTTGTTAAGTGGGCTTCTGGGTGGTCCTTTCCAGACCAAGAGTAAACAAAAGAAGTAATCTTTATTTTGCCCACACTGAGTAATAAAGAGAACTCATTGGCTAAAAATTGTAGAGTCAAAAGACATCACACGTTTAAATAACATACCTCCTCGTAATAACATAACTTATGCACCCAGATGGACTTTGAAATTTGAATGGACAAAAGACCACAAAACACTCTTTGGGAAAACAAGTCTGTGCTGGCAGGAATGTCTGATCTAATAGACATTTTTTATTTGTGATGTCCATGAATTACAATTCCAACATGTATGTCTTACATTTCAGAACACATTGGCAAATGTATGAACAAACCTAAATCTATTTATTTATGAATATCAGTGGACTAAGGTGATTCAAGATTAAATCCCTTGAAAGAACAGGAAAAAAACTTGTACATATTGTGCTCTGACAAAACATTATGACCTTGGTTAAGATATCAAATGTTATTAGTCTTACAGGAATTTTGGAATGAAGATTAGTAATTGTGGAGCATTCCTTCTACTCCCTTTTATATTTTAAGACATTCTTTAGTGTATGAAAATGTGCATGCAGAATTTATGTCTATTCTTGGTGGATTATTTATTTTGATTTGGAGATAAAATAGGCTGAAATCACCATGTAAATTTTATAAAATATATTTATCATAATTTTGGATCCCTAATGTATCTACAATATTAGAGAAAGTGTGAAAACTGTGATTTAGCACAATTGTGACTGGATTCCTCTATCCATGCATTCCCAGTGTTGCAGCTAAAATGGAGTTGGGCACGATGTGTAGGACATACCTATAAGTAAACAACTGCAAAGTAGGTATCAGCATCAGTGCAAGTTGTTTATTTATCTTTATTCTCAAGAGAGGGAGTACTTGCAGTGGGGTTTGGGTCACTAGAGCAATTTTAGGCAACCCTCTTAGAACCAATGAATTGCTGTCTAAAAATTCTTGTTCCTTTTGCTGAAGGCAATAAAAGCAGTTCGGGTAATTAGTCAGGTGCAATATGCAAAATCAGGTAAGGTAGGTCACCTTCTGTCCCCAGAACATCATGCTTTTGCAAGCTGCCACAGCTCATGAATTTATGAAGCTGACAGAGGTGGTACACTTTATGTGTCCTCAGAAGCAAGTGTAAAGCCTAACTGATGAGGGTACCTGTCACAATGATACCATAAACATAAGGTTTTGCTTTAAAGACATAGCTTCTTCTGTAGCTTCTTCAGTGATGATCTCAGCTTATATTAGAGATGAGATTAACCCTAGCCTTGGAACAGAGATTTGGAACAGATCTTCAACTGGTGCAAACCACGGAAAGGCTCCGTTTGAAAGCACTGGAGTGATGCTACTTACCTTGGCTGAGGGTCTGTTCCATCTGTTGTTGTTTAACTGTAGACAGAATGACATCTCTTTGTTTGACAGCTACCAGAGAGATAATCATAGCAGGCATATCTTTCTCTGGAGATGGATCTGTGCCCGGGTTATCAGTATTCATATATATCATCAGATTAACTTTGAGCTTGGAAGCTTGGAGTTGTATTCTGTAGATTTTTTTTTTTTTTTTTTCCTTCAGTGCTCTAAAAGTTGGGATCTTTTTTTCCAAAACTTTTAAAATAGATTAATTTGTTTTGAGGCTCATTTCATCCTTGAACTTTCTGATTCCTGCTTTCAATAATTCACATTTAAAACAAAGTGAATCATTAGTCTGATCTCAGCTGTGTTGAGATATGTTACTTTTTTTAGCAATGATTGCAATTATTTCTGTTGTGTGGTCATAATAGTTGGGTCCTGTGCTCCAAATTATTGATCCAATTGGACCACATTTCCTCTCTGAGTTTTCAAAATGTTTTTTCTGTTTTATATTCAGATACACTACTGCCAGCAAAACCTTTCAAGGCTCCTGGTATTTATTTTAAGTGATTCCAAAGCAGCACGGAATTGCAAACTGTTTATCTTCTTGTGGTAGAGGCACCTTCCACTCAAAGCAGCCATCCAGCCTCTTCTCCCTAAGGGGGCTACTGGAAATTAACTGGCCTGAACAGTCAGTTTCTGTCCAAGATGAGTATGGTCAAGTGTTTTAGTAACCTTTGTTTTCACAAGAGTGATGTCCCTCCCTTCAGTGTGAATCCATCACAATCAAATGGTGTTGTTCTGATGACAAGAACTGTCAGCTGGGAAAGCAGAGAGAGAGATGAGATTTTCTCCTCTTCGTGCAGTTCATGTGTGTTTTTCATTGGTATGGCACTTCAAAGCCAACTTTACCAACTCTCTTCTGAGAAAATATTAAAGTATTAATATTGAGGGTAGCATTAATGCAGATATCATTTTTTCTCCCTATGTTGGTATTTAATTCAGTTCCCTCTTATACAATATTACAATAAAAAAATAAAGGCTTAGCAGCAAGAAAATGAAGGAGATGTTAAAAATATCGTGTATTCACAATATGATTTATAAAAACCAGAATACTATTGCTTTATTTTTAAAGTGGAGTTACTGAAATGAGTGATTTCAAACACTGACATCTGAAACCTGTGTGCCTGTGGTTCAACTGGTGCAGGAACTGGTTGATGCTGGTTCATACTCTTCCAAGTCTTGGATTTCTGTTCAGAATCTTCTCTTTTGGAAATCTTTCTGTCTTAGCATCAGGGCTGATCTGCAGTTTGGGTCTAACTTGACAAAATGGTAAGAAATGAGCTCCCCTCCTGTCATCCTCTTAGAAATTTCAAGAAGGCATCAACTGTTTGGGTTTTTATAATTATTATTATTATTATTTTTATTTTTTTTTTTGACCACATAGGGACTTGAGATTCTGAGGATATGAGTCTACTTCATCTGAGAATGTTTTAAAATGGAGTAAATTTTTTCTTCTTTGTGTTGTCATTTTGGTACAATTGCTGGCAGCTAAAGTAACCATATTTCTTCATTTTTTAGATTGTCAATGCTTGTTTTTTTTGATTGATTGTAAAAAACTGTGGAAGTTTTTAGGAGAATGGATCTAATCACTCCCTGAAACTCACTTTTCAACTTCAGAGGGGAAAAAAAAAAAAAAAAGAAAAAGAAGTATTGATGACTTTCTAATTAAAACCTTAAAAAAAATAAAATTCACAGAATCTTGTAAAAACTAAGACACAAACATTTTGCATGTGAAAGCACACATAAAATGGAAAGGTAATTTAGTGCTTGCACACCAAGGGGAATGGCAACATTCCTGTGGAAAAGAAACAACCACTGACATTTCTTTCATTCTCTGTTACTGACAGACATGGAGATGAAGCAATTTTTTTTGGAGGAAAAAAATAAAATGCATGGAGGTCGGAAGAGACAGAAGAATTCTACAGAGCCCTGCAGAGGAAACCAAACCTTGGACAAGCACATATGTCTACCTTTCCCTGGTACTGTGCAGCAGATGTCTGGGCTCTCTGTCCATGCCTAGGCTGCAGAACAAGTGTTATTTGAAGAGTGGGAACCATAATATGCAAGACAGCCTACTAAACTCAACGGAAGCTCAAATTCATTGCAGCTCTACTTCATCCTCCTTCCTTTCCAGAACAATTGGGAAAAAAATGGAGAGTTTTTGAGCTTTGACTCAACTTCGATTTTGCACTAGTTGCTCTTCCACAAAAGGCTGTATTTCTTTGCCTCGTGGAGCCTTCAGTCATGACCTAGAAAATGTCACCTCTGATAATAATCAGTAAAGATTACAACCTCTAGCTTTCATTAAATTGTCATGGACACATAGCTAATCAGTCCTTTTTTTTTCTGCTCTAGTCTCAATTTACTCTTTCACTTCCATGAAAAAAAGACGTTGAACTTTCTTTATGTTGATGAAAAAATCATACTCCTTTCTAAGCAAGAAGCAAACCAACCAAAAAGCTTATCTAATTATTTATAACTTTTCCATTACAAGATTCTTTTTGGCAATATGGCCAACTGCTATCCTGATGTGATTGTAGGAAATATTTATAATTCCATTAAAAGAGACTGATTAATCTTGACTTGCTTTTCACCAAATTTTCTATAGTTAGATGATGGACTTTGGAAGCTAGTAATCTAACAAGAGAGCTGCTTGAGGCTAATTCATAATCATTTTTGTATCACTAGGTTGTTGATTTAAATTTTAAGATTGAGTATTCTCTGCTTTTCCATGTCTTCCAACAAACATTAGAATTCATGTGGCACATGTGGAAGAAAACTCCTGAGGATCAGCAAGAGGAGGTGCTGGTTCTTACACTCATCTGCTTCCCCTTGTTTCGATAGAGAGAAGATGGGACCTGTAGCTGTGCCACTACATTTCTTCACACTGTAATGATGATGGGAAGATGCCAAAACCGTGTTTGAATTGTGAATTGAGGATGACTGCAAGATTGCCTCTAACTCTTCCTTCCCTGCATCTGCAGAGCTTGAGCTTGCAAATGTGAGGTGCTGTGGGTGAAGCACACTTTTCCAAACCCTGCTCAGTACCTGGGCAGGACAGGGAGCTACACACTGCTAGACATGTTTGTCCAGTTGTTCACGCCCTGTTTACAACTTCAACACCTGTTTCTGATGAGAACAAGGTGGTTTTATATTCGCTCTGGGGACCACTTTGTTTCTCACCTCAGTGGGTTGTCTCTCTGATGGGTTGCTATTGCAAATATGGCACTTTGCTATTGATACTGTATCACCAGGGGCAGATTAAGTCAATTCAGCAGATTTGAAAAAAAAAAAAAAAATCTATAAGAAGCAGAGAGAATTCTGTGTGACCATTTTTTGGGTTTGTTGTTCTGTTTTTGGTTTGGTTGGTTGGTTGGTTGGTTTTTTGCTGTTAAGATAAGAAATAATGCAGTGATTGCCCACCAATGCATAATAAATTATGGAAATGGAATAGTTAAATACCCCTTGCAGTTTTTTGATGTACCATGTAGATTTTCGTCTGCTATCTAAATGAACAGTGCTATGCTGTTGTCTTGCTTTTATAAACTGAGATTTCTTTCTTTCTCTCAGAGTCTGTACTAAATACAGCTTGAAAGTTTTTATTTGTACAGCACCTGAATTAACTCAGTGTTCTGTTTTACTTGGATCAAGGATACTAATGATTTTAAACACAATGATTCATGTCTGGACTTTATTAAATGATATTCTCAGGCTTCAGGCTTCCCCTTTCATTTTTTCAATTTATTTTCCTTTGTTTTCCCATAGGAAAGTTACACAGTATAGTTTCAGTATCTGTTCTCAAAACTAGTTATGGATACAACACCCACATTTTCTTATTAAAAGAATAAAACCTACGCAGAAGACCACTTTTCCAGGTAAACACATTTGATCTTGTTGAGAAATTGTGATTTCCCTCTTTACATCATCATCACTGTAACAGTTATTGGAAAATCAGGTAGAAAACTGCTTGCATTCAATACACTTAATTTTATCTGAAATTTTGATCCACTTCTGGCTTCCCCAAAATGAAAAATAGTCATTATCTTCGACTGCATAAAAAACCCCCAAAAAACAACAGCAAAATTACTTAATTTTCTGAGGAGGTTTAAGCCTGGCATATATTTTTGATACCCTTTTGCAAGGAGCACTGATTATCAATTATCACCATCCCCAATGACTCTGTATCATAAGTAACAGTCAATTTCAATTCAACTGACACTGCCAATACAACTGGATCTGGGCACCAAACATTTTCAAGTGGGTAGTAATTACTGGCCACTAAATAGGTTACATCAAGGCAAATCAAGAAGAAAGTACCCAGCTCTTTTGCAAATCTTCTGCAGTGCACTGTTCTCCTTGCAAGTCATAACATCACCCTAATTCTTCACAGCTATCCTTCCCACCTTGCTTAACACAAATGACATGACAATCAATGTCACAGATTCTTTCTTTGTGGATTATTATTCTAGTTAATTCCACATGTTGCATCCTCAGCAATATCTGAACACTATGTATTGCCATTCCCAACAGATGAAAGCTTGAGTATGTGGAAAATATTGACTTTTAATCAGAGAGACAAACCATTTCTTTTTTTAAATTTTAAAAAGGTAAATGAAAGAATCAAGAATCAACACATATCCTAATTATTGCTAGACAAGGGTGCTGGAAAGGCAAACACAAATGCTCATCTCTCTTACTTACGCATTTGTTAAAAATGGGTTTGGAGCGGTCTCACCCTTAAGAGGTGAAGTTGTGCTGCATGTGGATGCTTTGCTCTGTGCGTAATTCACAGTACTCACGATCAGACAGAAACTTGCAAATTTATACCAGAAAAAATGAGGCTGTGCAAACCACTAGAGACAACAGCAGTGTCTGGATCTTTGCACTGCATGTGAGCAAAGCCAGCACATAAAACCTCTCCACGGCATTTTTTGCAAGTTGGTCTCTGAGGAGCAGAAAGGTGGTTTCCAGCTGCCATTCCCACCTCTCTGCAGTCTCCTGCTGATTCCATCTTCATTTAATGTGACCTGGGCTACTTTCTGCTTTATTTCTTTGTGGCTGAGTACTAGAATCTCAGAAGTTTTATTTTTTGCTGTACAGCACAGTGTGTAAGGGGCAGGAGTCAATGTAGCAGGCAGTGTGGTAGTATCTATAAGGAGTAAGCCAGGAGTAGAACAAGATAGTTGTCATCCTCAGGACAGGTTGCATGAGACTCTCTCTTTTCCAGAGGGAAAAATCAATGCTCCTGCCAAGGTGTATTTCCAACAATGCAGTGGCACTGGGAGCTTTAAATATCCTCACACTTCCCCACATTAGTCCCAGCTGAGTGACTTGGAAAGCTCCAATGGGTGAAAGAACTGCTTTAAAAGAAAGGACACAATAAATAAAACTGTTCTGATTTCGTAGAAATCAGCTGGAACACAGAGTTGATTTTGGTGACAAAACTGTATTTTAATTTGTATTTTATAAGCTAGAAGAATTGATGGTAGGTTCAGAAAAAGGGAAGCTTGAATTTTCTTTTTTGTTTGTTTGTTTGGTTAGTTGGTTTGGTTGGTTTACTTTGTTTTGGCTTTGTTTTTTTGTTGTTGTTGGGGTTTTTTGTGTGTTATTGTTTCTGGTTTGTTTTGTTGTGTTGGTTGTTTTTTTTTTTAATATCTTGTAGGCAGCAAATGACCCTTCTGCCAGGGAGATATTTCATTATTTAACACCTTTAAATTTATAATGTGAAAATGATGATTTTTTTTGCACAGGGAATCTTCTGTCCTCCTCTTCAGAGTACCAGCAGCAAAAATAGCCATGTGTGCAAATATTCTGCCATTGGTGCCCTTCCTCAGGCCTGACGCAACAAACGTGCTTGACACAACGTGTTGAATCCCTAATATCTGCCTTTATAAATCGTGAAAGTCATTGTCACATTCTCGATTTTTGGAGTTCAGGTTTGGGAAAATAATTTTGGTTTTTTTTCAGGCTTTTTGGGGGTTGTTTTGTTGTTGCTGTTTCTAGTTTTTAACTATTTCTGGCAGATTTAGCTCTGAGTGCATCACTGGGTATGTAAGGGTGTGGAGGGGGTATGGCACTGGCTACAAAAAGGAAGAAATGTCAGTGGTTTCATCAGAGTTTCTTCTGTGGAAATCCAGAGGTGTCAGGGAACAAGAGACCTGTAAAGGATTCTGGACTTGGTTCCTTCACCTTTTTGCTCTAGCTGCTGGCTGGTTCAGCTAACAGTAGACACCTTTCTGTCTGGGCTGCAGGTATTAGACAATGTTCACTGCATAAACTAAGATTTCAGAATATCTTCCCCTGCATTGATCTTTCATTTGTGAAGCTCTGCTGTTAAATTAACTGCTGACAATGTCACATAGAATTGGGGTGAAGTTTAATGTATTCTACAAGGATTAAATTTTCTCATTTTTCAGTCTGGAATGCTCACACAGTACCAAACACCCCTTGGCAGAGCCACGCTGAGTTAAAAGTGTAGCACAGGATGACAGCTTATTTCTTCTAAAATCCTTAAAATCCTTTCTATTGCTTTTTCCTTTTCTTTCTCTCTCTTCTTTTTTTTTTTTTTTTTTTTTTTTTTTTAATTGGAGCTTTATGTAGTAGATGGCATAGCAATATATCACAAGCTTGGGACCAAAACCCCTTCTCTCTTTTTCAGGGTTGGTATCCACATGAGTTTTCTTTCACATTTCTGCCTTGCTGCTTCTTGTAACTTCCCCTTATGTCACACCCTGTCAGTGTGATGACAGGTCTCAGTGCTCAAAGCATCAACCAACACCTGATACACCCAGATCTGGGAAAATCCCTCAAAGAGCAGCTGCATTTCTTGACCTAAACCGAGACTCTCAGAACCAAACCACAGGGAGCAGCACACTGGAGGCACTCTTCCTTCAAGTCACTGACACATCAAACCTTTGTTTATAAGAGGAGAGAGAAGGGAATTTCTTGACTATATTTTTTTCTTTGCCTCCCAATGATCTGTCCTCAAAGCATTCCGTAAGAGTAGATTTCAGCTTTCATAATTCACTGGTATTTACGTTTGCCAAAATTAAAATTAATGTTCCAGCGACAATCCAGGGAAAAGATATTTGTGGCAGAGTAGCAACCAGGAAGAGATGGAATTCAGTGAAATATAATATTTAAAACTGCGCAGTGACTTGTGTGCATTAAGTACATACAAATACGTTTCAAAAATCACAATATTTGTTAATTGCTCTGGAATTCATTATGTATAGACCTTCAAATCATAGCACATAGGGATGGCATTTCTTAAAAGTAAACAAGTGAAAAAAAACAAACAGTCCTTTATTGAACCTGGTCCAAAATGTGACAATTATTGTGATACAGATTTTTTCAAAAATTTTTCCTAATAATGTAATTTTTTGTTTCATTTTTCACAGAATCTGAATTTTCTTAGTAGCTTATTTGAACAGCAGTTTATTTGAACAATGAGTCCCTGTGGGATAAATGAATATATGGGACAGACTTTTTTTTTTATTATTATTATTTTTATTGTGGCTTACAACAGATCATTTATTTGACAGTCTGCATGGACTCACACGCTCAGAATCCTTATAACAGTTCTGTGTGACTAGTCAGAGACACTGACATGACCATAATTTAGGAGAAAAGGAGGGAGAGAAATTGAAGTGTATGATAATGGGCAAAGCAACAGTGTATTTGTTTATCCTTTTTACTGAACATTGTTCTTCCTATACAGCTCCTTCTTGCTTCCTGTTCCACTTCCAGTAGCTCCACAACCCCTTACCTTCATTTTCTCTGCCCTTTTTAAATTACCATCCTTGCTTAAGGACTAAAGTGTTTGCTGAACACAGATGCTTCCTTCAGCCTTGGGGAAAAAAAGACTTTACTAAGGATTGGATTTATATTAGGGCCTATACTCAAGAGGAATGACTTAAAAAAATAAAATAAATTGATGCCTGCTATTTGAAAATTTAGTGTGCTTGAAAGAACATCAAAGATTTGATGTCAAGCATTTAAAAGGTAAAAGGTGCCAAAAAGAAGGTTTCTAGTCTCACTTTGAGCATTATCATTATGGTACAAGTTGCAGTTACGCTATTTCTTACTGTCATTTAAACTAGTGTCACACTGGAAGGAAAGATTCCACCATCACTCATGGGATGAAGACACTGTGCAGATCTAGACATATTTCTTGGGCTTTAGGGGATGCACAAGAACAGGAGGCAATAGAGACTGAGCATGTTCCAGGTTCAGAAAGGGACATTTCTGTCCTCCTATGGATCTCCTTTTCCTTTTTTCCTAAACCTACACAGTTTTACTGCCAATTTGTAGCCAAGCTAAATCCAGACCTTTATTTGAACACGTATGAATGGAAGCTGTTTCACTCAAGGCAGGTTCTGAGATGTGTGGGTAAAGGGTTCATGTGAAGGGCACACTCTTCTCTGCCAAATTTCATATTGTTACTCCAAATTATAAGGCCCAGAAATTTCAGTAAATCATTATCCTGTCTCCTTTGCTGTTTCATATTACTCATTTTCCATTGTAACTCCTTTCATTTATATGATGGGATTGTTTCTGTTGTTGTTCCAACTTAACGGTTGCCATTCCTTTTCCTTTTATTAGTCTTTTGTTGCTGTCCTGTGTGATCCTACAGACCTACTGTTTTTACAGATACTGTGTTAACCTAGAAGTTTAAGTGAACAGTATATGGAGTATGGAGTTTCCCTGCAAAACCACCATGCTGTTGTGTTTTTTCTTGTAGGGCATAAATGCCTCCTCACTTCATCTCCTCCTCTTCTCCTTTCCACCCCCTGCCTTTATGTAAAGGATGCAGAAATAAAATTAAAACTCTCTCAATAAAATCTTTACCTGTCAAATAGCACAATTTTAAATCAGTGTAGCTTGCCAATGCTCTTGATTCCACTCCAGGAGCTGCAAATAAGAGAGGATATCTTCAGTAATGATTGTTTATTATGAGGCTGCTGTCATTCTTCTGAATATATTTTGCAAAAGAAAAGCAAAGAAAGAGCTAACAAGAAAACAGACTCCCATCATGTTTCTTCATTCCTTTCTTGCTACTTATGCAAGCAAGGATGTCACTGTAAGGGAAAGGCTCCAGAAGGTCTCAAAAAAGCCATTATTCCTACACTGTTTACAAGCCTCTCTTGAGAATAAAATCTAGACCATTGTGCAGGTTGGAGCAAAGGTCTGAGGGCTACTGAAACTCTACATTTCAGCAATGCATCACATTCAAAAGAAGCACCTGTGTTTCATAATTTTGTGCTGAAGTGCTCATTCTGTGGTCCAGGGGTCAGGTACCTTTTGCTTGTACCTGAGCAGCCAGAATTCTGACCTTCACAGCACATTTTCACTATTGCTGGTGGAGGGGCAGACCATTCAGATGAAGGCTTAAATTCAGAAAATGTAAATTAGTACTTGCCAGTTTGCAGTGTATTGTGCTTCCTTGCTGATAATAAGTTGATTTATTCCTGAAGCTGGACAGCCTCAATGAAATACAAGGCTAAAATTAAGCCTGGAATAGCCTAAAGACTCCAGTAAGGCAGTGACAAGGAAAGACTAAAGAGAATGTGAACTAATGGAAACAAACAAGAGATCAAATCCCACAAATGCAAATTTCTGCATTCTTTATTTTTGGATGGACTTTTTTTCATTAATCCCAAATTTGCTCTGAACTTTTTATTGACCATAAGCTAGACCCTTGCAACCTGATATAATATTAATACATTTAAAATATATAGTCCTAAACCCCAATTTTGTACTGCCTAGTCACAGTTACCATTTTGGTTTTATGTTATAACCAGCAGCTGATTAACAGCATAGGCACTTTTTGCAGGGCAACAGTTCAGAAAAACAAAGTCTAATCCAATTCAAACTGAAATACCTTAAGAATCTAGGTTTCAGGCAAAAGCTTCACGGGTGCCTACAACTGTGTATTTTAGGCTTATTTAGTGGTTTCCCTGTTCAGCAAGAAGTCAGTTCAGTGAAGTATTTTCTTCTTCTGGTATCAGGAGATCAAACATCCAAATGCAAGGCACTCTCATGAGCTCTGTTGTCTAGTCCTGAGCTGTCTAATTATTCTGCACTGATTAGTATACAGTACTAATCTTTTAGACAGTAGCCTGATCATTAAAAATCTTCCAAGAAGTGAGAGTAGGAGTGGTCAGGTCTGTCTCATACTGAGAGAGTTTAAACTATCTACAATACTATGGGTTATATTTTTATTTTGAGTCCTCATTTTCATTTCCTCAACTGGGATCTTCTGACAATCTAGTTTTAGAATAAATGGTTCAGGTGCTTACCTATGACCAGCTTACAGAAAAAAGAGATCTCCTTGTTTTTCTGTTGTCTGACGTAAGGGAAGAAAATAAACTGTGTCCTGTTGACATCAGTCACCATCATCCATGTCCCATGTGGTTTCAAAAGAGCCAAGACAGGGTTTTATCCCAAAACAACACAGGGACAAAATGCCCTCAGGGAAGAAAAGCAGATGTTGTAACAAGAGTCTGGCAGGGTGAGAAAGACTATGTGTGTGGATCCCCAGTCCTAGATAAGGGTCCTTCTCAACAGTGAGATTGAACCAAGGTGGTTGATTAAACTAAGCCTGCAATTTTGTGCCTGTGGTGGTGGTTAAGTTGTTTCTCCCCGCCTTTATCATGAAGACCTATTGATTCTTGTACACCTAAAGTCCTTCTGTCATACCTGGGCTTCAGTGAAGTCAACAAGTAAGGTCCATCTGTACACAGCATACACATCCAAAAATTCAGGCAAAACCTCCCTCTGCAGTTCTAGCCTCATTGCTTCCAAGGTGGCTCGGAAAGTTTCAAAGTCCGCAGAAGGAAGTTGTGTGCTTGCCACTCCCATCAGTCAGGAGGGAGAACCATGTGTCCAGGGCTCTATATGAGAGTCCTCCCCTTGCAAGGTGGCTGCTTGCTTGTGAAGGGTTCATACATATGACATTAAGGTATTTATTGATATGGAACTGAATTCTTCACCTCCCTTTCCCAGGATCACATCCTCCTGCCTGCTTGGGGTCAGACTGCCTTTTGCTTCCAGTTCTGGTGACTCCAAGAATTTTTTGCTTACATGACGTCTCAAGAGCTAGTGCAGAAAGAGCAGAAAAATGTTCATTACCTATTTTCTTTTTGTCAAAGAGAGCCTTTTTACACCTTGAACACCACCTTCACTGAGACTTAACCTTGGCCTACAGACAGCACTGCTCATGAAACACCTTCGTCTGGGACTTTTGAGGGCTGTGGTTTAGACCCGCAGTGGCTGATGTACTGACTCCCTGTCCCAGTCTCCTTCTTCTGCATGTTCTATGAGCAGAATTTGGGCAATGTTCATTCACGGAACTAGCTGACAGATTTTAAGCTTTAGAGATTGAAGTATCACAAGGCACAGAAACCTGCTGTATTATCTGTCCTGAACACCATTGTTCAGTACATTGATGTCTCTTACTAGCATTGATTTGCTTTCCAAATGAGAACTGAAATTCTTCTGGGTGGCTAGATCCTTAAACACATTCAAGGCCTGAATTTCAGAGATCCTTGCATTCACACTCAATCCAAGATATGAGATGGTCATAACTTTTGTAAGGACTGGAGCATTAGCACTAAATAGGAACCCTGCTGTGAAAATCAATCCCATAAGTGGAAGGGAGGATTAATATTAATTAGACAAAAATACCCAACCAACTAAAAAACAAACAAAACACACCGAAAAAAAAAAGAAAGAAAAGCAAAGCAAAGCAAAAGAAAACAACCATTTTCTGTATTGTGCCCTTTTGTTGTTTATCTTGGTCTTTGTTCAGTGAGATTAACAAGAATAAAAAAAACTCTGGTTTATTGTGCTATGTGCTAAAAGCTATGCTTTATCTGGGAGTTCATAGCAATTTATTGTTTTTCTTCTTAGAAATACATATGTGAAGTATCCCATAAGGTTATATCTCATTACTCTGCAATAGGAGGTATATTGTGCTGTGTTTTCTCTGCACAGCAAAGTAGACAGTGTTTTACATAGTGTGATTCCATTACAAACCTGTATTATTGCCACTGTAATCCCAATATCTGCCTTCTTGAAATACATGTATTGCAATCTGTTACTTCTATGGTCACTTTCTGGAGGTGGAATATGTCCAGAAGACACCTTTGGAGAAGGAATTTTGAGTATCACTTAATATCTTCAGAGGTGTCTTGAAGAATTTGTTTTGTTTCAGGGACAGTGTTGAAGCATATTTTGTTGAGATGGTCTGGAGTTAGCCAGGGGCAAGGGAATAAGTTCTATACATGAGGATAAGACAAGGAAAACTAATTGCACTTCTGGGAAATCCTGGCTTGGATGATTATATTGTCAGAATCATTGATCTTAGTTTTGCTATCCCTCTCTTGAGAGGAAAAGAGGAGAGTCTTGTAAGTTATAAGCTAGGGAAGAAATGATACTAAATATCATTTTCTTTATATAAATAACTATGATGGGAATTGGGTGCAAAAGAATGTTTGCTTCCAAGTGAAAAGGAAAATGTGTTATAAATGAAAAATATATATTTTTTGTTCAGTGCCTGCAGGATTTAATCATAACCCAAAGGTGCCAATTGTATTTATTTTATGGGACTAACATCTGTGTTCTGCAATGTAATTGGGATTTCAGGTTCAATGTGAAAGAGCTCTGTTTATTTTTCTACTATCGTAGATTATTCCCCTGTTTGTGCTAATTGCTCCTCTGTGCATGTGGTCCATATTGTTTAACTCTTGCACTAGATAACTTCATTTGTGCTGTGTTAGTCTCAAACACACCTGCAAAAACCTGTAACAGCTTTTAAAGATGATGTTCCCCTAGCTCCCTGTAGCACACCAGTCATGACTACCTGAGGTACCATCCTGAAAGATAGGGTAATTACAGCTAAATATACAGGGGGAAGGAATGCAGTGGTGGATAAAATATAACCGTTTACATATATGGAGCAATCTGGGCCAAATAGCAGTTGTTCATGTCATCGACCTCCTGGAATTACACAGTTATTTCTATCACTTCCTTTCTTATTATGTGGGTATACACAGTGCCATGAGTTTAATCTAGTTTAACAACAACAACAACAACAACAACAAAAGTTATTTTGTTTGGAACAGAACTTTCCTGCCTTGGATTTTGCAATTCTTAAAATACCTTACACTGGACATGAGCTGAAAAGCAAATGTGGGTTGGATAAAATTGGTATGTTTTGATCTGGGAGAGGATTGCCTAACAGCTGTGTGCAAAGCTAGTTCTAACTGGCAATGCAAAATGCCCATTTTTTTTTCTGTTTAGTTGTTTTTTGTTATTATTTTGTTTTGTTTTTGTTTGTTTGTTTATTTGTTTGTTTGGTTTTTTTTGGGGCGCAGGGTTTTTTGAGATGTGGTTTGTGTTATGGATTTAATTATTAATGCTAACAGCTCTCTAGGAGAAATTCAAAAGCACTCAGAATTGTGTCTACATCTAACGAATCCTGAAATTCTTTATCAAATGGTTGCTGTTCACTCCTGTACTTTAAAACCTGAAAATGACAATTTCTCTGACCAGATGCTGCTGCTTTGCATCATTCTGACAGATCAAAGAAGCCTTAACCAGCCAATTGAGGATTCTGTTTTTAAGGCTATAATGACTCCTATGATAACCTGCCCTGGCAGTTTTCTCAGGGTCAGAGTAAGGCATCTTGACATTTTGCTAATTCACTGCCTGGTAGAACAACCTTCTGGGGTCAAAGGTATTAGATGTAAAATGGGAGTAGCTGAGTATCCCCAGTATCACTAAAGTGGAAGATGGGTTTTTAACACTACTTTTCATTTCTTCCTATGGTATTTGGTGGTTTATAGGTTTTGCTATTTTATCAGTCTTTTATTGACAGTAAAAAGATGTATTTTGGAACATAGATAAGAGAAAAAACTCCAGAATGTGATACTTTATGGTAATGCACTGCCAGTGATTGTATGGCCATTTACACTTGTGCAAGTGCCTGAAGTCTTGTATGAAAGGATTCTGAGGAGGAGGAGCATTTTACAAGCACTTATGATTAAGGCTATAAATGGTCCCATAATGTGCAAAGCCATGCAGACTGAGGCCTGATATCTCCTTCACATGAATAAGTGATTCTTGCTTTTTATTCTGCTCAGTGTACACATTTGAGATATTTTCAGTAGGGAGCAAACACATTCTGCTGAAGAAAACTATCTATTTGCATCCTTGTAATCTTTGCACAGCTGTATATCATGATCTCTGATCTGTAGAGTTCTTCTGAAATGGATGAATCTAGGACATCTGAAAGTCAGCTGAAGATGTGTAGGCAATGGCTCTGCATGGGCGGCTTCAGTTCATTTCCTGTAATACAGGACTCTGATATGGTTTGTTGATTTGTCATTGTCAAGCAGTGTGCAAGAAGGCTAATAAATACAGCCTGGCTGCTTTTCTAATCTCCAGTGTCATCGGTATTGCCCCTTCTTTCTCTCTCTCGTGTTATTAATCGGTTTGAAGGTATGTCTTCAGGGGAGCAGTTTATTCCATGGCACTGAGGAGGGCACTGAGTTTCTCAGCTTTCTGAATTTATGCAAGTACACATATTCCAAAAAGTAGCAGTTTCCCCTTGGCTACTGAACTGTTTAAATTACAGTAGGTGAAGGTTCTGCAGCCAATTTTCTTTCATTCTTTCCTTAATTATTTTTTTTTTTTTGGTCAGTGCACAACAAAGCAGATTTATTTTCTTTTTTTTTTGCAGTAGACACCAATTTATGTTAAATCAAGTTAAAATGGTATGCAAATAGTCTTTGAATGGTATTTTTCTTGTGAAATGTCAAAGTCAAATACATGGCAACTAGAATAAAAATGTCACAATACTATTAAACTCAAAAGTTCAGGATGAACTGAGTAGTGGACAAAATTTTGTGTTCAGCTAGTACTCTTAAAAAAAAAAAAAAAGAAAGAAAAAAAAAAGAAAGAGGATTATTGGGAAGTGCTTTGAGTTGCTTCCTATTCCACTGAACAGAAAACTTTCCTCTCTGTAAAGGGCATAGCCATTAGTGCTATTTCCCATTTATATTTTTAAAAGGAAGATGAAGAGGGTCAATCTGAAAGCCTTTGTTTCCTGCATTCCTTTTTTTTGCCTTCCAGCCTGTTAATTCTGTGACAGATAGAGATGTTATTTTTAAAGGTAGCCCACCCATCTCTGCCCCCTTGCGAGAACACTCCGTGTGTGGGTTGGTCAGATGATAACCATGTGGAGCTTTGTGTGGGTCCTTAGTCAAATGGGCGCGAGTATTGTTACTCAAATGAGTATTCATAGCCACTACTTGCTTTATTTTTTTCTAGAGCAGCAACAAAATGGCAGAGACGACAGCTGCCACATCATATACATACACACACTCCTACACAAACTATGCTTTGTACATCAGAAGCAGCATAAATACCATGGCATGTGGCAGTTACCATAGCAACGTGTTTTTTTAATGAATAGCAGATGGAATAGGCATGTAAAACTTACATAAGTTGTTAGTAATTTGTAAGTTACTGCAGACCAGCTACTGCAGTAAACTTTTTGTTTTCACTGTTTCTATTTTTTCCACCTACAGTGTTCGGTTACTCTTTTTCTTCCCACTAAGTTTACCCTGATATGGAATATAGGCTATGGTAGTACATAATTAACAGCAATGACTGATTTTTTTGTGGGTGAGGTCCCATAATACAGACACAGGAAATAATACAGTTTAGCACTTGAAAAAAAAAAATTGATATAGCCCTTAATGGTAAAATTACAACACAACAGTGCAAACACAACAGTTTTCCTCTCTAGCTCCTTTTGAGCAGATAGTGAGCATTAAATATAGGGTGGACAAGTGAAACTATCTACATGAAAATTCATGTTTTGATTTACATTCTGACTGTGTTTTGTTATGAGACAGAATATAATAATTTACAGAGTAGCAGATAATGATAATGAGAAATGCCCCTTGCTGTAATATGTCAACCAGTGGAATTCTGAAAGAAGGGATCTTCCTCCAAATCTGAGGTGTGAGCTCCTTAGGAAGTGTGAATGACTATTCTGATCTTTATAGGCAAGGTCAGACCAAGATGAAGGTAAAACTGGGGCTAAAATGAAGCTCCCTTGTCTGTGTGAGTCGGTCACTCACATTCAACGTTTCCTAGTCACACCATCTAGAATGAAATCCAGTATGATTGAGGTTCCTAAATCCTATTTAAGCACATTGTAGAAGTTAGGTGCCTACATGTCCCCAGATGTTATTCTCATCTGGACTTGTAAAAGAGGCAGCTTCATTAATTTAAGGAAGACTGACATTTGAAAAGGAATAATGAGAACAGGTTCTGTCCCAAAAAGGTGAAGTGGCTTCCCAATATCTATTTTGTTCGAAGGTAACAACAAATACTCAAATTGCTGTTTTCTGATCAGCCTCGAGAGAGAGACTTAACAGACATGTATGGCCAAGATTTTCATGCAGCTTTAAAAAAGTTTCTGAGCTTGACTTCGGCCAACTACCACTGGCATTTGGTGGGTTTTGTGTGTGAAAGTCCCTTAGGCCCTTTAATTCTGGGTTCCTAGAGTGATCTTGTTCCCTGAGGCTTAACTTTTCAAACTGACACTTCTTTCTCCCTTTGTTTGGAAATTTGGTGCTGGTTGTCCTACTGAGGAAAAAAATAAAAACAAATGACAATGTGAGCTTCAGGAATCGTGAAGGCTAAGTCTTTATTTCACACTGCTCCCTGGTTCCTGGCAGCTGCTCCTGTCTGTACTGGACCTTCATTTTCTGGTCAATGTCACCCATCTTCCTTGTTATAAAACTGTTCTTGATTTTCCTTCCACAACAATTTCTCTGACTGCTCCAGCATCAGAAAAACTTACCTGTATTAAATGCTGGCTGGCATTGCCACTTCTCCTGGACTGACCTGCTTCTTCTTCCTAATAGTAATGATCACAGAAAGGCTCATTTTCATACTATAATCATCGAACAATAGCTCTGTAAGACAAAACCCACAGTGTCTGCTACCTTCTGACTGAGACATGTTGAAGCACTATTTCCACTGAACTTCATAGTGCTCAGGAATCCTCTTTGTCACAATTTTTTTTACTTTCATGTTCGTTGTAGAGTATTACGACCAGAAAGAACAAGTTTATCACAAAAGAGAAAGTAAATAAATCAGGCTCTTCCCCTTTTACTGTTCTTGAGAGCTCTAAAGTCTTTCTTTTATTCTTCAGGGGTATATTTTCAAAGCAGTAAAATTAAGCACACCATTCCCATGCATTAACCATAACTTAAGATACACAGGTATATCTATGCTAATTGTTCCTTCTAATGTTCCAGGGAAGCTATAACTGGGTAAAATGAACACTTGATTTAGGCCTCAGAATTCGAAGTCTTAGAAGATATTTTCACCCACAAAAAGGCAGATAAGAGCAATTACTGCAGTCTTCTTACCCGTTTTACCAAATTAACCCTTCATTCTGTGGGAAGGTAAGTGAGAATTAAATGTTCCATCTTCATGATGGTTGTATGTATTTTTAAATTTACATTTTATTAACAGAGTAATTGTGGACTTAAATTTTGTTTAAATGGTATGCTTCATATAACTGTTAAGTAGCTATTATACAATTGTAGAGAAAGCTTTGCAAGACATTGAGACACTAATGGCTCTTCAACCTCAACAAGACACCTAATATAAAAAGACGTGAGAGCCTTGTAATTAAAACAATCTTCTCAGTGAACTGTTGATATAGAAAACAGTCTGCTCTCCTTTACATTTTCCATATTAATTGACTGAAAAATTGTGAATAGTAGGTTTTGTGAAGGTGCACTTTGGTAATTTTTATGTTATTGAGAGCACTTTAACTCACAGGGCTGCCATGGAATTGTATTGAGCATTGCAATTTATCAGAATTAGTATGAACAAGAAGTATATTGTTAAACATCTCTACCACTGATACAAGTGTCCTTCCAGAACTCCTTTAGTAACTGTGAAGGACCAGACCTTTCCTCACACGAATATAATATGCCCTTTAGGTCAGCAGTCATAACTGGCTTAAAGATGGCTGCTCCACGTGGCAGTTTAAACCCTCTCCTGCCTGCCTCCCCTGCCAGAAAACAACAACTCGGACGGACGCCATGAGGGGGAGGTAGCCAGCTGCTAGCTGCTAGCTACAGAGGGTCAGTGGCGGGAAAAGGGCAACAATACTATACAACGGCTACTATACAAGTACCTAGACCACCTCAGGAACAAAGTAAGGGATTGTATTCTGGGTACGTGTCCCTAAGGTGTTCCTGTCTCACCTGCACACAAACCGCGACCCTATACGGGACAAGCGTCGGGCATATCCCTCCTTCCTCTTCCCCTCATAGGTAATTAATCTGGATGTGTAAATAAGGTTTACCTATATATATATGAGTATTAGAGCATATGTAAGTTCTTGATATTGGGTGTTTTAAAGATATTTTACAGATTCTATGTCTTTTAATTACCCTCTTTGAGTCTCCTGCCCCAAATTGTTTTATTTTTTCCCCTCAATAAAACGTGTATTCATAAATTCTAATTGGGGGTTGACTGCTGTTGCTGGAAACACTAGTGAGCATTGAGCAAGTGTCTCACCCGAGAAGTCAGTGCCGGAGTTCACTGCTCCTCTGTGAGAGGCGAGCGCTGCGTGCGGACCTCTCGGCAGATCCCGATCAGTTAAATGCGCTCCAAAAAGGAGATATAATAGGTCGCAGATCGCGTCAGTAACCCAAAAGCTCTCACCAGAAAAGTGTGCATTGGAAATCTGACATCTGAAAGATCTTGAAGGCAGCAGGTGGACTGCTCACAGACCAGCTCTGTAAGCCAATATGGGCCAGTTTCCTGTGGATTTCTGTCTATAAGATAGCTGACCCAAGGTCTAACACACAGTAAATTTTCTCCGGAGCTGGAGTATTCAGGGTACATTTTCCAGCATTCCTGAAGGTGGTAGAACTGTATCCCCTGGAGCAAGGGCAGTGAGGATGGAATCCTCTTCCCTACTCCTTTATTCCTATTAAACTTTTTAACTCGGTGATACAAATATCCTCCTGAGTTTGGTTGCATCTGCTTTCTTGCCTCAAGAGGCCACAGCAGCCTTTAAGTCTTTTTTCTCTGTAGCAGCACCAGGAACCAGTGTGTCTTGTTGCATGGACACGTTTACCGCTGAGGCTTCCAGGAGTGGTGGGTGTGGGAGCAGAACATGTGGTTGTCCTCTAAAAATCCCAAGCAAGTGATGTAAGACACCATAGAAACACAAAACAGAAATGAGAGCAAATATCAGACCACTGGCAAGTCCCCTCTGAACATTGCAATACCTGAAATGAAGGAATATTACAGCAAGGTGGAGATGAAGTATTGGATCAAAACAAATGGCAGTTACCTTGTTTACCATGATTGAGTTAAAATGCGGCACATTGCACAAGTAAATTTTTGTTAGTATTAAACCCAAATACTTCCAAATCAATTAAAGATATTTCAGCACACTCAGTCAAACCTCTACACAATTCCATGCATGAGAACATGAGTATGCTGTCTTCCTGTCAACCCACTAATAATGCCAGTCCCAACCTAAATAATAATCTAAATAATCTAAAGGGTAAAAAACTCCCTGCTTTAAAATGCTGCATTAGTTAATTCTTATGAATGAATGAATGAATGAATGAATGTCCTCAGGCCTTTGCTGCATGTGAATCATAGTCCAGTTGTCAACATTAAAAAAGTTTAGCAATTTTATGAGTCCCAAAATACCTTATCTGAGACTGCCAACTTCTGCAGGGTCTTGCCTGCAAGTTTATTGTGTGCCAGGTTGCTTCCCTCCTCCTCAAGAACTGTGGATAACCTCTGTGAATAATTTCAGGTTAAAACTGTTTCCTATCATACCCATCTCCCATGTAGTTGCCAACATGCCAATAATCGGCATGCTATTTACTCCCTGATTATACCAGTTACAAGCTGGGCACACTTCATATGTTTTGCAGCCCAGTGTTACTTGCTAACTAGTAATTGATGGTGTCACTGAAATGATAGTGATTTTTCTTCATGCACATACTTATCAAAGATTCTTTGTATCCACAGATGAATAGTCTCCTAGAAATGAAATAAAACCTGCCTGCTGCATTACTTATGAGGCATTCTGCCATCTCAGTAGGATCTCTGACTCTCAAAATGCTTGCAGTGTCTAATAATTAGATTTGGATAATTCTTTCTCTTTCAGGCATCATGTTTTATTTTAGCAAGTATTTCCCTCCACAGTAGTGCTGTTGAAATTTTTGAATTAGTAGAGATACAAAAAGAGCATGTGTGTTGGGTGGGGGGGGATGGTGGGGAGGAGGAAAAAAACCCTTAAAAATGCTCCTTGGGATGTGGAGTCTGCCTGGGATGAAAGAAGTGTTACAAACTTCTCAGTTCTTGATGTACAGTTGCAAAAGGAAATTAGCTCATTTGTAATTTCAGGCAGTCTCCCCATCCCAACACACACACACCATTAATAATGAGTTGGGAGAAAAGAGATCCAGTGTGCACGCCCGCTCAAATAGAGCGTGTACTTAATAGTCCTGCTGATGCAAGGCTCCCCAAACCTGCCTGCCGTGCCTTGGGGAATGCCGGGACCGGAGCCACAGGGAATGCCCGGTGGCATCAGGACACCTCCGCCCCCACACATTCCACAAAATCCTTCCTGAAAAGAATAAATTAGGCTAGAAAAACTCTACGTGATTAGGGAAGACAATGTGATCTTGCTTAGAAAGTGGCAAGACTCTGTTCCAGCCTCTCCTAACACTCCTATGTCCTCTGGATTCCAGCAAGTCCTGTTGAAACCATTTGCGTTTTGCTATGACTCTGGGTACAAAGTCTCCTCGGAACAAATATTCAAAGATGTTCAGGTCTGAGAGCCATTATTCTTAGATTGAATGAGTTTCCAGAGATCAGTCTTGTGCGAGTGGAAATGACCAACAAAAATGGGCAAGAAGATGCTGCCATCAGCTGTGGTGTGGGGCTTGACTTTTAGGGATCTGCTTTGAGGTGGTGAGATAGTCTGTGTGTATCTCACTGGGAATATCTCAGTTGTTTTGTTTTTATGATAAATTGGTATTTTAGTTCATTTGTCAGTTGTGGGGGTGGACTTCTAATTATTTTTAATGTTTTTTGTTGTTGTTGTTTGTTTTATTTGTTATTTTAAATGAAAGAGCTAGATTTTTAAGTAGCAGTGTTTGGTATTAAATTAGAGGATAACATACACATTGGATCCTCTAGTGAAGACAGATCTCAATACTCCTCAAATTCTGCCAAGTGTCTTGTAAGTAAGGAAGAATTTTATAGATTGAAATTTGCTTGTTTTATCTTGTCACATGAGTTGCCATCTTGGCGGTGGGTTTTTTTTTCCTCTTTTTTTCCTGTTTTGTTTTGTTTTCCTTTTTTTCTTTTTCCTATTTTCTTTTCTTTTGTTTTGTTTTTACTTTTTCAGGCTGTACAAACCAGCAAGGCTCCAAGCTAAAACTAGTTTTCAGGGCAGCCTAGATAAGGCAGTGAGTATCTACTGAGAGTCCTGAAAAGAGGTTTACAATGGGCAGAATAAAATTGCAGGGACCATCAAACTTTACACTTTAAGACAGAGGTTGGTCACCAGCTGAGGTCAGAGAGTAATTCATAACCATTACTATCAGGGCTTAGTAATATACAATTTGATGCACTCTGGGTGCTTTATTATCTCACCCAGAATAGAGAATAGTTTTTCTATGTGGATTCCTGTTACGACATTGCAACTTCTCTTTCTATTTGGAAAGAAGCAGGGAAAAATTGTGGAAGGCCTCTTACAGGAAGAGAGAGAAAGCAAATGAAAAACATGCCATCAACCTGTTCTCAAGTTTTTCTTTCTAATGTAGATAGCTTTTGTTTCACCATTCAGTTGATATGTGGATGCTCTTAATAGTCCAGGATACAAGAAAATTAACTTAATCAAGTCTACTGATGAATCTACATGTAACAAGCACTCAAGACAAACACATAAATAGACACATTAACCTAAGCTCTGGACAAATTACAAATGTGTTAAAATAAATAAGAATTATAAAGAAACCAAAAATATACACCACTGTATTAGAAAAGAATTCTATTCTTATGATCTTAAAATATCCCCCTAATTTGAACCATAATGCTCTTAATACACAAAGAAATCTAACTCCAGCAGATGTGTTAAATTGATGTAATGAAAAGAAGCCCCTTGGAGGATTCACCCTTCGGCTGGGACCCGGTTTCTCCACCCCATCCCAACAATTGATGCAAGTTTCAGCCACAAGCAACTCAAAGCAAAAAGTGAAAGCCAGCCAGTGCTTGAAGCCAATCATCTGAACAATAGACAGCATGCCACCATATGGGACAGCTCTTGAACATCCTGTACTTACAGGCTCAGCATGAAAGCCACAAGAAAACCAATGACTGGGGAGTGTGACTGTTCCTGCAAAGAAAAAGTAAATGTCAATAAACAAGGGTGTCTTCTGTGGTATGTCAAATAACAATCCACCTGGAAGTGTTAAAAAGGCTGACACTGGGTTTCTCTCCCCACGACATGTTAACGTTTGCTGTGCCAAAGGTTTTTCGCTCTCCATTTCAAGAAGAAAGACTCGGAACAGTCTTCGTTCACTAGGCTGATATTATAATGGTCAGTGAGCTGTGAGATGTTCTAAAAGCTGAGATCTCATGGTTCAGAAAGCAGTTTGGTCACAAAGTAGTGAGGAGTGGGAAGAGGAGAACAGACAGCAGAGGACTGTGCTTTCAGCTGTTGTGTTTTGCTCCTGGGCAAAGCCCTTGTGGTAGCAGATGCACAGGAAGGGCACTGCCGCACATGGGTGGTATCACAGAAACACACCTCTGCAGAAATGTGGTGTCCCTAGCTCTGAATACAACTGTCCACCTGGCTCTGTTTTCAAAGGGGACAAATATACCTCTCCAAAGATACAGATGAACTTGTTATCAAGGCAGGAGTTTTGAGTTTGGCTCACTGTGAAACTGGGAAAAGGTGCAAGGCCCTCCTCTGAACAGAGCAGCTTAAAATGTCCAAGTAACGGACTAAATATGGTGTTACAGAACAATTTTTTGAAAAAATCAGTAAATTAATTTCTGGCATTTTAAATTACCCAGAAGACAAAAATATGAAACACAACAAATATGAAGCACAATGCTGTGCCTCAGCCTGTGCTGAGGGAGTCAGGTCCTCTCAGTAGTGTTGTAAAGTACACTGAGCGTCTCACAAAGAGTGAACTTCTTGTACTTTAAATGGTCCTGGTGTCATGCAAATTGAGATAGCACCATGCCAGCTGCAGAAGAGGTGCCATTTTTCTTTAGCCATCCCTAAGGTTCAGCCCTTCCTATCTCAGCTCAAGAGAAGATCTATGGGACTGGTGTCCTCTGTAGGACTGGTGTCCATAGGACTTCCCTCCAGCTTTTGGGTGGTGAGATGGGAAAAAAAGAAAGTTCAGCGTAAAAAGTATCCCTATGCCAGTCTTCTTTCTTAAATATGGCCAATCCCTGTACACAGTTGTCCTCCTATGCCATATAGCTACCTTTCCCTACTCTGCCATCTGACCCAGCAGCTGGAACAATGCACTTGGGAGAAGTGGGTTGAGTTTGAGTCGGAGGTGGGTTGTGGTGTATTTCTGTAACCAGTGAAATGCATTGCTTCTCCTGAAGGTTGTCATGTCAACAACAATTACCAAGTCTGTAGAAGGTCAACAGCAGCAGTCTGAAAGTACATTTTTCACTATTTCTGCTTTTGGCTCCGTGTTAAATAGTGCCACTCAACCACTTCATGGTGGCATTCTGGAAATGTCAGGATTAACTCTATAACAATTTTTCCGTTTCTGAGAATTTCTATGCATTAATGACATTTTGAGGAGCAGGGGGAAGGATGCAAAATAACAAGCTGTAGTGTGCATGTGATTAGCCTGGTTTTGAGGTTAGTTCTTTTCCTTTTTGCATTTCTCAGGCTGCGAATCTTAATGTCTGGGTCTGAAACAATGTTTCCTATATACTTTCAAAAGAATTCCATACCTTTTATGAAATACTAAATTTTATTTCTCACTCAAAGAAATAAATTCCTTAAGGAAGTTAAGCAAATTGCCTGCTGTTGGCGAGTAAAATTACCATGCGTATTAAAAAAAAAGCATCAATACATGTATATTTATGCATGCATTTGTATATGTGTATATGATACATGTATATAAATGTATGTATATATATGTATCAATGCATATGCACAAAACCCAACTCATACAGAAGTATGCATTCATGTCTGTACATGTGTTTATGTGCATGTATATTTGCTTAAATCCACATATTCCAGCCCTGCACTAGGATGGGGTGCAGTGATGTATCATTTAAGCAGAGACTCCTGGTAGCATTACTCCTATGGCAGATAAAATTTACTCCCCAACTTCTGGAGTGTTTCAGTTGGAACAAGGCACAGCATATGCTCCACTTCATGGCTATTTCTGTTGGTCTCTTTGGCTTGTGGAGGAATGCCAAGTAAGGAGCAATAACAATTATTCAGGTGCTGTAATGACTGCAATTGACAATGAGCCCTACTGCTGAGGTTGGGAGTCTCACTGGGTCTATCTGCATGCATAAAATATTTATTTCTGTGTCAAAGTGTGTGGAATCAGTGAGTGTTAGTTTTATTCTGTGAGGCTGGTGGAAGATCTTTAAAAAGTGGCAACTTGCCATGGAAAATGTGTCAGGTGGTAGAAAGAGACTTATCAAAGACCATTTACTAAGGGAGCAGGGCAGAGCAAACTGTGACAAAAGCTGTCATGGAGGATATCCAGGGAGGCTGTTGGCCCCAGTGTGGGTTTCCTTGCACCCACCTCTGGTTTTGGGAAGCCAGAAGTGTTGGAAGCCACAGGTCAGTGCATACCTTTGTTTTCCTTCTCAGCCTCCCTCACTGTTGATCAGCATCTGTGGGCAAGATAGGGATGAGTGCTACCTACAGCTCTGAAAAAGAAGGCTTGAGGAAGGCAGTGAGTGAATCAAAAGAAGCTGCCTTGCAAAACAGCCATGTGTTTCAGTGCCTGCTTCTGCTTCTGCAGAGTTGTCAGAGGACTGTTTGTGCAGCGAGCTGTGTATCAGACATGAGCAGTTAGCTCTGAAGATAAAATGCCATGTGCATGAGGTCACTTACTGAAAGGGAATGTTGTAATAACTGTCTGCAATCCACTACAGAAAGAGGTTTTTGAAGGGAGCCCACAGTTTGTGGTCAGCTGGGGATCAAATCTCTGCCTCCTCTGCAAAACAGCAGACATAAGGTCAGAAACTCCGGAAATTTAGAGAGGCATTTATGCTGCTTTAAACCTCTCTGGGCCCTGTTGTGAGAAAGAAATTGCTAGAAACTGGGCTATTTCTTTATGTTGCCAGTCCCCAGTCAACCTGGCCTTGAATACTGTCAGGGATGAAGCATGCACAGCTTCTCTGGACAACCTGTTTCAGTGTCCCACCACCCCCACAAGAAAGCATTTCTTCCCAATATCCAATCTACATCTCCTCTCTTCCAGTTTAAAACCATTTCCCCTCATCCTATCACTACATACCCTTGCCAAAACTCCATCCCCATCTTTTCTGTATCCCCTTCAGGTACTGGAAGGTGCTCTAAACTTCTCCCTGGTGCCATCTCCAAGCCTAACAACCCCAAGTCTCTCAGCCTGTCTCCAGAGAAGAGCTGCTCCAGGTTTTGGGTCATCTACAAGGCCTCCTCTGGACTTACTCCAACACCTCCATGTCCTTCTTGTGTTAGGGATCCCAAAAAAAGACACAGCGCTGCAGAGGGATCTTCTGAGAGCAAGTCTAGTCTAGTCCACCAACACCATTGTGCCGGAAGACTAATCTCTATGAGGCTCCTTGCTTTCCTTTTTACAAAAATCAGACTGATTAGCTTGGAAGAACCACATGTCCTGGTCAGGTAACTGATTTCTCCTAAGTAAAATGTAGTATCCTTGTCAGAGCTATGCTCAAACCAACACGTCACAGGGCTGTAGGCATCACTTTAGTGACCACTAACCACTACAAACCTTGGTGGTCTTATTCCTTCTCCTTATTTTTATGTTTTTTTTGGTTTGGTTTGGTTTGGTTTTTTGTGTGTTGTTTTGGTTTTATTGTTGTTGCTGTTTTCTATCTGATCCTGTTGCCTGTAGCTTGCAGTTGGTAAGCTGCCTCTGCCTTCAGCCTATATTGTTACAGTGGAGAATTATGATGCTTTAATTATTTGGAAGAGAAGAAGATTTTCCACACATCCATTTAAAACATCAGCCACATAAATGTCTCTGGTGTTACAGAAGTGGAAGATTTTGCTATAGGACTAAATAAAAAATACAGATGAAAATCACGGCCAGTCAGAGAAGAATGCCATTTAGCTGATTGAGCAAAGACACTTGGAGAGATGTTTGAAATAGAGAGGAAAAACTCCCCAAAGTCTCAAATCCCACATCTTTTTCTTATTTGAAGCAGTAATTCCAGGATGCTTGGGCATTCCATGAGCCATACTGCTCATGCTAGGATTTCTACAGCAACTGCCTTTTCTCATGCTTACAAAAAAAATCTTGTTGCTGATTAACCACACAGAGCCAGGGCCACAGGGTTTCCAAACCCTGAATCCAAACAAGACATCCAGGGAAATGCCAGACTGATTTCAAAATGAAAGCCTTTTGTTGATTATCTCTCCAGCAAGCAGTTCTCTCTTCAAATAATTTTGTCTGAGTGCAAACATCTAATTTTTTTCCTCCTTAGTTCAATTAGCACTGGTGGAGAGAAGTGTGAAGGGTTGAAGATATGGAGTGGAAAGAATGTAGATAAGTGTCTTCAATGCATCTCCACAGCTCTGCTTTATTCCAAAGGAAAGACATTGCTTTCTCTTGTGCTATCAGTTCAACAGAAAGTTACATGAGCACAACAGTGCCAACTTTCCCGAACAAGGAGCGGAGCAGCTCCAATTCGTCCCACAGAGCTACATGGCAATCAACAAAATAATGTTTTTGCACTTGAGAATGTGTGACTTGATTGATAATATCTAATTTTACATGACTTTTAAACAAAACCAACAGAAAGATATGGAGACTTTTTAGGAGCAGTGGGAGAATGAAAAGCTGAATGAAGAAAATTGTGCTGCATATCATCTTGTCTTATTACTGTTAACGCCAGCAGTCATAATCAAGAGTTTATTGTACAGGGCAATCTGGATGATTAGAAACTGGATTCAAGTTCATAAAAACCATCTTGACATAAAACTCTTTTTTTTTTTTTTTTTTTTTTTTTTTTACCATTAGCACCAGGAGGCAAATTCACTCCCTCCTTCTGCAACCTCTTTAATTCAGTGGAATTATACCAGAGATAATTTTAGCCAAGTACCGTCAGGATTCTTTTAAAATCATATTTGAAATAAATGTACATTTGCAGAAATTTATTATGTCATGATTAAATTTAATAGTATTTTTCCTTGGTCTACCATTTGTATATTTGAAACTTGGAAGGAATAGAATGTAAAGAGGCCACAAAAATATGCAGCTATTGTGTCCAGTCAGATTATTTGCTTCTAACCTTTTCTGCAGTTATTAAAGAGATTCACTTTCCTGTGGCCACTTCTCTGAGCTTTGTTGGGGTGATCATATCTGATCCAAATAAAATAATAGGAAGATATTGTTAGAAATTTGATCATAAAGTGATCCATATGTATTTCTAGAGACAGCATCAAGACACATCAGACTCACACAGGAATTTTTTGTCATTGTTTCACTGAAGAAGATTCTCACATTGTGTTTCTTCCTGCAGATTTTTTTCCTCCTCTTCCTGCCTCCTTTTTCCCTGCTTAGTCTTATCAAACACCTTTTTGTCTCTTTAATCCACTTTGCTCTTTTCCTGTCAGCATGGTATTCCCTTCTCTGTGAATCCCTCACTCTTGGACTCTGTTTTGTTTTTGTTTTCCCACCTGAAAAGTAAAATACTTCTTTACTGCTCTTAAACTGTGTCCTGCTTTGAGCTAGGGCAGTGGAGCATTTCTCAGTTTGCCCAGTGCTTCAGCCTACTTAGTTTATGATTGTTACTAGTCAACTTGATTTTTTTTTTCCCCTTTAGTGTCTCTGGTCGCTCAGTATCAGTTCAGATCAGCTCATGAGGAGTTTACCACTAGAGAGCTTCTCAGGAATATTGCTGCTGCTCTTCTCCAGCTTAGACAAACAGCCAAGAACAAGGGGAAGGACTCAGCGAGCTGTGACCCCACCAAAAGAGAAGTGTCGAGGAGAGAGGTTTGCACGCAGACTTGTGTCTCTGCTTCACGGGTCAATAATGTTGTGTGGTATGATATAGACATGCCATGTGGTTATCCAAGCCTTTGTACTATATATACTGCTGTATTAAAAGCACTTCATTCTTTGAAAATGCAGTCATGTCTGGGGTGGTACATGGATGCTCTGTAACAATGAGTAGCAACCCGGTGTGACGAGACAGGAAAAGAACAATGCGTTAAGAAATATATTTAGAGTGCAACATGATAATATTGAAAATTATGTCTGCATACTCTCCTAGACCTCCAGATTAAGCATTATGTGGGATTTGCACAAGCCTGGAGTACCTTTCAATTAAAGGACTGGGCCTATGACATGATGAAAATCACTCTGTGGCATTATCAGAAAGCTACATCATATTTATTTCTGAGATGAAACCTTCATTTTATGAACAGTAGTTGCAGACACCACAGATGGAGATTTGAATGTGGTGTGATACAGCACATCAGGAACTAGTTAAGGTAACTGTTTTGCAATCTGCAATTTACTCCTGTGAAAAGATCCCATAGCGCTTTATCCGAGGCTAGGGGTGCTCCCCCCTGCATGTTGGATCCATTCCAAATTCTGCTCTGTGCATCTGGATCATCTCTGTAGTTTTAAGTGGATATACTATTCTTCTCTTCCCATCCTCAAAGCCTGTGCATTGTTCCTGGCAATGAGAAGTTGGTATGAACACTATAGCCAGTATTTCTACCACTAAGCTACAGAGGTTATATTTCCCGCTGGAAATAGACATGCTTTATACAGCAGATGTAATCCTGTGCCTCATTTTTAGCTATGCATTTATTAGCAAAATAAAGCAATCATTCTGAATCTCCAACCAGTTTCAAAATAATTTATTTTTGGAAAAAAAAAACAACAGAATTATTCTGTTTTTCCTACTTGAAGTTGCAATGCCATATTACTCTATCTAGCTGATAAACTCTTTAAAGAGAGCAATAAATAGGTATGCTAGAACATGTGCACATCAGTGTTTTCACTGAATAGTTCATCTGGCCCACAGAACTACCTTAAGGCAGGAAGTTAAGTTATTTGAGGAGCGGCCTTCAAGCTGCTGCTCTCCTTCAAAGATAAAGCTGACCATGGACCAGGGGCATTATTTATAATAAATGACATGTACGGCACCTCTGAGATCATAAATGTTCATGTTGAGAAACTATGCACTGAATGCCACAGGACATTGCAGGCAGGCAGTGTGATCCATATATACCCCAATTTTAAAAATACTTCATATATTGTCAAAAGGCAGACCCTCTATGCAGTTAGGAAAACCAATTAGGTATTAGTATGATGAATTACCAGAATCACAGATAAAATAGCCACTGAAAAGTCTTAATGCTTGTGTTCAGGATTTTGCTAGGTACCACTGTGTCTCTGTAACACTAGAAGTGCTAAGGTCTCAGAAACACCAAAGGGTTCACTTAGATTCAGCATGGCATAGTAATTCTCCTTATTTTAACAGTTTCGGTGACCCTAAGCTGGTCAAAGGAGAAATTATGGAGTCAGTATTAATGTACAAAGCCTAATAAGCAAACCAAAATTCCCTACAGTATCTCTCTTAAACTAGTCATCTAACACTAGAGAGGGGGCACAGCAACCAGAGGAGAAAAAAAGGGAGACCTTAAGACTAGTTTTGTCATCTTTCACAACCTAGCCTGGAGAAAAAGGAGCATTTGTTGGTGCAGACAGTACTGCTAAGTGCCCCAGCAGAGACTGGCACACTAGGAACCCGTGATTCACTGTTTTATGGCAAAGGCGACCAAAACTCGAAGCCCTGTTTCTGGTTGCAAGAAAAAACCCACTTCCATACATCAGGCTTTAATGACTCTTTAGGGCTTCCGGCCCTGCCAGGTGGCGAGTGACTTTTCATGTAGGCCAGCAGCACACTTCCCTCTCTGACTTGTGGTTTTTCTAGGGGGTTTGAACTGTTTTTTCCCCTTCTGGAGGGCCCGGTGACTTATTCCTCTTTTTGGCACCACGGCGCTGGCTCAGGGGTGTGTTCTGGGGGTTTTCGGTTTGAGTAGTGTTGTGGCATGTCAGGAGCTGTTCTGAGCTTTCTGATTTCAGAGGCAAAGCCTGAAGATGGATGAGGCTATAAGGAAGCTTTGATAACTGCTTTTGGAGCTCTATCTCCCCTGAGTTTAGCAGGGTAACATATTCTTCCTTCCAGTGTCAGCCATCATATTCCAGCCTAAATCCGCAGAAGCCAACAGAGAGATACCCAGGCTGAAGCTGTTGCACAAGTGTGTTAAGTGGGCCGATATGTCATGATTTTTTTTTTTTTTTTAAGTAGCTGCTCATTTAATAATTATATATATAATTATTCTTTTTTTAAAAATGTTATTTATTTTAATTTTATTTTTAAACTGAGAACATTAAGCCTTCTATTGTTGTGTCAAACATTTACTGTTGGTTTAACACAATGGGGAGATCAAAGTCTTACACCAGAGGGAGGCTCTTATTTCTGTTCAGGTTAAGTGTTAAGTGTGAATTACTTCCAAAAAATGAGCAGGAGTTAGTCTTTACAAAACATTGTTGTGGCATCTCAGTGTGCCGTATTTACCTAGTCTATAAGAAGACCAGTTTCAGATTTCCGTTTGGCTTCCAGGAAGCTGAAGTCCTACAAAGGTACATTTTCTGACAGCAAAGGAGTGCTTGGTGGTGGTATGCAAATCATTTTAGGTCTGGAAACTGGATGACTAAATTGATACCTTGGTGTGTTCAAATAAGGTGCCTGGCAGAGATGCTGTTGCAGTTTTGTATCTTTCCAGGTCTGAAGTGGCTTGTGCTTGGGGCAGATGGGACCCAGCCTGTTCAGATAGATATGTGCAAGGTTCCTCTTAAAACCTAAGTCCAATGTGCCTAATTGCAGCATTAGATCCCATAATGCTTTTAAAATCTGGTCCTTTATGGTCCTCACTTTACTTTTTCCGGTGTTTATCTTGAATGATCAGGTGTTAGACACATTGCTGTCAGCTGTGTGTAAATTTCTGGATTTGATTCTGATGCTGTAAGAGCCACTGACAGGCAAGAGCTGCACAAAAACACGTGCAATATTTTATTATTAAATTCTAAGTGAATTCATGTTTATCATGTTTGCACTCCCTTTTTGTCTGCTTTTCACCTGCGTCTTATCAAATAAGTTTGGTTGAAGAAATGCTTGCAGAAGCAACAAAATTTTAAGTGAGAATGAAAAATATTTGTGGAAAGCAGATTTTTCATTCATCAGGAGTTTTACTGTAAGAAATATCCTGTCTATTCTCGGAGCTGAAGTATACTAGGTACCCTCTAATTAAACTTGCTCCATTTTGAACATTCAAATATTTGCAAGCACCCTAACAGGCAGCATAAAGACTGAGGAACATTGGCTGTATCATCTGGCTGTCTCAACCTCATATTAGGTAATTTTCTATGTTAATTTTCTGTGCTGGCTTAGTTCCATTTTAAGGTTGAGAAGGGTTTTGGTTCATCATAGTCCTGCTGGGAGGCTACAGCGAAGACTGGGAACAACCAGTGGTCAGTCTGGGAAGAGGGACAAAAAACACATGGAGCAGGCAGAAGATTTCAAAAGCCAAATTTCAGCTGCCACCTTTGCTGTAACCCTTTACACATGGAAACATTAATGCATAGCACTTATCATCAAGCCTTTTTTTTTTGAGATCTCGTCCAGCATGCCTCTATTGACCAGGCCTGGATTAATCTTTCTTCTAAGACATCAGAGTTTGTTTCCTGTGAACACTTCTTTCTGTTTCAAACGAATTTGCCTTCAGCAGCTGTTTCTGCAGTTTAAGTCATTGGGCCCAGATTCTCAGTTCTACTTTTTGTTGCTGGGTCCCGGGCTGCTGCTGAGAGCATTGCAGCAGTTGCTTCCAAAATGTGCAGTATAATAAAGTTCAGAAGATGGAAAAGATCAAAGGGGTTTGAAAAATGACCAAATGTTACTTCTACCTTCTCTCAAGAGCTGCTGTTTGTCAGAGTGCAGCCGGTTGAATTTACACTGGATTATCAGAAGGACAAGGCTCTACTTAATAACAGTCATAGAAATAAATTCCTATTCATCACACATAGTATATTTGTATGGTAAGACAGTTATCTGGATCCGAATATAGTCTGAAGCACTTGTGTGCTTCAGTTTGGTTTTTTTTTAAACTTCAGATTGTATTTCCACTATCTTGTCAAGCCTGATACGGCTGCAAATATTTAATGTCCAATGATAAAGTACACAACGGCACTTTTCTGATTTCCTGTATTGATCATACAGATATCATTTCCATCAAGTCCAGAAAAGGATGCAGAACGTTTTACCCATCTTGAGCTAAATTCTCCCTCTCTTAGTCTGCTCTTTCCTTTGTCTTCACTTACAAGGCTTTTCTTTACCACTGACACAGGTAGATAAATTTGTTGTAGAATTCTGCACATTTCACGAAAGTGACAACTTCAGTATGCAGAAAAAAAAGCAGAACCTTATCCAGGCTCCAGACCTGAAACTGTCTCCTTTCCAGGACTGTCAAACTGTCCCAAGGCACTGCAGTTTATCAAACAATTTCCTCTATGTTCCTTCATCAGTATCAGATGCAGGAAACCTGCCAGTGCTTTTTGTCATATTGGCTCAAATTAAAAAGTAGTGTTTCTCGTGATTGAGTGGAAGATCCATTGAATGGTTCATATTAAAATGATATTTTGGCAAAGATCCCAAACATACCTATAGATATTTGGTGTGTGCTTTCAGTCAAACATTAAGCTTTTGGCACAACTGCTTCCACGTTAGTTTTTTATGCTATGGTAAGATAACACTACAATAATACCTAAATGCTGACACAACAGAAAACATTGCCAGTTTGGACTCGCAGGCATTGGCAAGCTTTTTGTTATATTTGCAACCTAGCACTCTCTGTGAGCTTCACAAAAATGTTCATTCCTTTCAATGGAGGTGGAGGGAAATGAAAAAAAAAAAAAAGAAACAAATTGCTTTACAAAGTGTTGAGTTGGAGAGGCTAAATATCACAACAAATGGAAGATCTGCAGTGCATCAGAACCTTTTTCTTTCTTCCTTTCCTTGAAAGCGTGAGGTTTTTCACTGGATTTATCTCTATAGGTGCAATCCATTTCCATCCCACCATTATGTCATCTATAATTTAAATTTACGAGACAAAACTTTAGGCTTGCCAGGGGAGCAGCTGGAGCGCTCTATTCCCTTTGCCATAGGAAATGTAGATGTGCTGAATGTATTGTGTCTGACAAGCCCTGTTGAAAGTACTCCCATCCTTTCTGACAAATATCCATCAGCATGTAATATTTATTCTTCTGTTTTAGTTCCCCTGAAAATAACTGACGGTCCCTCAGCAAGGAGTGGGTTTCCTGCTGAGGCAGCACCACCTGTAAGGCTTTCTCAGGATTACATTGGATGTTCCAAAATGAAGGCTTTTTTAGGGCTAATGGGTAAAATTAATGAAACAGACACGATCAAAGGCAGTGAAACAGATTTTTCTTCTCAAAACTGTGCTGTTGTAGGTAGCATTGCTCCACAATGGCACCTTTATGTGACATTTATTGCAGGTACAAAAATACTTTTCATACTTTTTCAATTCTTGTATTTTATTGGCCAAAGAAACCCCTTTCTTTGCAGTGTAGTTGTACACTTTAAGTGTTTTTAAGCTTCCAGGTTTAATTTTACTGATGTGAGCAATATCTGCGATGCTGTCCTCTTAAACTATTGATCCACTTAAACTATTATTTTCAAGTGTGACTGGATTTTGTGTGATTTTTCGGTGGACAACATGAGATAAGTTATGGAACCCAGTCTTCAGAAAACTTTACCTAACCCCCCCTTTGACGATCAGTTTCTTCTAGGGAATAGCACAACTTGGCCACCCCAAAAAGACACTGCTCCCATCACTTTTGGCCACTGTAGTGACAGAGATTACTCATGAAAGCATAAACATCCATGTAGCTCCCCAGGATGGGGGAGCCACATCAGAAGTGCTGGTGAAGCTGGTGCATCACCAAAGAGCAGAGGAACATTCCTGCTTTTCCAAGGAAAAGATTAAAAATTGGCCAGCTGCTTCCTGATCCTGCCATGGTGACCTCAAGACATGATGTAAGCCACTGAAAGAGCAGAGCTTGATTATTCAAGTTCCAGAATTGTGCTTGCAGAGCTGGTAGCTCAAGAAATTTCTGTTGCATGGAAGCTAATATCGTTAGTGATTGCTTCTTTAAATGTAAGTGGCGTTTTAATAAACTCTGTAATAAAAGTACTCAACACACTGGCAGTATGGCAATTACTGATTCTTTTGGGGACAAACCCTACATTATTGTGTAGCAAATATTGCCAATAATTGTCTCTTATGTGTCTACCTCTGTACTTAACCCACACAGGTGAATGTGTCCCTTGTAGCCATGGTGATAGTCCCTGCTTCCTAAGGTCATCATCTTCCTTTTTGCTTTGAAGGTCCCACTAGGTGAAGTGTGCAAAAACAATATAGCAATAATTAATTTTATGATTGTGTTTTGTTTTGTTTTGTTTTACGCTAGAGATCTCAGTGCAAACCTTAACCTAGATTGCAGCCCTCCTGTGCTAGCCCCGTGCAGCAGTCAAAGGCAATTCCCAGTCTGTACTAAAGAGAGAAGCACAACATCCTAGAAATCATGGAAAATACCTTCCCAAGGAAATCAGGTGCGATGCGAAGAGGAATGCAGTGACAAGGCTCTGAATAAAATTTTAATCTTTATGTACATTTAAAATCCATGACTGTCTTTTTTTAAGGTTTGTTCATTGTTTTATTGTGCTGTTTTGTTTGTGGGGTTTTTTTGTTTGTTGTTTTTTTTCCAAAAGTATTTTGACCATTTCTAGCAATTTTCAGAAACTAGAATGCTAATAAATAAGGAGCAATATTTTTTTGTGTTGTTGTTATGACATTCAATGTTTTTGTCATTAGAAGTAAGTCTAGAAATAGACTTGGCCAGACGTGGCTGAAAGGATGATGTTGAAGAACATTTGATCCAGTTGCCATCTACAATGGAAATATTTGATCCAGTTGCCATCTACAGTGGAACCACAGGTAAATACCCGGATCTATAAAACAGAGCACTAACAAATGGGGTAATATTCCCCAGCCATCCCACCCAGGGCTTTTCATGCACACTGAAATAAAGATGCTTCCTTTGTTTAGTGTTCAGAAGGACAAAGTAACTTTGAGTCACTTTGTGACTCAAAACACATTAAAGTATCTGAGCTGGATCCTTGTATGGTTCAAAATAAAATAACCACTGGGTCTCATCAATGGTAGAACAACCAGAGACACAGAGGAGTGCTAAGGTGCATTTAAGAGCATGTTATTTATAAGGATCATGGGCCTCACATAAACTTTTTGTACCATCACTGCAAAAAAAAAAATACCCCCAAAACAACAAAACCCAAAATAACCCCCACCCAGCTAAAGTTTCTGAATAAGTGTAGCGTAGAGAAATGCAGTGTTTTCTGAGTTTGGCAGAGACATGTCAAACATTCAGGGGAAGATGGCCTGGGAAAGATGACGTCTCAAGGCAGAGCAATGAATTAAGATTCAGTTACAGTTTTTCCATCTCCATTGCAGAGTGAATTGACTTCACTCTTCATGCTCAGGAAGAAAAGTGATCTTTTACTGCACCAGCACCAAATCTTCACATTCAGAGCAGCTAATTCTTTGGTTGCTGTCAAGTGCAAAGGCAAAGCTTTTTCTGAACATATTCACAGTCAGTTCTGAGGCAAAAATGAGCTCTGTGATTTTTAGTGCTTTGGATATTAGGATAATTATCAGAAGCTAATGAGTTTTTAAAGGTTTCTAATGTGAATCTATGATTTTAGAACCTCTCTCCTGTCAGAATCTAACTAGGTTACAGACAACATGACATGATCTATAGCCCATTTCTACTAATGACTGAAGCATGAAGGTACGGACTCCTGTGAATAACATTCCTCTGCACCCATTATGGGGAGGTAGGTTTGGAAATCTGAAATGCAAGGCTCATGCACTATTGCAAAATTGTTCCAGAAGTCTGTGGGAATATACAATCACAACAAAAAAGATATCTCTACCTATTTGTTAAAATAGAGGCTTATCAGCATTCAATAATTTTGAAAACCATATTTAAGATAAGCGAAATTTGAGAGACAAATTGGGTGGTTTTTTTTGAGAATTGGCCCATGCTGACAATAAGTGAAATCTGTTAACAACTAGTGGCTTAATATACATAAAATGGACCAGGGGAGTCAATCTGCTCCTCAGAGGCCAAGTACAAGCATGCCAATGCAGTCTTTCTAAAATGTGGCACCTTGTCTGCCCATCTCAACGGGAGAGCTAAGATAAAATGTGAAATACTCTATGTTCCTTAGGTGTTTTTCTTCTCAACTCGGGTTGACGCATCCAAAGAGTGGCTGGGAGAGGGAAGATGCACTGCTGGCGTCTCTTTGTGAAAGTGATTATGTGTGCTACTTTGGTCTGGAGTGCTGTCAATTTTGTGCCTATTGAGAGTATGCTTTTTCACTAAAAAACAGAAAAAAAAAGAAAAAAAGAAAAAGGAAAATAAAAAGACCCATTAGGTGATGGAACAGTCAGAGCGGAGTCTCATCCATTATCTCTTGAACATTTCTTGAATTTTGCCACCTTTCCTAGCACTTGAGGAGTGTTGCTAGTTACAACTCAAAAAATACTTAATGCTGAGCCTTGCTGGTATTCACCTTAACTACTGCATTGACAGTATTTTTGTTAACCGTGAGTTATGAAATGACAAAATTAGAACCAAACCTCATCCTTATTCACACTCACTAAACCACCAGAATAATAAAGTGCAGAGTACCTTCCAAGCTTTGTTCATTTCTGTAACAGTGCACATAACGTATGAAGTGAGAACAACAGGGCAAATCAACAACAAAAAGAATAAAACAGGAGAGAAGTCTCTTCTGCTCCACTAGAGTTTTAGTTCTGGGGGGGGAGGTCAAACAAAATGGTCAGCAAGACTGATTGTTCACCAGATATGTCACAAATACAATCATTCTGAATCATTCATTACAAAAAATAAAGAACAACAACAACAAAAAGCTTTCTGCATAGAATTGTTCAAAACTCATCCAAGCTGAATGTAACCTACATTCATCCATGTAATCTATCTATATTGGACTGAAGTTCTTTGGTGCTTTGAGACTCCATTATGTTGCATGTGGTTTCCATTCTCTTGTTTTTATAGCTTTCTGGAATTTATTTTAGATCTTTTGAGACCTCTAACCATTCCCTGGCTAGAAAGATGGGTTTTCAGACTGTTCAATTTGTTTCAGAACTTCTCATTTCTTGTAGCAATTCCTTGTGTGTTTAATTCGGTGTTAGATTTAATGCTCTTTGATTCCAAGCATTGCATCATTAACTAGCCTCATTTTTCCTTTTGCCAGCTTCTACTAGTCCTCTAGAAATAGTGTCATTTCTTAATAAAAGACAGTTTGAATTTTATTGGGTTTGTTCTTTCTGTGTTTGTTGGGAAAAAAAATCCCAAATTTTAATTATTTGATTGCATTGTTTTTTGTGAATTATGGTATGGTATGTTTTTTCTGGCTCAGTTTTTTAAAACGCACATGGAGGGAGGGGAATTATAGACCAACTCCTACAACCATAGGATTGCTTGGCAGCTTTCGTCAATGCTTCCATTAGGGAATTTAATAGGCCATGGAAAATAAACTGCCAGAACAAGGTGGACCCTGCCACAGGCAGGCCACAGTTGTAGAAGTATATTCGTATAGCGTCACACTGAAGTCACCAAGGTCAAACGAGAAGCTGTGTGTAGTGAGATCAAACAAAGGCTTCCTTACCATTAATTTTATCCTTTTAGTTTATTTGCTCATCTCTTGGGGAATATAAGTTTGCATAACTCACGCACCAAAGAGATGAAAGGAGTTATTCCTGGAAGTAATGCAGAACTTTCTTTGGCTTATTATTTCTTACTATCTCCAAGTTTTACAGATTTGGGATTTATTATTTTTTTTAATCACCTCTCCTTCTGATGTGTCTTTGGACTGTGAATTCAGACCTACTTCCTTACCTATATTAAAAAACTGAAGAAAAGGAAGCTGCATTTCAGCAAGACAGGTGGCACAAAAAGGATATCGCCAAGTTGCAGCAGTCACCTACCCTTACAGTTCTCCTGTTGTGGTTGGAAGAATTAACTGTGGGTTTTTTTTGTATATCAGCAAAAAATACTAGCAGCCCTCTTCCTTGCACAACTGCACCAAATCTGGTGCATCAAGCAGAGGCAGGTCTCTGCTGTTCCTTCTTCTGCAGGATGGTATGCTCCATTTGTGAGTGCAGCAGCAGCAGTACCAACCTCCGGCATGCGTCACCTGAATATTTCCAACAGTGGGAGTTTTTCTTCTTTCTGTTCCCAAAAAGTCTTAAGTATTTGCATTAGGAACTCATCCAAAGACTGGAGGACTTGAGCTGATTTAACTAGCATTTTATTTGATATCCACCATTTTAGGTTTAAAGGCACAAACCCAGCTGGCATTTGACAACTAAGCAATGAGCAGCTGAGCTGCAGTAGCAATTCATCTTCTGTAACCCATGGCAATTCAAAATGAATCAGTTTTGCTTACTCACCAAAATGGGCCACACTTGAAATTAATTTGAGCTTCCCTAAAGCCATCTATGAATTAAGTAGGTCTAACTATAGGAACATGAACTTCTGGTGACAATAGATATTTGCTGGGTCAGATCGACACTTGCTGCTTGTGCTAGGAAACTTCACCACGTAGCACTAGATATGGTGCTGTCTTGATGTACATCCCTCTTCCAGTGGAAGCAATCTCTTTAAGCAGGGATTATGCACATTTATTTACATCTCATACTTGTGTTGTTTTACAAATCAGTGGAATATGTAATCAGATACTTAATTAGGAGCATGCACTGCTGAGCAGGAAGCCTGCAGTTTTTTTATAGATAGCCTGTATAGCGGTGCACTACCTGACATGGATGACTAGGAATCAATGTTTCCACGTGGTGATTGCAGTGCCAAGCACACTAGTTAAATAAAAATTGCATACTGAGACTGACCATTATGTGGCAGTTTTGAAATGAAGCATGAGCTTTCTGCTCATGAGATGAGGCATCAGTTTTCTGTTAGCCAAGCACACATCAGTGGCCATAAACAAACAGATGAGTCATTACGAATTAAGTGGAAAATCTGAAACTGAAAGCTCTCTGCATCAAGCTGATTTTCTAAGGGTGAGATACTGGCCAGCCCAGCAAGAGTTCTCTGAGAGGAGCAGAATACATTCATCCTTCCAAATCTACACCCTTGCACAGCCCTGTGTAGCTCCCCCGCAGCTCTGGTCCAGCAGACAAGGTGGGGATCAGGAAGGGTGTCATTTCACACCACTGCAACTTCTGCTCCAGCCAGTTTGTGAGGAAGAACTTAATATCTTCCCTTCCCTGTTTAATTTTGTATCTGTGAGCAGAGGACATATGGTATAACGTGATGTTGATGACTAGCCAGGATATCCTATAATTAATAGTTGCCACAGACACTACAACTAATCTGATTCTACAACACTGTCTAAAGATTTGCTCATTTTCATTGAATCATAGAAGGGTTTTCTCTGTGCCACTGTAATTCCAATAAGTTTTCATCCCAGGAGCTCCTGGATTTTAGCCATTTGCTCTTTCTGCTCATTTCAGTACCTCCAGGGAGAGGGTGAACAACCCTTCCAGTAGAGTTGGAAGCACTTCTCCAGGACCACAGGGCTCTTCATGGGAGGGTGTCAGCATCACTCAATACTTTGGAGCCAGCACTGCTCCTGAAACAGCATGACTTGCTGCCCTGTAAATGCCTTACACACAAACTTGTTATTGACTGCCACCTAAGACCACTCTGCACTTCCAAAACCTTTTTTTCTTATTCATGCTTTCAGGAAACCATTTCCAAAAGTAAATGCTCACCATACTTATTTTCTTCAGGTTCTCCATTGTTCACTCTTGAAAATTGCAGCTTATTTGTTCTCCTTCCTAACAGAGCAGAACAATCGACTCTGATTGATGAGAGCAATGATTGAGGTTTTCCAGAGGCATGTTTCATGGTTTTATTTGCCTACTGCCCCATGTTTACATTCTGACTCCAAGATTATCTGCAGACATTGTTCACTGATATATGGGTTTTTTTGGTGGTGGTGGTGATAGTGATGGTTTGTGATTTTTTTACAGTGTTGCTTACAAAGCAGCTCCTAGTACAGCAAGCCCTGGCATAAGTGTGCTCATCGTACATATATTTAGCACCCTGATCTCTGCAACCAGTGTTTGTTACACTTTTCTTGACATTTTCTAGTACGATTTTTGACATCTGCTTGCTAACTCCTGCAGCCTTTTCAGTCCTAATATTCACTTGTTTCATCTGACATTGTTTTCATAGTCTTTAGATATGCAGATTCATTGCTTTCCTTTGAGTCTTGTCTGCTCAGTCATACTGGAACATTCAGTCTTGAAGACTTTTTTGTTATTTCTTAGCCCCAAAATCTTTACTGACCTCTTTGGGAACAATGTACTTCATTGGCATTTTAACATTACAGTACTTTTCCTTAAAAGACACAAACAAAGAAAAAAAAACAACCAAAAAAACCCCAACCAAATAATAAAACTCCCCCAAACAAACCACAAATTATACACTAATCTTATTCTCTGAGGAGCTGTAAGGACACAAGATGTAAAGTCCTGGTTTCCTACATCAATCTGACAATGTCATGGTGTATAGTCAAAGTAGGAGGGATGGTAAAATATTTATTTGCAATGTAAGTGGTTGGATCAAGGTGGGTTTGTGTGTCCTGTGGCACTATTTGCTGTCAAAAACAACACTTTCAAACTATAGAAAACTCCAGCAAGTGTCATGATTTTCTGACATGACATGCATAACATCCTTTTAAGCCTCCTTCCTGTCCCTGCTGAAGATATTTGAGCATTTTGCAATTCTTCCCACTAGCGTGCAGGTCTCTGCACCTTGGGCACAACAGCAAGACACAGCTTCTCACTTCAGCTTTATCTCTAAGTATGGTATTTATATGTGTTAATATTACGTTGCTAACAACCTTTGAGATTTTGAATAATTCTTCTCCTGCGATTCTCAAATTACTCTGAAGAAGTAAACCATTAAGCATCACATTCAGCTAAGCAATCACGACGAATCGTTTGGCAAATCTGTCGCCTTTTCTATTTGTAATATATCTGTAAGGATATTTTTGCGTGTTTTCTCGTGTGTCACTGAAAATCGTTGAGCCACGATGTATACAAAAGAAAAGCATCGCTCCCTGGGTACTTAAAGTACTGTTCACAAAAACTACTAATGCTTACAGTGTTCTCATTCGTTGCCTACACTATGACTGACCACATGGCATTGCTCCTGCCTCTGTAACTTTTATCAGAAGAGGAAGATAAGTTGGCCAAGTAAGTGTTGTCAATTGCCTGATACAAGAACAAATGTGAATTTCAGTGGTGCTGCCTGCATGCACATTTATGCAAACACATATTTGTGACCTAGCTTCCATGGTTCATGCAAATCCTTAAGAAACCCATAAGAACACAAACCAGTAGGGCTAGGGATAGTATCCAAATGAATTCCCCCTTTTTTTTTCAAAATTAAAAAAAAAAAATAAAAAAAGGAAAAAAAATCAAACACTTACAAATCTATACTATTGTATACCCTAAAACCAGATCCCGTTTTAGTTAAACGTGTCTCTGGTTAGATTATTATCAATTTAGAGTTATGTAACTCAGGTTTCTGTTGGCTTATAATATTTATAGATATATAAAACAATAGGAATGCATTTTTAGCTATTTTGCTACATCAAATGGCCATAAAGCTTTTGGGAACTGAGGTCCAACTATTCAAGTGCTCTCAGCCTTAAAGGAAATAAGAAAGTTAGCTACTATTAACTACTGTGGAGAAGTTAGGGAATATGTTGACTAGATACCACTCTATTTCACATTTCTATTTTTTATATACAAATGAAATTAATATAGGTTTGCAAGTTGCAATCCACTCCTAAACACTGTATTTTTCGTTCTCTAATTGCTATTTGATATTGTTAACCAAAAACTTGCTAATACAATCTGAACTTTTAATTAAATTGCATAATTCAATATGTTTTAGATATCCTAACATATCATTATATGTGGTGTATTGTATATTAATATATAACTAAAGCATTGTATTTCAATTATATTTTTAACACCTGTGGCTAGGAAGGGGTAGACTTTGTGTAGTCTGTGAAATTCACAGGCTTTTGCTTTCCCTTGAAAAATCTACCATCATCACTTCTTTTCTTGTTTCATCAGCTTACTTTCAGAAATTTACAAGAAACTCATGTTCACAGCTCATGCTTACAGCCTTTCAGAGGACTTCCTACCATCCATCCAGGACAAATTCCTGGACCAAACTGTGCTATAAACAGGATGACTCTAGGTAAGTGCTAAAGAGACTGACCCACAATTGTTTTGTTTTGGTTTTTTGTTTTTTTTTTTTTGTTTCATGGTGAGGATTTTTTGTTTTGGTTTTGTTTTCTTTTGTTATTTTGTTTTGTATGTGTGTGTGTGATGTGTTTTATTTTCTTTCTTTTCTTTCTTTTTTTTCTTTTTTTAGTTAAGAGTCACCTGAATGCCCGTGAGATCAAAATTAGGCAGAATGAGTTCATCTGTCTTTATTAACAATCTTTATCTTTTTTTCTACAGACACCAAGAAAGAAAATCTCAGTTTTAACATAGATTCAACAGCCAATTGTGTAGAATATCACAAAAAGGAAAACTAATTATTTTTGAGGCATAAGACACAAAAGCATGGGAGCAACAGCACTGTGAAATACATAAGTGAACTTGCAAGGTTTCCCTTTTCTCTGTGTTTCTGCACATCAGCATCACTTTAAAATAAAAAAAACAGTACTCTTGGTTTTTCCCCATCAAAAATTGCAAGTGATCTGAGAATCAGATCCTTGGTCCTATATTCTATATAGGTAGCTTTTGTCACTACTGGATGTACTGCTTTTTATCTCCCTGTCAGACACATTTAAAAATCCCAGAGGTGTTGGTTTGTTGGTTTGTTTGTTTCTTTGTTTGTTTTTCTAGTGAAAGAGCTGTTTTCAAAAAGGTGGAAGAACTGACAGGCTTTTTCTTACTTCATAATAGCAAATATTTGTGCAGTATGAGAAAGTATCTGTTAACCATAATAGTTCAGACCTTATTGTATTATTTCAGGGTAGAAGTGAGTGAGGCCAAATGGACAACTGATTTTCTAAAGGAATTGATGTCTCCTTAGATCTGTAAACGTTGAGCTAAGGTACTTGACTTCCTGAGGTGAAATAAGTTACTTCCAACAGTTGCTAAGATATCATTAATAATCATACGTGCAATAAATAACAACATGTGAATTAGCTCCTAAGAGATATATGGCTGCAAATTGCAGTAACAAATCATGGCGCATGTAAGAGAATGATCATTACTCCAGTGTGTACAAAAGCTGTTTTAACAACTATATTCTTTATGGTAAAGCTCACCCTAATTAGCCTTTCAGATTCTCGAGGGAAACGTCTGCAGTGCATTTGACATTATAATGTTTGATCTAGCGATGGAAGGGAAGGAAGGTTTGTTTCTAAACCTAGGATGCACAGGGCCACAAGCTTAGCTTTCAATTGGGTCACTGCTATTAATGGTGGTGGGGAGTAAACAGTCCTTTCAGGAAAATAATTTGGAAGCAAAGGAATAATAAATCAGTTTGGTATATGTAAATGTTTCACAAGACAGCTACTTAGTGGCAGGACTATCTTATTATTAACTGCATGCACACAAGTACACATGTATGCAGCAAAAATCACTGTTGTGTCTTCTTCTGCTAGCTCTATACCAGCGAGGCATACTTTTGCTAACGAGTGTTGGAATTTATTAGGAAGCTGCTAAAATGCTACAGTAGGTCAGGTTTTGCTAATCCAGATGTCTGGGAGGCAGACTGAGGTGAGTGAACCATCCATCGTCCCCAGTGATCCTGGGCTGAAATCAGTCAGTCGTTGAAGTGCCCAGAGGTTGGATACTCCAACGGCTAAATTGTGCAAGATGTGCTTCCTAAAGGAAGTCTGAAAACCTGTGTTGAATTTCTGAGCTTGCATGGGAAGTGCTTTAAAAGAAGGCAATCCACATTACTTGGCATATTGCACAATATGAGCAAACAGGCACATAAAAACCTGGTGCCTCTCCTGCAGATGGTCAGCTCAAATCAAGCAGCTTCCAGGGCTGAGTCTTTTTACAAAGGACCAGCACATTTACCAAACAGAGGGAGGATGGTGGCAGGGAAGGGGCCCGTGTGTGATGGGACAGCTGTTATGACATCTCGCAGCAAGCAGGATGCCTGAGCTCACACAAATATTTCCAGCAATCCTAGAACAGAGGCCAAGCAGAAGGGAGATCGGTTTAGAACATAAAAATGAGCAAGATTTAAGCTACTTTTGTAGGAATTTTATCTATCTATCTATCTATCTATCTATCTATCTATCTATCTATCTATCTATCTATCTGTCTGTCTGTCTATCTATCTATCTATCTATCTATCTATCTATCTATCTATCTATCTATCTATCTATGTATTTTGAGAGAAAGACCTTTCCAACTGGCTCACAGGAATTGCAACTTACCCTTTTATTCTCATATGTTTTATGGAGAAGCTAGAAACCTTTATGGAGCTATAGATTCTGCCATGATTGCAATTTACCTGGTGTCCTTTTGTGGATTTAAGCCTGTATTTGATAACTATGCAGTATCCAGGGAATGGTTTAAGACAACAGCGTTATTTGCTTAGGTGTTCCAGCCATAAAAGCATGTACCCATTGTTTGGAATTTTCTTTGACTAAGTAGATTTAAAACACAAAAAAAACCCACTTGATAAGACATACATATAAATCAACACTTTTTTAAAAAGGAAGTATTAGATAGGTTTGCTGCTGTACTGCTAGCCTACTGCTTGTTACAGAATCATATTTCCTGGAGTAAAAACCTTACATGTTTTCACTGCATGCCCCGACAGCTCCTTTTCTAATTAGAGCAGTTTTAAAAATTCTAATAGGTTGACACTATAAAGTGATGCTAAGGGCTTACAAGCTAAGGAAATGCAGCACAGTCTTTTGTTGCTTGTTAATAACTCCTTATTCTGGAGAGACAGAAATCATGTCATGGAAAACATTTGTTGCAGTTTAAGTTTGGCTGCTATCCTAAGTCATTCTCATGATTGAGTTGACCCAGTTCCCACCTCTTACCCCTCCCCCAAGACCCCATCATGTTATATATTTCTTTATTTTTATAACCAGTGGATGCAAACTTTGAAAAAAGATGTGATGGGGATTGTATTCTCAGGTTTCAATAGTATACATTCTATTTAAAGGTATATGTTAAATGCCACAGTCTATTCAATTATGGCTCTTGTGCCTTCATTTTCATTAAAGGTGGAAACACTTTTTATATTTAGGCACAGTGTATATGGTAGAGGAAAACTCTGAAGCATAAGCTTTGGCACTCTTTGCATAACAATTATGAACTGATTTAATAGGTTTTCTTCTTTGCCCTCTGTTGTATTATGAAGTGGCACTGCAATGTAGATTAAGTGGATCACTGACTGCTCCAGAGATGTAGTTTTGATCCTATCTTTAGTACAATTTTCTGAAATATGCTCTATATTAACCCAGTGGAAATGTGATAGCTTGTAAATTCATGAGTCTATTGTAGAATAAGGCATACATTCCACTGCTGGGGAGGGACTTATAGGTAGGCTTGAGAGAGTATCTGAGCTAGAGGTTGCTCCTGGGAGGGTTGGGTTGTGAGGCACTGAATCAACAAGTACTTCATCATGTGCATAAGCCCCTTTGAAGCCAGCCAGACTCAACACATACTTAAGTGCTTTGCTGTATGAAGGTGGGAACTAGAGTGTTCAGCTTTTAGCCTATGCTTAAGCATTTTTTTCTAAACCAGGGCCTGAGTTGCTTAAAAAAAACCCAAAACAACACACAACAAAAAAATTATACACACATGCACTGGCACCACATAGTAGACAGTTTATGAAGAGTAAGTTTTTCCACAACAGAATCAGCAGGAACTATTATTAAACACAGTCATGTCAATAACGCGTAGCGTGGATCTGGGAGCCAAGTGGAAAATTGCTCTTGTGCTCAGTGATCTGCTCTGAAGGGAGAATGGGACTCCCCAACACCAAAGTAAAGTAGAGGCTACAGAGTAAAATTGATAAGTGGAGAGGGATACAAATAAAAATCCAGATGCTTTCCAGAGACCATGTGAGTCTACACAAGACTGGAAAACATGTTGATTATTAAAAAAAAAAAGAAAAAAAAAAAAGAGAAGTGTTGTTTTTGTTTTGTTTGTTTGTTTGTTTGTTTGTTTTCTTGACTTGGCTCTTTTTAGTTCTTGCCATTTTTCAAGGTGTGTAATGAAAATCTGAGGGGTTTTTTGCTAGTCTACAAGCCTCTGGATAATGCCCTTGCTTGTCCTTTTCCTTGTTCTTTTATGTGTCAGCAATTATTGACCTCAACCTTCATTTTTGATGAGCTATATAAAACATTAATAAATGATGAGGGGAAAAAAATGTTGTGGTGCATGATAAAATCACCTGTATTACAAATAAAATCTTCACTTCTGAGATTGCCAGCTATTTTTACATTCAGTGCTCAGGGTGTTTAAACACAGTCATGCTTTAAATGAAATGAAGAAGAAAATCCATTAACAAATGGGGTTTGTTAGAAAAGGGTAACAACATTGGTTCTACACTCCATACAAGTGGGGAAAGTATAAAGATTTCTTTAGTGAAGACTATAAATACATCTGCTATTCTATGTTTTTAAATGGAGAATCTTAGACAATAAAGTCAAGGGAAGAACTAGATTTCATATTTTAGTAAAAGTAGCTCAGGGAATGGGAATAAATGGTTTTACAGAACATTCCCTTTCCAAGTGCTTGTCCTTATTCCATGTGTCATGTGTTTGTTTTTCTAACAGAGGTAACAGCATCTCTGTGAGGAAGACACCTTCTCCAGCACAGGGAAATCACAGACCTTCTGCAGCTGAGTTCATCCAAGCCTGTTGTTGTCCTGTAAAATGTATATAAACACCCCTCCCCTCCAAATGTTAGACTGCAATTAGACTATATTCTGCAGAAAATCTGCAGGTTTTGTGCTATGTCAAGGCATCCTGCAGGATCTGGATAGAGGAAAATAGTACTTGTTTTAGACTTGATTTGTTCTTTGGAGAGTTGAAGGCTTGATTTATTCATCAGCTTTCAGTCTGACCCCTTGACATTGCTCAAACTTGGAGTTTGTTAAGTACAGAAGAAAAGGACCTGTATGACTATTTTAGGACATTAGCAGGATCAAGCCAGGATACTCTGCCTACCAGACCCTGGAGGAGCCATCAGCTGGTGCCCCCAGTGGGACTGGGAGGCATGGACTGTCCATGTGCATCCAGGTGTATGTTCCACTGCAGCAGGTTCCAGGTGCTGAGGCCATCTTCCTTACCAGAATCTCCCACCTTCCTCACTGCTAGCTTCTTTCACTTCTCTTGCCAGGCAAGGTTGCCAGCACACACCTTCCTCGTTAACCTGTGACCTCCAACTCAGAAAGACACAGGCAGCAGTCGTGAAACAAAAGCAGCTTCTTCAAAAAACAAAGAACCCAGATATATACCCTGGTCAGGGCTATCTATGTGAAAGGAGTCTTGGCTATCTGTCCTCTCTCATGGGGAGGGGGAGATAGTGCTTTGATCCATGATGCCTCTCCCTGCCCTTTGCTCATCCCTCACACCTGGAGGCAGATGGGGAACAGGCAGAAGGAATTCTGAACACTCCTATCACTTCTTTGTGGCAAAGATGGAAGTGGGAACATGAGTCAAGTCTAAGAATTCATAGTGTTCCGCCATTGCCAAAGCACCGACCAAAGAAATGCTCCAAAAGGGCACAATCTGGGATGTTTACTCAGTGTATATTCTGTAGGAAGTTATGTCATGAAATGACACTGATTTAGGTGCATGATCATGATGTACTGGTACAGGATACACTGGTACAGGATACACTATAAAAGACAAGCTATTATTCATATATGTCTCCTACAAGGTTTTTGTTTGGTTTTGGTTTTTTTGTGGGTTGTTTTTGTTTTTGTTTTTGTTGGTGTGGTTTTTGTTTGTTTGTTTGTTTGTTTTTGTTTGGTTTTTTTTTGAGGGGGAGGGAACCTTTCTTTGAATGGTTGAGGGATACCATGGAACCTAACTAAATGCAAGTTGATCTTTGATGTTGGGACCGATTGCTAACTCCTGATGCATGCCTTAGGAGAGAGCTGGGGTGCCTTTTAGCCTGTGCAGAATGCCTAAAGGACTGGGGTCTGGCAAAGGGCCATGTATGGAGCAAGACTTAAATACAAATGTACACCCTGCAAATCCACACACTTTCATCACTGATGCTTGCTGGCTGAATTCACTGTGTTTTCACTGGTTAAATTTGAGTCAATTAGTCTTTTCCTGAGATCACCAACTGTCTTGGAGTGTTTTATGTGGGCAAAAGCACAACACTATAGCTAAAAAAATAAAATAAATAAATAAATGAAAAAGTAAAAGTGTGGCTAAGTTTAGGCCCCTGGATCCATATATAGCTTCCTAAAAATAAGTCTGGTTCTCAGAAGGTCATCATTTTTTGAGAATGAAGCTAGTAATTTAGGTAGCTAGATGTGAACTGAGGTGCCTGAGTTTAGCCAGTTGGGCAGTAATATTTTTGACTTAAAACCAAGACTTGCTGCCTTTGGAGAACACATCCTTGTTGGAAATGCAAAACATTCTTATGTACAGTGTTCTACAGACATGCTCTGTTTCTAATTTTTCCACAAAGAAACAATGATTAAAAAAAAAAAAAAAAAAAAGTCTGTGAGCTTTTTTAAAGTAGATGATAATTAATGTAAATCAGTCCTTAGAAACAATACAGGATTATTTTCACATTTGTTTAGGATTAAGCTGCTTCCACAAAGTACTTCCACATGTATGCTAATTACTTTTATAACAAAACCAACCGTCCCGCAATGAAGAGAGAAGACAAAAGTCTTATGAACCATGCCTTATTCAATCAACATTTATCTCCACATTCCAGGCCAGAGGGGTCCCCTTCAGGGTTAGCTCCTGCTGAGCACCGTAGAGTCCCATTGTTCAGCACCTGACCAAGTCAGAAGACCTCTGGGTGCTTAGGAGTGGACAATAAGCATTCTCTTGGAGAGCAGCAGGTTGTCTGCAGGAGGTCATACACATTCCTCTGCAGTACTACTGAGACACTAACCGGTGTTTCATGGTCCCAGCCATGCAAGGTACAGAGTTGCAGTAAGCTTATTGCTTGCCTCACTGTAGGGTTAACAGTATGAATTGCTCTGGCTGTGGCTTTTTCTTCAGTATCAAAAGTAAATTATTTTAAATTATTTTAACATCAGTGCAAACCAGTTGAGTGTCAATAGCACACTGTTATTGTTGGGGGGAAATTGTATATTCTCACATTTTTTCACTTGCTTTTTCTGTCTTTACTCCATTCCTGCTCCTGAGACCTGCTCTGTGCAAGGTAACGGCTCTCTTTCTTGGCTGTACTTACAAACCATGGAAAACACGTGCAAACATCATATAATAACCTTCCAGTTTTGCTGAGATACTTTGCATATACCACAAATGAAATCTGATGGGATGTCATTCTAATATCCTTATTGCATATTGGAGTCTAAGGAGGCAGCCAAGCAAAGATTTAATGGCTAGGGAGCAGCAGAGCTGCCATAGCTTGGTGTAGGCCATGCTGCTGGCAGCAGCAGAGAAGATAGAGCAATGGTCTTTCTCTCTGTTCCTGCCTGTGTGTTTAGCTCTGCCGATGTAACTATTTGTGTCTACACACTGTAAACTGAATCACTAAAATGACTATGGGTAAAGATAGCCTCCTTTCTGGAGGGATAATGAAAGGGAACTTTCTAACCAGCCTTGCCCATGAAGTCAGCACATCATGCAACCAAGCCCTTGGAAAGCTGAGAAGCTCTTACAGCCCAGCTTGGTCTCATGGCCATGCCCCTAACTGCATTTTTCCTCTGCACTTTGACTCTCTCCAAATTTCTTCTTGTTTCATAACCTGCATCCTGAGCAACCAAGGGATGTGTTGCCATGTTATCAGTGATGCAGATGAGGATTTTCCTAAATAGGAACCAGAGGATAGGATAACTGATGAATGCATAGGTGTCACCTGCAGATAGGCTACACACCTATCAGCAGAAATGAGATCTAGTCTGGATGCTACAGCTTGGTTTCTGTTTCCTCAGAGATTTTATTTGTTTTGGGTTATTTTGTTAGGTTGTTTATTTTCTGGGGTTTTTGTGTTTGGTTGGTGTTTGTTTGGGTTTATTTGTTTGTTTTATTTGTTTGGTTTGGGTTGGGTTTTTTTGTGGCAACATCATTATTTGAAGGACAAAGTCATATCTTACCATTTTTCTCAGAGACAGGGCAAGAAACTAAACTATTGAAAAGAAACAGTGATGGCTGCTTTTTTTTTGTAGAGTTTGGTATGTCACACTCATTGATTGAAAATTTAATATCATCTCTGGGTTCTATAACTGAGTGTCAGCACTGGAATATGCCTGATGTGCATAGAACAACATCATGTTTTGGTATTCTCGTGGAGGCCAGCAACAGTTAAAGATCACGAGCCACAATTACTCCATACACAAGTCATATTTTGGATGCAGATAAGGATACATGACTTCTTTTCAGAGTGAAGGCTTCCTTTCAGACTTTTGTCGATACAGCTATTTCTGAACTTCAGTGGATGCTGCATCACACAGCCACTTTGGTTTTTGTTGTCAAAGGAATTTCTTCTGCAGCTCTCCAGCTGCCTCGCTGCTTTTGGTGCTTGATGCTCTTTGATGTCAGTGACTGGATGGACATGTTATTTCCAGCAGTGAAGCTTCTCTGCCAGAAGCATGAGAAGCTTCTGCAGAGCTGTTATGCTATTTAAGCTGTCCACAGATACGCTTTTAGTGTATCACACAGACCTAACCCTTGGGGTGGTAAGCTTTTGTACAGCTTAACAAAGACTAATTTGGTACCAAATATCAAAGATTGCAAAGATAAATGGAAAGAGCACCCTGGTTCACTTTTGCTGGTTCAACATTGGAGGACGTCCCAGGTGAAAGATGTCAATGACAGCATACTTAGCTCCTCAAGATTTGTTCTGGGATGAATCTGGCACATGTCCACTTCATGCAACTTGCCAGATCCAAAATTGAGGCAGTTTATATTGAGACTGCATGGCTGAGAAAACTACAAGATCTTGAAAATGATGTGTTAGCATTCATGCATTTTTAGGTGATAAGAAACCATACATAAAAGGGCTAGGGTCAAATAGAAGTTTAAATCACAGTGCTTCCATCTTCAGGTAGTCATATAGAGGATGTGAAAAAGAAGGCAAAGGAGAAATTGTTCAAGGCTACACTAGACAATGGCAAGGTGTCAGTGCTAGGTGCAGGTGCATGTTCAAACAATGAGATGCAGTACGACTTCCCTGAATAACAAATAATGTTCGTGTAGTAAAAATTAAGTTTTTAAGCACATATACTTCTGTATGAAGCCTGTTCTCTTTTTGAAAGGAGAGCAGCTTTTGTTAGTGTACCTTAAGCTACTTCCAAAGCAGCATAAATCAGGACAGAGAGAGTGCAAATCCGAAGAAGGTGTAGGGAAAGAGGTATATAGCTGCAACCTGTTTGTGTGAAGCTGTGTCCATGTGCTTCTCCAGGCTCTGTGATTTGAGACGGGAGGCAAAAACCATCTGCAGTCCCCAGCTAAACTTGAGTTCATAATCTGAAATGGGAAGGACCTTTGCACAGGAGCAGGGGTGTTCCCCAGGGAGCAGCAGCCATCCCAATACAGTACTCTCATTGCATATTCTGTAACAGTACCACTTCAATGCACAAGCACCTCTTAGGCTAGAATGAACATTTCCTCTTGGCTTCCTCCTGGGAAAGAATGTATCTTCTACTGGAAGATCAAATGAGCACTTCCACTGGATCAGGATAACAAAAGTGGATGAAGGATTTATTTCATTCAGTACAGGCAGAACTTCACCTAAATAAAACAGATTTTTGGCCTGACAAAAAGCTTGGCCCCTTCACTATTTATTTATTTATTTTTAGTTGTTTTTCTTTTTGACATGAATGATTTTTGCTCTTGAGGATGAGAGCTATTCCAGTGCTGGAGAAATTCGTAGACAACTCAAAGTATAGATCTTTCTAACATATACTTTAGAGATTTTTTTTTTTTTTTCTTTTAAGAGTTAAATATTAACCTCAGTGCTTAGGCTGACATGATATCAAAGCACAACAAGAATCTCATTGCAGCTTAGAATAGTTTTTAATCTTCTACAGAGTATTGAAAACAGCTGGATTAGGGCAGACACAACCTTGGAAGAGATCAGCCAAGTGAGGTTGTAAGGGTGCATTTTCAGAGTGGTACATAGTGATTTAGCCACGTGACTGCTATTAGTACAAATCACTAAATCATTATGCACCACTTTTAAATATAACCCCTAGAGTCATTTTCTGAAGGAACCTCATGGAACAGTTTCACAGAACAAGACTGAACACCCTTTATATCACTAATATTTGCCTTAGCCCACTGTTAATTATTTGCACTACTGCACTTGATTAATTAATTGAGAAGTCTTGTGCAGTGTTGAAAAGCCAGGTGATTTGCACCCTGCTGTTTATATTTGAAATCATTGTCCTAGCTTCAAGTAAGACTTTAAAAGAGAGGTGGAGTTATGTATTTTTCTATTGTCCTTTACTGAATAATGTACATTACACAGCTTTCAGCTGTATGTCTGTGGATATTATTGATGAGCAGATATATACTTGGACATCTTTCTGAATATATTTAAGGCAGCAGAAAGGAAATATGTCTATTTAAAATAGAACGACCATTTTAGAATTTTTCTCTGTGCTTAATAGTTAAAAAGCTTAAACCTAAATCTTTTATTTCAAAGTAAACTGCTATCCACTTTTAACTAATAATACATTTAACTGCCTGACACATCAGCTGGAATGATTAAATTATGTAGCAGTAGAGATATCTCAGGAAGCAATGACAGGTGGTGCAAACCTGCCAACAGTAGTTTGAAATAGTGGAGGGGGGAAATAATTTTCAAATGTCGAGACACCAGCAGCAGCCTCACTGTGTTCCTGTGAAATACAGTTTCTGGTTCACACATTTGTTTGCCTGTTTGCCATTCAATCATAATTTCTTGCCTTTAGTGCACTGTTTTTGGATCTGTCTGGACTGAGAGATGTGTGTTTGCTGATATTACTACGCATATCCCTGGGTGAATACACATAGGGACAAATAATGGTTCTGCTTGTGTTTGCATCATTAGAAGGATATTGCACCTGTCTTGGGCAGAAGCATCCTGAAAGCAGAAGATCCCACCTGGGATGAACACAAAACCCTGCTGATAGGCACAAGTCTTTATCCCTTCAGATCAGTCTATAGAGAGAGAAGGACAGATGGAAAGACCATTACACTTGCATTTCTTTCTTTGACACAATGTAGTCCAGGATTTCTTAGCTGATCCAGCCCCCCAGGACATTTGAGTGGTTCTTCCTGCAGTTTTAACAGGGCACTGAGGTCTAGCCTGTGTCAGTGCTAGACTGGGACTGTGCTGAGAGTTTGAACCACAGCAGAAGTAGTTTCTGTGATCCTTATTCCTCTTCTAATGCTGCTGTTGAGGGAGAGCTGAAAGGGTTGTTTTTTTTTCTCGGTATTTTGTTAGTCCAGGAGCCATGCATACGTATTATTTGTTTGAAGCTCATCACTTGCTGGAAGAGTTCTTGTATCATTTCCAATTCCAGAAAGTCTGAGAAAACCATTCCCACTGAGTTGCTGGCCCTGAGTGCAGATGCTGGATATATCTGCTCCACCCCTGCATTTAACACCACTGGCCCTTTAGCAGGAAAGACTCAGACAAATAAATTATGGTCAGCCCACAAGAAAACTTATAATTCAGCTCTTGAAGAACACTTATGCTTGCAGATCTTGTTGGATGTCTTTTGCTGTTGATGCATAACATAAAGCAGGGAAAGCTTCTGAGGGTTTCAGTCCTGATGAGGGCTGGGGGAGGATGAGAGGGTGTAACCTGCAAGCAAAATGCCCTGGTTATGTAGCTGGAGGTTTAGTGAAAGGCTCACAATTCTAAATGCTTAAAGTCCATTTCTGCTTCCTTCAGGGTCTGAATAACCTTTCTTGGCTGGCTGTTTGCTGGTTTTGGAGCCACCAAAAGGCATGCCCACCAGGCAGTTGGGTGTCTAGGTGCTTCAGTCTGAACTTCTTGAAATGTCTAGTATGAAAATATTGCTCTGATTTCTCCAGGACATGGGGGTGATCCAAGCTGGGTTTTCCATGCTTGGTATTAAACGTTTTAGTTTCTTTTTCAGTGTGGACCCTATTTTTTTTGCATAACTTGATTTATCCAGCCTTGTGAATCACAGGGTTCTGAGAAGATTCCTGGTCCTTGTGGAATTAAAAAGTAATTATTCCATTCCTCTAATGGGACAGGAACAGACAAGTCTGGTGATTCATTTCCTATACTCTTCACTGGTTTTCTTCCTCTGAGGCATGGGCAGAACCATTCCTCCTTGCCCTCTGTGCAAGCCTTCATCTCAGTCTCACAAAGGTTTGGCAGCAATGAACTCCAGAAGTGGCCCCCCAGAGACTTTGCAGGAAACCCACATTCTCTCATGAAAACATTAGATACGACTCACCCTCTGGACTCCTTTTCCCAATGAATCAAATTCAGCATCAGTGAAACCTAAATAATTTAATTCTGTATCCAGATATAATTCCAAATAAACACTGTCACTTAATTTTTGATTGCTTCTAGGGAATCGTAGAAAAATAAGAATTATGTCAGAAAGAGCTACGGGATAAGTTCCCCATGACTGTACAAGCCTTGCACCTCCTTAAGTTCATGTACAGGTATGTTTTCCAATAAATATCAGACAGCTTTGACTTCTAGCATTATATTTAGAAATTGCCAAATTGTCAAAAAAATGGTTTTGCTCAAGACATAAAGAAGAGGAATTGAATAGGCCTTCAAGGAGTTTTAAATTATTGGAAAGATCCCTGTTTACATGATGAGAGAAAAATACTACCTCTCTGTAGTGAAAGTTGCATATTTTGTGCAGAAAATCTAGTCCAATAATCATGTCAGAATACCTCATTTAGTTTAGGTCTTTATGTCTGGTAAGCATAGATGGTTTAAGCTGAAGATCTGTAAGCATCCTTTTTATGTTTGAGGGAATGATGTGTTTCAATCCATATATATTTTTTAAAAAGCTTCATCTTGAATTCTAGCAAAACCTAAATACTTTCCCCCAACCCCTGAAATTTAAGTTCTACAGTGTTCTTCTTAAAAACAGGAAACAGTAGAAATCATTTTGTGCTTTTGAAAGGAAATATGCTTCTTAGGCTCACTAGGCTGTGTGGTTTCCCACAGGGTAACCTGAAAAGACACTGAAGAACCTGGGATCTGTGAGGCACTGGAAACTTAGTGAATGTCTTTGGGATTCAGGTGCCAGAACTTCAGAGCTCCCTTTTGGGCAGGCTGTTAGGAAGTGCATAAAACCCATCAGTCTTCAGGATTGAGGGTTTGGTGTGCTGAAAGGAGCCCAGAATCTATTAACACTTAAAATTACACAACTCAATTAGGCACATCACTGAGGTGTGAGGCAAATGATTTGCTAGGGAATCTGGGAGGAGGATATGATTAATCTCCATAGGTGTGGGTGGAGTAAGGTCAGAAGGCAGAGTAGATCTGCTGAAACCAAAAGAAAATCTTAGTCCATGTAAATATGTGTATTGTTAATCAATTTTGGTGGAAGATCCTGGTGTCTAAGTATCAAAGTAGTGAAGAACTGAAGCAGATTTTGAATTACATGCAACTAGTTAAAAAAAAAACCCTTCTTGTAAGTTGCAGTACTGTGGTTCTAAGAATTTAATGAGAATCTAATATGGCAGCAGGGGGTGGGCTTGATGAAACTCAGTGAACTCAATGGACCTTGCCACTCTGTGTTCAACAAACTACTTCAGTTTCTCCAAATCTGCATTTTCCTGAGATGTTTTTGTCAGGTTTTTCAGCTGTTCTACTTACATTCCAACAGTGTGGATGAGTCTACAGGATGTTGACAAATGGGTGGAGGAGTTTCAGCAGATGTTGCCTTGTTCCCTACTGCAGGAGGAGAGCCCTACTGCAGAGTAAGAGCAACTTGATGGAACCTTGCAGATGTGACAGTGATCTTTATAAAGGTTTCTGTGCGCAGTCACGTGGAAGTTCGTAGGGCTTGAGGCCTGAATGACATTGCAAGTAAATGTTCAGAAAAAGCAGATTTTTCAGAATTCCCCCACCCCAAAAACCAAAAGGACAAAATTTAGTGGTTCCAAAGTTTTACTGGCATTGACACCTCTGTGCACAAACTACGGGTGATCTGTGTCACACAGCCCACAAGTCACTACTGGGACTGCTGCTATTTAACATCTTTGTGGGAGACATGGACAGTGGCATTAAGTGCACCCTCAGCAAGTTTGCTGGTGACACCAAACTGTGTGGGAAGATTGATACATTGGAGGGAAGGGATGCCATCCAGAGGGACCTTGACAGGCTTGAGAGGTGGGCCTATGCAAACAGCATGAAGTTCAACAAGGCCAAGTGGAAAGTCCTGCACCTGGGTGAAGGCAATTCCAAGCACAAATGCAGGGTATGGGGAGAATGGACTGATAAAAGCCCTGAGGAGAAGGACTTGGCAGTGATGGTGGATGAGAACTTCAACATGAGCCGGCAATGTGCACTTACTGCCCAGAAAACAACCATATCCTGGGGTACATCAAAAAAGACATGGCCAGCAGTTCAAGAGAGGTGATTCTCCCCTTCTACTCTGCTCTCAAGGGGCTCCACATGGAGTACTGTGTGCAGTTCTAGAGGTCCCAACATAAGAAGGACATGGAGCTCCTGAAGAAAGTCCAGAGAAGGGCCACAAAGATTATCTGAGGGTTGGAGCTCCTCTCCTATGAAGACAGGCTGAGAGAGTTGGGGTATTCAGCCTGGAGAAGAGAAGGCTCTGGGGAGACCTTAGAGCACCTTCCAGTGTCTGAAGGGGCTACAGAAAAGCCAAGGAGGGACTTCTGACAAGGACACTAAGTGACAGGACAAGGCTTTAAACTGAAAGAGGGGAGATGTAGGTTAAACAGGAGAAAGACATTCTTCACTATGAGGGGGGTCAGACCCTGGCCCAGGTTGCCCAGGGAAGCTGTGGCTGCCCCATCCCTGGCAGTGTTCAAGGGCAGGTTGTATGGGCCTCGGAGCAACCTGGTCTAGTGGGAGGTGTCCCTGCCCATGGCAGGGAGATTGGTACTAGATGATCTTTATGGTCCCTTCTAACCCAAACAGTTCAATGATTCTATAATTCTATGATCATCCTTTTCTGCCTATGTGTTTTAGTTTGCTTCCACTGGAAGTAAGTACATAGGAAGTGGAAAGGGGAGGTGGAGTCATCCTAACTTGGCTACAGGTACAGCCTGGCTGGACACCCAGATCAAGGATCTGGAAAATACTCCACAAAGCCCCACAGCTTACACGTATCAAACGGGAATTGTGCACTCATTTCAGCAGGACATAGATTTCACCCCAGTATTTATAAAGTTGTGGTGTACTAAATCTGTTCCCTCCCCAGGGAAATTTAAGTGACAATTGTGGTACATTAGACCTTCCCCTGAAAATATTGCATCATCAATTCTGTCAGCAATATGCCTTGGAAGAATTTCTTACTCCTGTGCCAAAATAAGATCTTTCTTGGTGATTCCTTGTTAGCAAGAATATATTTCCTTTAATCTCTTGAGTTTTTTATGTCTTTGATAGTGTCAAGGAATTGAATTAATCTTATTTATTTGACCCTGGTGTCATCTGCTATTTCTTGCTATTAATTTAGGATTTCTAAGATGTCAGAGTCTCTCCACTTGAGAATATAAACAAAATAATGAATACAACTATGGAAAAAAATCACAAGAAAAATTTTAAAATGAAAGTTGTGTTTATTTCTGATATAAAACCAGCTCTAATCATTCCATTTAGGCCTTCACAGGAGGAAAGCTTCAAAATCTGAGGTGCTCTCATTTGTCAGTCAAGCCCAGAGGGGATGTTTCCCTGAAATTATAAACCTAATAATATTGGAAATGTTGGAAGAGCCTTAACAATAACCTACCTAAATTGCTATTACATTCTCTAAAGTGCATTTCATTCTTTTAGAGCCTCTGTATGAGAGACACTAGTGGAAAGAACTTTTTCATCATTTTATTTCCCTGTCCTTAATGTCTCATCCTCCTCTGGAGTGCTCTGAAAATACTGGTCTTAAAGAGAAGGGCACACCAGAGTGCCCCATTAATCTTTCTGTTGTTCAGCTTTTCTGTAATGCCTTTTCCTCTCATAGCAGTATTCCCAAATTTGACAAGGAACATTGCTCAGGACTACTAGATGTTCTACCAGATATGCCTCTGTTTGGAGAGACTCATACAAATTACAATTTGTGTGGGAATATTTTCAAGTAAGGAATGATGATAAGCAATAATAGTTGCCTGAATGGCTCCACTGCAACAAAACCCACCTATGATGGCAGTGCTGCTGGTTATTGTTTATTATTTGTAAACTAATGGAAAGCATATTTTGCACAGGAAGATAATTATTGTAGTCAGTGTCTGGAAGTGTTTCTAACAAAGGATATTTGCCTGTGTTGTGTACATCATGCCCTGTTTTACGTGCATGAGCACTGACTCGAGCCTTACAACTTTGCCCTAAAAGCAAAAGTGGTACGACTCCCATGGGAGAGAGTGAAGTTGATCTCACTGAGTGAAACACCTGCTTAAATGGTGGTTAGACACAGATCTTCCACAAAAATGCTTCCTACCATGAAACAGTCACTTTCCTGACACAGAAGAACTCTGAGTAGCAATAAAAGGCAGAGAATACCTTGAATACTGGTATGATGCTATTTTATCCCAGCACCTGTCTTGATGGAAAATGAAAAACTTAGAATGGTTTGAGTTGGAAAGGACCTTAAAGATCATTTAGCTCCAACCCCCCTTGCCAGGCACAATGTGTTCCAGCAATGAGTATATTAAGGAAACTGTCTGCCTGTGTCTGGGGCAAACAAGAGGAACAACAAAAAAGTACAGACCATGCTCTAGAGTTGGTGGGCTGGGGCAGTGCTTGACCACCACAGCCACCTGCCTGAAGATCGGTGCATGGGAGGGGAGGGACTGCAACTCTCAATCACTGAAGCCACCAAATATATGTAAAATGCTCCCTGAGAATGATGAATGAGACATTGGATCAAGACAAATCACTAGGTTTTGGAGTTTTCTTTGTTTCTCCTTCCACATGCTTTTATCCTTGGGAAAGGCCCTGGTTTGGTAATATTGAATAAATTTCAGATCAGGAAATAAAAGCAAACAAACAAACAAACATCAAAACCAAAACACGAAACAACAACCCTGAACCTGGTCCAATGACACTATTTTTTTTCTCTGAAGACAGTGAGGAAGTATTTTCATCTCTCCTAAGTTAATTTATGTGTTGGGCATTTTTACAAGATCATCTATTATTTGCCAAGAAATAGCCATATTAGGTGTTCCAGTAGCCTAACAAATAAACTAACAATTGACTAGTGGAACAGCTAGGAAACTGGTTTTGTATCTCTTTTAATGTTAATCATGTTAACAACAAATCTTTGTTTATATATGGTCTAGAGCAAACGCTTAGCTGTGTTGCATGTAGCTAAGATGAATGGGAAGGATAACAGTAGGTGTGATTAATACAGTGATTCTCTGTTTAGCTGAAAATCCTGACTTTTGTGCAATTTAATGCAGGCTTTAGTCTATAAATTATACTTTGAATACCTTAAGAGAGTTATCTGTCAATCTGTGGTCACTGAATCTTCCTGAGCAACTCCTAATGATGCCTATGGGTCAGAGAACAATTGGTCATAATTTCTTCTAGTAATTATTTTCTTGATTATTTTTGTGGTGAGGGGTGTTGTGTTCACTGTGTAAAAACATTTTAAAAAGTGTCAGTTTAAATGACATTCAGGACGAAAGAACACCAAAAAAACAGAATTGTGCTAATGAATTGTTCTGGTTTGGCAGTCCCACAACAGAACATTTTGATCTTTCATTTCAAACTAATATCACTAAACTTTGATTTATTAAAATGTTTAGTGTTGGTTGAAATAGTGGGAATCATAATGAAATGCTCACACACACAACCAACTAAAAAAACAAAAGAAAATATTGTTTCTTGACCCTAAGTAATTTTTGACAAAACAAGTATGTATGAAAAGTCTCTTATAAGTCTTGGTGGCCAATTAGACTAGCAAGATTAAGGGCTAGTTTCTGAAACCAACAACATGCAGGACAATGATGTCAATGATGTTTTACTCTCCTTCATAGCACTGCCTGTATCTTCCAGGAAAAATCTGTCTTGGAGTTGGATTTAGCCACATTTTTCAACTTAAGAGATTTTGAAATCATAGAAGCATTCATAAAATAGAAATTCCAGTGTCCACCCAGCTTTGTAGCTCTTTTAACTGCAACTATTATGCTAGCCCGCCATTGTTGGGTTGTTCTCATTTCTGATAGAAAATGACAACCCCATGGCTGATTTTCTGTTACTAGAAAAAACAGGAGAAAATGGTGATTTATCTCATCAGCTTCCAGGGGTTTAATATTTTCTCTACCAGTTAATTTTTGTTTGTGGCCTTTGCCATATTTATTAGACCAACTGCTGCATTTACATGCTGATAGCCTGCTACATATATGTTAAAAACAAAACAAAAATTTATGTGTTTAGAAGAATACTGAACACTACAGGAATTTATTTGGTGCATGGAGAAGCATAAACTGACTTCTGATATTCTAGTACCCTGGATCAAACAGGGCTGTGAGGTAAATGTCTCATTCTGTACCCTCTGGTGTATGTTTTCCAATGCAGTATATGTTTTTCAGTGATCCAGCCCTTTGCAGAGTCTCATTCTTGCTTCATATCCAAATTCTTCTCCTCTTCACATCTCCAGGAAGTCTCACTCTCTAATTTCCTGCTGCTCTCTGCTTATCAATGTGAGAAACCAAGAAACATCTGGTTAGGAAAGAAGAGGGGCCTGGTACTCTTGATATGTTTGTTTGGAACTGCAATAAAATGCCATAGCAGTATTTGTATAATACCAACCTCAGATGATTCGTCAGTAACATAAAGACTTGGTTTGCAAAATAACAATTGTAAAGGGCAGCTGGCAGCCTGGAATGGAAGTAACTTTTACCAAAATGCCATACCTTATACTTAAGCACCTGGAAAGCTTGAGGAAACTTTCTGTGCTGCAGTATCCCCTTTGTTAACTACAGACAATGATTATTTCTTAATCTTGATTGTTGCACAGTGTTATACTGTGAAGTAATGCTACTTATTCTTTCCTATTCTGTAAATTGAAGGCAAAGTTTTGACTTGTTTGCAAACATTTTGATGCAGAATTTTGGATTTGAGAGATAATAGCCTTTAGATTCAAAACTGCTTAGACATCATGATGAAAGGCACCTTTGATACAAGACTTTTGAGATAATGCAGTCTGCAGTTTTTTCCAGAGGATGAACTTGTATTTCCTGTTTTACAACACTATGGTTTGGAAGCTGCCAGCAAGACAGACAGATTTATGCTGCTATTAGATGTTTTCGTTTTCTGTGGCTTAATGGTATTATTTTTATTCTTTTCTTCAGGGAGGCACTTTATTGTTTTGTCTTGCATTTCCCATAAATGTGTGTGCAGGTACTGAATCGAGAAAAATAATCAAGGACTTTAGGACATGTTTGTTTTTTGTTTGAATGGACATTGATAGCTTCTTCTTTTCTTGTCTCTTGTTATTTAAATAATGCTTGGAGGTATTCTTTCCTTAATAGTAAATACTCCTGCTTTCAAAGTGGTAGAAGAATGGCACAAAGAGGAAAATTCTTCCCTTCACTTGAGCTATAAACTCAACTGTCATCCGGACAGATTGTAGCCAAAAATAAACGTGGATTTGTCTTTTCTGAAAACCTTAAATATTTTACCACACTAACTTTAAAAGAAAGCTTCTTAAATCTCTCTCTCTCTATCATGTTAACCATCTTTGAGTTTTTACCAAATTTCATGTAAAGGAGGAAATGCTGGGGTTTTAAAAAAATACTTTCTCTGAACTTTGCAAATTTTAGGCTGTCCTTATAGGCCTTTCAGATGTGGTGGACTTTATGCCTCCTGACAGAGGCTATGCAATCAGTGGAAGCCATACCAACAGCTGAGGACTATGAGGTTAAAATAAAAATGCATAAACCATATATACCAGAGCATATTGTAGAAGAATAAATTCACTGCCTGAATGTGTCAAATTTTTGTATACTTGTGTCACCTGAGAGATCAAATTAGCACACTGAATTATTAATGTAATGAGAAAGGAGATCATATTCTGTGGATCATCACCTTTTGAGGGTTTTTTTGGGTGTTTCTGACTGAAGCTTGTTTTGCAAATCCTGACACAAACAAGGACACTCAAGTGCTACATCTGGAGAAAAGAGGCTATGTTTTTTTGCAAATTCTGGTGGATGCAAGAGAGGGAAGAGGGGTGGCATCAGGTGCACCTTTCTCTGATCATCAGACTATGCCAAAGTAACCAGCTACATTCCTACTCTGACTGGTGCCCCAGCACCAGGACCTTTGCCCAGCCATAGATCTGTTGAAGCTCTCACCAGTTTGGTTAGACTGCTTAGAAACCTCTCTTCCCTGGTTTCATTTTTTATGCCTGGTTTTGCACCGTCTGCAGCAGTATGATTAATATTCCAGGGAGCATTTCATAAAATCTTTTTTGCTGTTTCTTTGTGTCTTGTGACTGACATATCTTCACTTCAAGGGTGATTTTCTTATTGGCAAGATGAGGACATGCCACACCAAGTATCACCTTCAGGAACAAGCAATATAAGTACTATAATGAGATAGGTCTTTGCAGAGTCTGTAATTGGTGACAAGGCATGGCAGCTTCATATCAGACACAGATGTACAACACAGGGCTTATTAATGAGGATGGAACATCACAGTCAAGAGCCTTCCAGTCACTACTAGTCAGAAGAATGTAATATATTCTGCGTGTCGTTACTATGCCCAGTGCCTCCAATTTGCATCACAAAACCTTTAGGTAAGCCAATTCAAGCTAATTCAGGACGGGATCCTGCTTCCTCTTAGATGGATTATCAGTGCCATGGCCTGCAATCCATCATTTCTGATCCCAGCTCTCACAGAAGGCAGCAACAATCATCTCAGCTTTGCAGATCTGCTGACTTTAATTGGGTCATTTTAGTAAGTCTCCCTGTATTAAAGTCAACTTGGAAGGAGTTATAATATTTTCAGTTATGAAGACCTCGAAATTGGGCATAGCAAGATTTGATTGTAGATCAAGAAATAGGATTTTCATCACGTTAAGAAATCTTCATGGAAATATATGTGGAACAAATAATGAAATAAAATTAGTAACAATGAATTTTGCAAAGATAACTGCAAAGCAATAAGGAATCTGATTGCAAATTGGTTACAAAAATTGTTCTTTTTAGAAAAAGGACTTTGATTTATTATTATTGGGTTTGTGTATTCTGGGTTTGTCTTTCATGTGCTTTTAGCATTAGCAGGAAAAACACACTCCTTTTTGAAACCACAAAAAACACTTAAATGAATGGAATTTTGGTTAAACAGATATGATTTTTACTGTTTTTATATAATAATAATAAATGGTTGTTAAAATTCCGTGGGTTTGTTTGTGGGTTTTGTTTGTTTGTTTGTCTCTTGTTGTTTTTCCCCTAAGAAATATTTTAAGAAGGTTTTCCTATAAAGGAAGGGGTCCACCCTAGGCATGCTGGCTTTGTAAATTGCATCACTTTTCATTTATAGAAACAATCCTCCACATATTACCTAGCATGAACAAAGTTCTGTAGAAACTGTATTAGCATAATGAGGTTTGATAAGAAAAAAAAGGCAAAAGAAAGAAAATCTGATTCCAAAAGACCTTTTGGTGTCAGTCATGGAAATCTTTGTTAAAGACCCATACCTGCCTTAGCAAAAACATTCCAAAACCAAGCTTCATGAGAATTGTATTTTCCAGAGTGTTGTAAATTATATCAAACAAATTAAAACATAAGTTTATATTAAAAACATTGGGTTTTTTTGTTTTGTTTTCAAGAAGCTACATTGCTGAAGTGATATCACTTATGATACAAGCAGAAGAGGATTCTGCCAGGCAGCAAGCCACTGCACTGAATTCCTAACAGTGCCTAAAAAACACTGCAGGTTTAGCCTACAAATTTATCTTTCTTTGCTGACACTGGCCTTTCAGTCAGTAATTCACAAGAATTACAGCTGAAGCCAATGTTACTTGTTTGTGGAGAGTTTCATGGACAAATTATGGAATATTTTACTTTATCTGAAACATAACTTCACTGAAAGATGTGGGAAGATCTGCCTTTTCTTTCAGTTCAGATTTCACTTACTCTTTTCTTTGAGGGTAGCACATTCAGATTTAATAAATTTTTTGTGTGTTAATGATTAAAATTGTGACCAGGGAACTCACAGTCTTTTAATAGGCCAGATGTGGAAATGCATGCTTAAATCCACATTAAAAATGTTTCTTAATTCTTCTTCTGGAAGCCAAGATTATTATTATTATTATTATTATTATTAGTAGTAGTAGTAGTAGTAGTAGTAGTAGTAGTAGTAGTAGTAGTAGTAGTAGTAGTAGTAGTTTGTTTGTTTTGTTAGCATTTTAGGGTTTCTCTTTATTCGTCTGGTCATGGCTGCTTTCTTGTTGTCTAATTTCTCTTATGCTTTTAGCTAATACATGATCCTTATGCCCTGTAAACTGTCTTTCATATCCAACCAATGGCAGAAGTGCAAAGTGTAGTGATATAACGTTGCTTGGAATTTCTCATTAATTTCTAGAACAAAATCTGATTATTTTAAATTGAAGTCTTCTTTAAGTTATTTCTCAGTATTTTAATGAATTATAACAGAGTAGCATCATTATCCTTTACAGGGAAGAAATAATACCTTCTAAAGCTACAGGCTTGGGAAGGAGTGGCTGGAGAGCTGCCCAGCAGAGAAGGACCTGGGGTTGCTGGTTGACAGCAGCTGAACATGAGCCAGCAGTGTGCCCAGGTGACCAAGAAGGCCAACACCACCCTGGCCTGCAACAGGAACAGTGTGACCAGCAGGACCAGGGAGGTGATCCTGCCCCTCTACTCAGCCTTAGTGAGGCTGCACTTCGAGCACTGGGTGCAGGTTTGGGCACCACAGGATAGGAAGGACATTGAGGTGCTGGAGAGGGTGCAGAGAAGGGCAACTGAGCTGATGAGGGGTCTGGAGAACAGGGCTTAGAGGAGAGGCTGAGGGAGCTGGGGCTGTTCAACCTGGAGAAGAGGAGGCTGAGGGGAGACCTCATTGCTCTCTACAACTGCCTGAAAAGAGGTGGTGTGTTGGTCTCTTCTCCCTAGTGACTAGAGATAGGACAACGGGAAATGGGGTAAGGTTGTGCCAAGGGAGGTTCAGAATAGAATGGTGAGACTTTGGAAGAGGCTTTCCAGGAGGTGGTAGAGGCACCAAACCTGAAGGTCTTCAAATAATGGGTATACATGGCACTTCAACAAATGCTTTAGTGGTCATGGGAGTGTAGGGCTGATGGTTGGACATTGTAACTTTCAAGGTCTTTTCAAACCTTAATGATTCTATCATTCTATTAAAGCAATAGAAATTAATCCTTTGACTCTGAAGGATCTGGAGTAAAAATACATTTAATTTTTTTTTTTTTTAAAGTCTAATTATTTGCAGTTTATTTATGAACACTTGTTGGATCAAAAGTGCTATGTGTAGCCCTTCATATGTGGCTATCCCTTTGATGTATTTGTGTAGAGGCAGGGCAAGACTCTGGTTCCAACAAAAAAGAGGAAACACAAACAAATAATTTTGTAGCAGAAACTAAAGCCAATGCCTTCAAAATTTTAAAGGCACTCATTACAGCTTGGCTTTTGTATTTTTTTTAGTTATTCCTGGAGGTCTTTGAAGGCCATCTCATCGTATGGATATTTTGTGAACAGGATGCAGATACATGACAACCCCATGAAGAAATGAACCAAGAGCTGTTAAGCCACTTGGTACAAAGACCTGCACATCACAGTACAGGACAGGGAAGAACCTCCAGGTCTCAAAGAGAGGTGCAGAAAGGAACCCCTCTTTGGTAAAAATGATCTGTTTCTCAGGCTGACCTGATAAACACTGTGCACAAACGCACAAAGCAAGGAAAGCAGGTATGAACTGAAATAATTGTTGTTTTGCTGCTGGGCTCAAAATTAGTCCATTCTGATATTTTACCACTATGACAAAAAGGTCCTGTAGCAAGAACTTTAAGTTCTTGGCAGCCCAAAGTGCACTCTGATTATCAACAGCAACATTGACTTTGTTAAATATGGACCACATTTACAAACTTGCTTCCAACTGGGCAGTTTCATTAATGAAACTGCTGGCCAGGTTTTCAAAGCCTCTTAGACCCCACGGTATTTCTAATGGGCTGGGCTGGTTTGTGAAAGTTTGGCAGCCATCGTTACTCTTCACTGCCTCTGAAAACCAGTGCTGACATTAAATGCCTATCGGTCTTTTTCTTTTCTTTTTGCTTATAATTTAGAGGGGATTTTTCAGTTGTCTTGTTTTGTTCTCTTTTTGTCATATCAATAACTGTTAACTGAGCACTGTCTTTATTTCAGAAAAAAGTAAAAAAGTCAATGCTTTTTAGCCTTTGAAAGTGTGTTAGCACACAGTTGTTCAAGACATACATTTTTCTTTGTTCAACAACTACTTAATAACAGGTGGCAATTCACAAATGATGGGATAGGATATAATTTTGCAATCTGCTTTCTAGGTCCAGTCCTTTGGGTTGTATTTGAGTCTCACTGAAGGTCAGCATGGTTCTTGCTTGTGTTCTCTTGTATAACTCCAAGTGCAAAGCTAACCCATGCATCCATGAGGAGTTTAAATTATTGAAAAAAAAACCCTACAAAACACTAATATTAGGAGTTGCCTGTTATGGTGCAACTTTTATAGATCATAAGGATGCCTACAGTGCTACAACCTGAATAATTTGTGATGTTTTGATTTTTTAATTTTTTTTTTTAATCACTCAGTAAAGTTACAGGAATACAACCAGGCATTCTACTAGTCATAGTTGTTCTTTTAAATGTCACTTAATTTTCTTACCTGAGGAGCCATGCATTCAGCATGGGAAACATCTGCAGTATCATAACATAAAATGTTTCGGTTACTGACAGCATGAATCCATCTAATTAATGAGACTGATATTCGAGGGAGGTTTCAAACAAAATGTAGAACTGATTTTTTGCTGTAGGCTTGATGTTTGTTCTTGTTTGTCCCTATTCATTTTACAGTTCCCCTTCTAAACTTACAAACCCATCTGAAGGGTACTCAGAACATCTCAGTCACTACAATTCTGTCTGTTTGTTTGGCCCATTTAGACCATAATCTTCCTCTGTCAGCCTCATAAATCCATAAACCAACTATTTATATATGTTGGAAAACAGATTGTCCTGTAAGTAAAGGATCCCCTTCTCACAGAGAATTTACTGATTTATGACAATTTGTGACTCTTTTATACTTTATTCTTCTGCAATAATAGAAAAAAACACCATGGTAAACTAGAGACAGAAGAGGAAGAACCAGAAGAAATAGATTAAAACTTATTGAAAATAATGTCCTGAACACAGGTTTGAATGTCTAGATGAGTGACTTCCAGGAGACTTTATGGTTTTACATATTTGTGTTTTAGGTAAGTACGAATAGGTTCAATAAATGGGCCACTTTCATATCATTTTAGCTCTGCTCATTTCAAAATATGCCTGTGCAATTTTTCTCAGTGCCTACAACTGGCTTAAATGCAAAATAGGTAGCTTTGGCAATTAGGATAAAGATTACCACTTTCAATTTCTCCCATCCAAGTCAATTTCTAGCTTTTTCCTGACTCATTAGCAGTGGTGACAGGCTGGGTAGGAAGTGTCCTCTCTCAGAGTGGAATCCCCTGCCTTTCTGCAGGCACCTGGCAGAGCTGTATTTGCCAGGAGAAAATTACCCTGGGCTGAGGAAGGGCTTCAACTACCAGATGGTTGAAAAAAGTCCTTACATTTATGAAAAGAAAAAGATTATGATTCCTGGTAGTTACCCAGTATTAAAACTAGAGAATGTTCAATATGGCAATGGATCCTTGTCTAAAATACTGAAACACGAGAAAGATTATTTTTTTAGATAGAAATCTGTCCCTTCCCAGTAACACTTATTGTGTGTGCTGTATCTCATTAAGTGGCACCTAAGCCTTCTTATCTACTTGGGAATTTAGCCATATGATATTCAGACTGCAGAATCCTCCTTTGAGGCCAGGAGTTGGATATTGCAATACTTAGCACTGAAATATTTGCATATGGGGGAGGGAATGGATGATATTTTTTTATTGCTTTTGAAAGAAAAGCATAACCAAAAGCAAGTCTTAAATCACATAGCCACTACTTGAAAGCAGATGAACCAAATCTTGTGAAATTCTCAACTCTTGGCAGTTATATTAAGTTCTGAGATTTGATATAGAGGGTCTTCTGTCAACAAATTTATCACATCTATCACTAAGTGTATCCAGAGGATTAGAAATTTGAAATAAAAGTTTTCCCACCCCCTGGTCTTCTTCTGTGCAAAGACACATTGTTGTGCCTTTTTAGGAACACAAATAAGATCAAGATAAGCAGTAGGGGGCAAAGTCAGGATGGAGCTTTGTCCATTCATGTGAGATAAAAATCCGATTTCATTGTTAGTCATGACAGTCACTGGAATTTAGGTGGAAGTTTTCCCACCTTTAACTAATAGTTATGGAAAAATGGCTCAGATAGTTTGACAGCTGTAGGGTTTTGAGGTAAATATCAATATTCTAAAAAGGGAGAAGACTGTCTGGGACTCTCTTATCTGTGTTGGCTGAACTGTAAATCTCAGGGTGTGCTGGATGACAACACTGTGCTTGTAAAGCCTCCTGCACTAGAGTCTGTAATTGAGATTGGTTTTGGCGTCATTGCATTATGTCTTTTATAATTAGAAGTGCTGGTCTGGAGGGAAAGCACTAGCAGTCTTCACAGGGCTCACCCAGCTCCTCTTCGGAGGTCCAAAACCTTTGGAGATAGGCAAGCTCTCTCTCATGCTTGGGAGCAGCAAGCTAGGAGCAGGACTCCAATTAAACAATGTTTTCAGAGAATTTGAGTTACAGGTCAATAACTGTCCTTGTGCAGTAATTTTCTTTGAAAAAGCAAAGGTGAAAGAACCTGTTCTTTGTTGAAAATCCCATCAATGGCAAGGTTTTACTGCCCAGTGCATTCAGTTCAACAGGTGAGGAATGTGTTTTTTCAGTCTTTCTATCAGGTTTTTTTTTCCAACAACTGTCTTTTAGTAACCAGAAGCCTCTTTAAACGCCAATTTATCTCACTCCCATCCACTCGCAGGTTTCTGAAGGAAGTTCATGTGATGGGAAGAGAGAGGAATATATGAGAGAAAAAAAATATATATATATAAAAAATTATTATATATACAAAGTAAAGGATGAAGAAAAATTCAGATAATTTATTTCAGATGAACAGAAAACTTTTGCTAAATGTTGAAAAAAAGACTGAATTTTTTGTGATTGTTTCTGAACAAACAGAGGGCTGAAATTGCTGTTTGAAGTTCAGACTTCCTCAGGGTTAACCCAGGCAGTGTTAGTTTACCCTTTTCAGCCCTGACAGGATTACTGTTAGAAGCTATTCTGTCCTTTCAATATGATTGGAAAACCATGTTTTAGATAACTGACTTATCTTCTGAAGCTGCAACCTTCCTGCAAGTCTGTTTCCATTATCTGAAGATCAGCAGGAACTGCACAATGTACCCCATCACAGACCGCTGTAGTTTGGTGAGAAAATAGTGTTGCTGTCTCTTACAAATGGCTAAAAAAATTTCTGAAATAAATTTCTGGGGGGAAAAAAAAAAAAAAAAAAAAGAGTCTAGGAGATTCACAAAGCTAAGATACATCCTTAAACATGGTTTAGCAGTTGTAAAACAAAAAAAAACCCCAAAACTTGGCCTGCCTCCACACCTATCACCACTTAGAAGAAGCTTACAGATAAATTGAATTAATTTAATTTGTTAATTAAATTAATTACCTTAATTAATTAATTTCAATAACCTAGTAAATGAACAGAGTCAAAGTCCCACACAGGAAAAACTTAGTTCCGTTAGTCAAGCACGCTGCTAGAGCAGGATCTATTTTAGCCAGGCTTTGCACAGCTTGGTGTTGGCTCTTCAACCTATGAAAAAGATAGATCGTAGAATCATAGAACAGTTTGAGTTGGAAGAGACTTCAAAGGTCAACTAGTTCCAACACCCTGCTTAGGCAGGGACACCTCACACTAGACCAGGTTGCTCCAAGCCCCATCCAACCTGCTCTCCAACACTTGCAGGGATGGGGCAGCCACAGATTCTCTGGGCAGCCTGGGCCAGGGACTCACCACCCTCACAGTGAAGAATTTCCTCCTCATAGCTAACCTAAATCTCGCCTCTTCCAGTTTTAATCCATTATCTCTTGTCCTCTCACTACAAGTCCTTATAAAAAGCCCTTCCTCAGCTTTCCTGTAGCCCCTTCAGGAGCTGGAAAGGTCACTATGAGGTCCCCCCACAGCCTTCTTGTCTCCAGGATGAACAACCCAAGCTCTCTTTGCCTGCCCTCAAAGCAGAGGTGCTCCAGCCCTTGGATCATCTTCATGAGCCTCCTCGGGACTTTCTCAAGGAGCTCCATGTCCTTATTATGTTGGGGGCTCCAGAAATGCACACAGTACTCCAGATGAGGTCCCGTGAAAGCAGAGGAGGGGGGGAGGATTCCCTCCCTTGACCTGCTGGTCGTGCCTTTGATGCAGCCCAGGACACCTTTGGCTTTCTGTGCTGCAAGCACACACTGCCGGCTCATGTTGAGCTTTTTATCCACCACCTCCCACAAGTCATTGTCCTCTGGATGGTTTTTGATCTAGTGTCCACCAAGATACTGAGTTTTACACTACAAACTCTACTTCCTTGCTACTGCTGAGTCTCCCCTTGGTCCCAGCATCCTGTGTTCCCATCTGGCCTTTGCTGTGCAGTTCTCAGCATTGACAGAAAAGGGCTTTTGTAACTGTTGGCAGGAAAACTTTTGAGAGAATATTCTGTATTTAGTCTGAAAGGCTCTGGTGAGTTTGGTTATTGTGGTACAGTTATAGCAACAGAAGCTCTGCAGGTTTTTGTTTTTACCTTAAAGGCTTGGGTATTTCGCATTTTTTGAAAGACTAAACCATCTTGAAGGCTGCTCATAGTTCTCATGCCTCTCCCTTCCCAGGTAGTTTTTCTGCAATTTCTTAAGCACAATTCACCAGTCTCACTACATGTAATTTTGATGGAGAAAATAATCTACCTCAACCAGTTCCTGACACCAAAGCAAGTTCACAGTTAATGTTGGAAAACATCTCTGCTGTGATATTTTTTCCTCTATTAGTTTTTGTTTTAATACCACATGAAGTCTTCAAGCTGTAAGAGTTTAATAAATATTTTACTATTCACAGTCCTAAGAAAAAGAAAGTCTCTGACAAGAGCAAATGTCAAATCTACATTATGAATGTGGTGTGATACTATTTGAACTAGTTTAAAGATGGAGATAAATTTTAGGGTAACATAAAACAACAGTGGCATAGGGTGGCGTAAAACCAACCCTATATGTCTAAGGAGGGATGGGGGAATGTGTGGGAGTTTGCAAGTCACACACAGGGTGAGGGAAAAAAGGTGAGCAGGTCATACCAACACCTTACTCAGAGGTGTTTGCCAATGTGGATGAGTGAGCACAGAGCAGGAGGGTGGCAATAGTATGTGCTGTGCACAAGCCTTCTGAAAGTGCCTGGAAGGGAGCAGCTGGTCTAAGCTGCTGTCTCTGTAGGATGAGTCTCCTGCGGCAACAAAGAAGAGTGGCAAAATCATTAACAAGAGTAATTAAATACAGCTTATCTAAAATAATTCATATGTTTAATAGCACTTTTTTGTCTTCAAATATTGCAAGCTCATTAATTCCCAATCATATGAACTGCAAAGACAAGAAAAGTTTTTGAGATTAGTAAATTCATAGGAGAAGTGTTAGTCAATAATTTGAAATCATGTTAATTTTTAAAGAACTTTAAATCTGCAAAGATCTTGCATTTTTCTGAGACTGGAGAAATTTTGCCCCTTCTCTTCTGGTGATTTGCAAGACACTATAGTTTCCCAAATCAAAGTTTATGGCTGCAGACTTAGAGAATAAGGTCTTTAAGAAATCTGGTTAGCTATGGACACGCTGTTGCCTATACATCATCTATGATAACTTTAGAATTGTTGCTACATGAATATTCTGAATATGAAGACATATTTTATTATGCTTTGCAAAACAGATAATTACAACCACACTTAGGAATGAAAGGCGAAGGAACAGCTATTAATGGTGTAATGATTTACAGCCCAGCTTTGCTTCCAGACAAGAAGACTCCAGAATTGCATGACTATTCATTAAAACTTTCAAGTTCATTAAAGACATGGTAAGATTTCTGAAAGTCTTACTGAAAACCAGCGACTCCTAAGGTCCAAATTTCAATGGGAATTAGGTATGTAAAATTCTTAGGCACTTGGGAAATCCCACAAGGGCCTGAATAGAAAACAAATACTTTAGACCAAAAAAAATGCATTTAAACAAACAAAAGCCCATGGTTTGTAGCTGCTTTGTACCATTGTGGGTTTCCCTGTTTAAACTGAAAGATCTTTCAAACCCAGTTTTTCTGTGTTAGCACATCTCCAGATCAGCCCTGGATCCAGCATCTACCTGGGAGCTGTCTTTCACAGGTCGAGGATTCCCTCTATGCAGATGCTGATTATTTTGCAGCAAGGAGCCTTTCGATAAAAAACAATGGAGAGGCATGAGAGAGAGGGGAGCAGACTAGAAAACAGACCTGTCCTTTCTAACGATATTCTGATTTTAGTCTTTCCCTGTTGTGCTGGTTCGGTTTGGCGTGGGGCTTGGTAGCAGGGGAGAGGCCCCAGAGGTGGCTCTGACAAGAAGCTACTGAAAGCTCTTAAGCTCCAAAAAATTCTAGCCATACTGAGCCATTAATGAGAAAATGGATGTGCCTCTTTGATTAACATATGAAAGATGGGAAGATATAAGACCTGAGAGCAGAATGGAGAGCAGTGTGGGAGCAGAAGTTACCAAGGTTGGCGAGAAAGGAGGAGGATGAGGTGCCCGAGCAGAATCCATGGAGGAGCATGGCAGAGCAGCCCCTGAAGGAGCATGGTGGAGCAGATGTGTACTTGCAGCCCATGGATGTGAACCTGCAGCCATGGAGGACTCCAAGCCCAGGGAGATGACTGTTTCCAAAGCAGCCCTTGACTCTGTGGGCAGCCCGTGCTGAAGCAGTCTGTTCTTTAGGAACTGCACCTTGTGAGAGGGACTCATGTTGGAGGAGATCGTGACAGACCCTCTCCCATGGGAGGGACCCCACAGGGAAAGAGAGAGGGACTGTAAGAAATCCTACTCCCTGAGGTGGAAGGAAACACCAGACTGTGAATTAACAATAAACCCTATCCCCTGTCCCCTGTGCTACAGGGGAAAAAATAGTAGAGAAACCAGGAATAAACTAACTGGGGACTGAGAAGAAGGGAGTGGTGGGGTAAGGTACTTAACCTCTGGGTTTATTTTGTCTTTGTCCTGTGTACATCTGAATAGTGATAAATTAAACTGATCTTTTTTTTCCAAGTTGAGTCTGTTTAGCCCTTGACCATAATTGTCTTTGTCTTGACCCACAAGTTTGTCTAGTTGTTTTTTTGTGACCCCTATCCCATAATAGAGGGGATAGGGGTGGAGTTAAGTGAGTGGCCAAGTAGCCACATGGCTCTTTGTTGTTGATTAGGCCCAAACCACAACACCTATGTAGACAATCCTCAACAAGATGACTTCAGGGTCTTCCATATATGGTGGAGGAACCGCGCACGTGAGCCTCATCAGAAGAGGGAAAAGAGGTCTTTTCCAACTGTGATGATTGTTTGATTCTGTGATTCTGTGTTGCTGTAAATTCTTCATGTACAGACAAGGTTTTTATAGCCAGAGTCTTGTCTGAGAAGGAGGCAGCATCACCCACTGCCTGCTGTGTCACAGAACCACAGAATTACAGACTGGTTTGGTTTAGAAGAAACCTTAATGAAAATCTAGTTCCACACCTCCCACTAGACCAGGTTGCTCCAAGCCATATCACCCATCCCCATTTTTCTTGAAAGAAGAAATGAGCAGCTCTTCCAACCATGAGTATGGATGCTCTTGGCTGAGTCTTGCTGTGTGGCCTTAGTATACAAAGATTTCAAAGGTTGTAGGGTACCTTGCCATTGTTAAATGTCTCCTTTGTATAGGCATTTATTTCTGGCATATTTGAACAAATCTAGCTCTAAATATCTTGAAGGGACGGTGATATAGGACTGAATAGTTGAGGTCTAGGATCTACAGCAGTCCTTATTCTTTTGTTTTGACAGCACAGTTGTATACCTGGGGCTGAAGCTGATTTACTAATCTGCATAATATTTTGACACAGATATCTTGCTCAGAGGTAGCCTGTAACATTTTTCACTGCACCCCATATGGACTCAGAACACAGGCTCCATAATATAAGTGCCGTTGGATATCTTACCAATTGTCTTAAAGATTTTAATGAGATATTGCTTTAGGAGGTACCTAAAAAATATATCTGTGTATGTTCATTATTTTTGTGCGAAGACTTACGAAGGTGGGTCAGTCCCAAATCAGAAGAGGTTCTTTAGTTTCCCTGACCTGGAGTTCATGACACAGCTCATGTCTCCTTGTTGTATCTGACACTGCAGAACTAATCCATGGTGTACCATATTTTCAAATCCGGTGGCTTGGGAAATTTCCTAGGGGCTTCTGTGGGGCTCTCTCATCTTTGATGTTCTGTCATATTTCCCCCTTTATTTTACATATGTGCTAGAACAGAACCGGTTAGTCCAACACATTTATGTCATTAGCAAAGGGTTTGTTTTTTTATGATGAGTGATATCATGTAATTTAATTGCTGGATTTCATAAGTAGGGTTAGTGATCTCTCCCTACTCCAGATCAGTAGAGATACCACAAGGATTCCTATCATATGGTGCACTTAATTATGATAAATAAGCAGGGATAAATTAAGCCTATAAAAGGCCCAGATGGATATTATATTTGCATCGTGAATGCATGCTATGATGAAAATATGGCAGTTGGAGGGCCCCTTTGAAGCAGAGCTCTGGATCCACAGTTAATCTGTATTGTAAAAAAGATGTGAACAGTAAATTCAGCAGTTCATGACAAGCATATTGGAAGATTTTGGCTTCAGCAAAAGAATCTCATTTTAATTTGTGTAGAAGAGAACGGGGGTGGAGAGCTCAAACATGAAAGGTCTGATAGGTTTAGCTGGCGTGTAATTTTTTGGTCAGTTGCAATTGAGACTTGGGGCTGAATAAAACCAGACACACTGGTGTTGTTCCAAAGTTCCAGGAAACCTACCTGGTTTACAAGTGTATTTGTATTTGGACCTGTTATGGAGTACAGCCCCTACAATTGCTATGCAAGGTCAGGAAAGATGTGGTTCATGTTAACAATATGACTCCACTGGGAAACTGGTGTTTTTACTCACTTCTGCTCATGAATAAATTGTATTTTTAAAAAATTCACAGGAGACAACAAAATAGTAGGAAAGATAGCTCTTGCACTTAGAAAGATAGCTTACTATTGGGAACTGAACATAGCTTAACATCTCTAAATCAAGTAGAGAAAGATCCTTTTTACATAATTTTTATTTACCTAGGAAACAAAAAATAGGCACACAAAAAGTCAAATTTAGCATTTAAACAGCAACTTTGAGATAACAGAAGTTAATTTACTATGTATTTAATGTACTAGCATTCAATATTATGGAAAAAAAAATAGTAACAGAATGGAATTAGTACCTGTGACATCTATGGTTTTAAAGAACAAAATTATTTGTGTTGCACTTTATTCTTTATTTTTAAAATTGCTTTGTAGTGCTTTGGTATTAGTTATGTATTGATGTACTATGATTTTTGTTATGCATTACTGCCTTTACTATGAGGATGCATACAACTTCAATTCACAACAGAGAAAATTTGAGAGGGAGGTTTTGTTCAGATGAATTTGAAAATATTTTCTGAAGCAGTGATTCTCCTTGCATTACCTCAGCCTCCTTTTCCCAGGACAGTTGTGAAGACTCTTGTCTTCAGCTTTTGTATCTGTTCCATAGGTTGGAAGGAAGAATCTTCACTAAATTTTGAACATACATGTATTCCACAAACAAATAGATGTTACGAGAAATCTGCTTCAATAATTTAAGTGATTAATAGGGTGGTGGATTCTGAGACAGAGAATTATTGCAGCCAGGTCATACAAGTGCAAAGCAACTTTTGAAATGTCATTGCAAGGTTCATTTAGCTTGTGCAGCTCCAAGTACCCTCATAGCACAATGTGTTTGCAACAACAATGACAAAAAATATTGGGGTTTGAATTAAACCCCAAAAAACCAGAAACAAATAAAATACCCCAAAACAAACCAACAATTAGGAGTAAAAAAGAACAAAACAAAAAAGCTCTTTAAATTCTTGTCTACTAAACTAAAAAGGAATTCAGTAAAAGCTGAGCTGATGGGTAGGCTTGTGTTCTTGGAAGTTAACTGGGGCTCCACTGTAAAATGTACATAAAACTAGACAGAGAGTTCAAAAGCACAGGGTGTATATAACCCCATGTGAGACACTCCAAAGACAATACTTTTTTACCAGTTTAAAGATATAATTTTATATCAAATAGGAGAGATAGAGAATAATCTCAAGAAATGTTCCCTCTAAATATCTAGTAACTCAGCATTAAAAGCTATTTCTTGGGGAATTTTTATGTGACTTTTTTTTATGCATAGAGTGGAGGGAAGACTATTACTATTTTTTCTGGGAAGAGAGATCTAAGTTGGAGTTGGAGTCCAATGGTGCTAATGAATGATGAGCAAAGGTGTGACCCAGACTGAGGCTTCAGACCCTTTGGCAGATAAAGTTACAGTCTGGTTCTTGCTCAGCAATTCCCCACAATGATCTAAGATGGTTTTCAGTTTAGGATGATGAGCTGTTTGTCTTATTTTGAACTCTTTCTTGTGCATCTTATAGGACATCTGGCACCCCAGCTGGCTCCTGTGAAATCTGTGTGGTGGCAAGCTTGCAAGAGTTTGAGGTTTCTAACATTTAAGCCCACCTCAGTTGAAACTCAACGCCGCATATTTTGTGATGGCCAGTTTCTATACTCATAGAAACCACCTTAAATTTGTTTCTCTCTAAGAAAAATCTATCTCTACTGCATCTATTTGTACATGAGAGTTATTTTGTTTTGCTTTGTCCACTTCATGTGTCTCTCAGACGTAAATTCGCCCACAGTTTTCTGGACTTAAAGAAATGAGATACATCACTTGTCACTCTCAATTTTTCTCTAGATGGCATTTAAACAGATATTTTATTTAGCATTTCTTGTTGTTTTATCCGGATTTAAAAGAGATCCTTAAGTTTAGGTTTTCCATGCTGCAGTCAATGTAAAGAATGCAGCAGAGATACACACTACCTTTATACATTATCTTTCCTGACTATTGGTTTATTTTTCAAGTACCGGTATTATGTAATGAGATTCTTCTTACTTGGGTTAAATGCGTTCAAACTGACCCAAGAGTAAGAACTCACACAGCAGAAGCCAGTGTGGAATCATTGGCAGGTTTCCTACTTATCTGGATAGTGCAAAAAATGATTAAGATTTATGTTGTGATAGTGTTTTCTTTGCCCTAAACTGGAGTTCAGAGGAAAAACTGGGTGTGGCAATTGCTATAGTTGTACTTGCGAACACAACATGAACTGTTGTTGGTGCAGGGTGAAAAATCAGACTTTGGGCAGGCACAGACAAGGGCAGAAAAGCACACAGAGAATTTACATGTTCTTTTTAAGAGGCCATAAAAGGACATTTTGATATTCACTACAGTTAAACAGTGTAAATCGTTTCAGTTTCATGACTAAACTATATTTGGCTTAAATCTGAATTTTTCATGAGTTGCTGGTGTATTTTATCAAGCTGTTGAGAGAGTATTGCTTCCATCAGTTCTGTGTCTGTTCTGCAAAACAAGGTAAATAATTGATTTTTTTTTCCTTACTCACAAAGAAGATTGCATAATTCTAAACAGGAAGAAACAAATAACAGCAACAACAACAAAACTTTTCAGAGCTTGCAACACAGAAGAAAGAAACACAAATTCCTTCCTGCAGCTCATGCCACTACATCAGGAATATCTCCTAATAGATACAGAAGATACAAAAGATACAAGGGAAAAAACATTACTGATGGTCCTGCTTATATCAACTTGAATGAAGCAGTTATATCAACACAAGGACTCTCTTATGCATAGAAGACATGGTGACAGAAAATAAATACTGAAAAATAAACCCAACAACAAAAATCCACCACACATGTAAAATTCACATTCTTAACTGACATTCCTATATGAACAAAAGTTTGCAGTGACTCCTGGCTCTTATTTCTAGCTCCTTCTTAGGAAATCCAAGGTCTTATGCTGGAAGATAACCCAGAGAACTGTTAATGACTCCAATTAAGAGGTGTGAATATCATTTACACCTATCTGTTCCCTTTTAGCAAGAAAGACTACAGCCAGAAACATACAGTGCATAATCCTACAGAGAGCATTTCAAACAGAAAAGGTTGAATTTATTTGGATCATACAACTTCTTAGTCTGAAGAGAAAAAAAAAAAGATATATAGAGTATTTTAGAGGGACAAAAATAATAGTTCTCCTGCTGTGTGTTCTCACTTTGAAACAAATGGAAAAAAACAAGACAATTATTAAATAAAGCTCCAGAATATTGAAAATATTCTTTAGAAAAATGTAAATACAAACAATATGTGATTCAGAATTGTGAGCCAAAAATATGCTTAAAAAATAGACTTGCAGATTTTTAATTGATTGATAGCAGGCACAAGTTACAAATTTCCAAGTTATGAAATACTGCTCTCAGTTTTCACCTGCAAGTGGAAATATTTCTTGTTTAAAGTCACCCATTGCCTTCCAGTACACAGGTCAACTACAGCTGAATCCATTTTTCCAAAACCCTAGCATTTCTTCTGGGACCTCCATTGCATCCAGATTGCAGTTGACCATAATATCAGTTGCCTAAACATGATTAGTCTTTTTTATTGGATAGGTATGTTTCCCAGAGAGGTTACCCATCCTATGAATGGTGGAGTCTAATCCTCATTGTTGCTGACCAGTATCTCAGCACCTCTTCTGTCCTTCTGGCCCTCTCTTGGCTCTCCCTGAAGCTCTGTAAGGATTCAGAATTTCCCTTTCTGTTCTGTGTTGGTACAGCAGCTACCACAGGGGTGGTGATTCATGATCCTAGGCATCAAGGTCACTGGGGAAAGTGTTTACACAGCTCCTGTCTTAACAGAGATCTTGGTTTCAGGAACATGCCAGCCACAGAAGTGATTGATTTCTCTCAAAATATGCAGGGCACACCTCGCTAGAAAAGGGTTGTTACACTTTGTTGAAATAATTTCACTGCAAAGCTACATGAACATCCAAAACCTAAACCAAACCAAAACCCAAACAAACCCACCACCATCAGCCCAAACTCCTCTGTTTTGCTTTAAATATTTATTTTTAATTCAGGGTAGAAAATGTCCAACTTGGTAAGTAAGAAGCAAAATTATTAGGAAGATGAATAATTTCCTGACACCCTTGTTTATTCAATAAAGACTACTAAATCAAACATCTGAGCAAGAAAAAAGAGAAGCTGCTTTCCAGTGTGAGCATGTGGGAGAAAGAAGTGAAGGGCTGCTAGAATTTGTCCTACATCCACCTTTGGTTAGGGAGTGAGTCTGTTACAAGTAAGCATTGTACAACAGGCTGCTGTGTTTCCCTTATAGTCCATTGCAATTCTCTGTCTTGGGAAGTCTATGTTGCTGATGACAAATCTTTATTTCTTAAAAGAAAGGCTCTTCTTGTTTAAGCCTTGCTTCTGTGTTTTGGGCAGAGACAGATGCAAATGTTTTGGTGTCGTTTGTATAACATTTATTTTGAATTTCCCACCCTCTGCTTTGAATTAAAGCAGCCTGAAGGCTGATCTAAATAGTGTTTTATTTTCCACACTATTTGAGCTCTTGAAGCAGACAAGCTCTAAGCCCGATCTGATCTGCCTATTGGCATGTCTGAGAAGAGGTTAGATAAGGTGTTCATTCCCCGGCTTTGCAGGAATTTCACATAATAGCGGGAGTGAGGGAGAGCATGTTTCTACCCACAAATCTTGACATCTTGTACGCGAACCTTAAAAGCATTTTAATGAAACTGAGATTCAGCAACCTTGTTCATTGGAAAATTCAATCATACCTCTTGTTTTTGTTATGTAGGAGTAAGAAGATTTCCTGTTTCCACTCAGGCTACAAAAGGCAATGACTCATAGTGGTGTTATTTCTGTTTAGAAAGTCAGTATACAGTGCTTATTGCTGGCACATCAGTTTAAATTACTGTATTGCTAGTATTGCCCTCATTTTATAAAAAAAGATTTGCAGCATGAACGTATCAAATGACTTATCCAAGGTCATACAGTAAATCAGTGGGAGTACATAGAAATTTATATGTCTTCTGCTTACAAGGCATTTAATATTTTAGGCTTGACTGTGTCCTGTAGCACATATTTGACAAAGAGGCACAGGACAAAATGCTTCTACAGCAGAGGGAAGAATGCTTCTAGGAAACCTCACCAGTGTTTAGCAGACATGCTGTCACTGTCTTTTGTGGATACAGTGAATAACCTCCTCGTTTTCTGGTACTTGCTCAGTGATGGAACAGGGGAATACACGGATCTCCCAGCAAAGGAGTAGGCGAATCCCAGCTGTGACGCCTTATGTTTTCTCAGGAACCCTGGGAAAACAGTACATGTGTTCTTCTGAAGACAAGGACTGCCAGTCTTCCCTTTATATAGCCACCAGAGACTTTGGGGAGAAACCCCTATGATGTTTTATGGCTGACTTGTAAGGCTAGAATGCTTATAAAGTTGCTGTTTCAAAGCATCTCCTTCCAGTTTTTTGTTTCTCCCTACTGTCCATGTGAAGAGCTGGATACTTGAGAAGATCTAAAAAGCCCACTTCGTGGATAGAAAACCCCATAAGAAAAATACACAGATTAACTCTTCTCTCTTATATGAATATTCTGGCAGAGGACACTGGCATATTTCTTCCCATTCCTCTGCTACCATTACTTTTGCTTTCTTGGCTGCACAACTTCCTCTGCTTAAGCAGGAGAGCATTTAAATATTAAATATTAAATCCATGTAGACTGTTCTAAATGTTCACAGTTAAGGTTGTATCATCATCTGACAATTAAGAAGGTGAGGTGGAATTTTCTCAGAAAGAGAAAAGCCTACAGTTCAAAAGTTTTATTTAGGTCATGAGGGTTGTAAACATGATGATCTTTTGAAAAAAAGCATGTAGAAACTTCTTTTCATGTCTTCCATTTAAGTATGAAAATCAGCCTGGATACTTTTTTTCAGTCTGAATTTCTTGCTCTTAGTGTGTGGTGTGAATACTCAGATTCCAAAGTGTGGTAATGTGGGTATTTAAGCTTTCCTCAGTGGCTGCAGTTCAAAACAGGAATTTTTGGGAGTCTGGTCCCCAAACTGGAGCACCTTGTATAAACACAGGGTGATGAAGCTTCTGCAGCATGGGAGCATTTCAGAGCAAGAAAAAAAATTAATCTGCTGTAATATGTGAAGGTTCCTTTGAAAAGGTATAGTTTAGGATAATTTTCTAGGCTGTAGTATTTGTAGCTGAGTCCCTCTCTGATTTTCTTGTGTTGAAAATAATGCATTTGGGCACACTAGATTAAACTAGCAATTAGGAAGTGTTTTCCTTTTAGAAGGATGTCCATCAGAGTGCAAAACAGTAGAAAATAATAATGTTTGAAAATTTAGAAAAAATAAAATTAATACTATTCTCCCTTGAGTGTCATTCACACTGTGCTTTTCACTTAATAAAAAACCTCTTAGCGTGAGTTTTTCCAGCCTAAGCAGTTGGTGTTAAGGTGTTGATGGTCATTAGCAGGATCCAGATTCAGCCAGTTAGATTTATTTTTGAAACAAATTAAGCCACAAAACTTTAAAGTCTGTGCTTAGCAGAGTCTGCTTCTAACAGGATTTTGGACAATTGTGTTTCTTAACAAGCTGAAGAACAGCAGAAAGAGTAGGTATGGAAAGCCTCATCCTGTATGAAAGGTAGGATCCTCCTAACATCTGAAGTAGTCTGAATAGCTGAAGATGGCATGGCAGATGAGTACATGCCAACACAGTGACCCTCTTAATGGGATCTGAGTCAGGAGGTTGATATGGGGAGTTTCTACATCAGTGGCTTGCCAGGAGTGCTCTTTCTCTCCTCTGATGGAGGGAAACGGATGCCTGGGGTGCTTGATCAGTGCTTTGGGATCATGGTGATTCCACAGGGCCACCAAGCAGGCTGGGAGGGAATTCTGGAGATCATCTAGTCCAACAACACTGCTCCCATGGGACCAGGAGGAGCAGTTTGCCCAGGACCATGTCCAGTTGAATTTTTATTAAATCCAAAGATAAGAGACTCCACAACCTCAACCTGAGGCAATTCTTCACCATTCTCACAGTAAATAATTTTTTTTATCATGTTTAAATGTAATTTATTGTGTTTCCATATGTGTTCACTGCTGCTTGTTCTGTTACTGGACAGCACTGAGAAAAGTCTCTTCATCTCTTTGGTAACCCATGTGTGTCCATGTCTTTCTTGTACTAGACAGCCCAGCACTGGACCCAGCACCCCAGATGTGTCTCACCACTGCCAGGCACAGGGGAAGGATCACCTCCCTCGACCTGCTGGCAAAGCTCTGCCTGGTGCAACCCAGGATGTTACTGGCCTACTCTTTTTCAAGGAAGGAGATGTTGTTAATGACAAGAAAATACTTGACAACATCTCTGTGCTGCCTCATTCAGAGCTTCACAAAGGAAACTGATACAGAAAAAATAAAATAACTTTTCCTAAGTAACCAAACAGGGTAGAAATTCCTTATGACCATCTAAGAATAGATGTTTTACATTGAAATAGCACTTAACATTACCTTTAACTGCTGAGGGCACTTCCCCCCCTCCCCCCCCGCCCCCCAGCCAATCATAAAACTCTCCTACGTTTCTGTTAAATTAAAATAAGTATCAATTCAACCTCTGATGTAGTCCTTGTCTACTCACGAAACATTACCATTTGAGTGCACCTACGCTGATTTGGAGTTGGACTCCAATGTTGCCTGTATCTGTGCTGGGGAGAGAGGACTAACCAATTATGTGATGTCTTTATGTGAAGCAAAAGGTCGGAAAGACTAATTCAGAAAAGTGGAGATGCTGCCAGGTAGGAGGCTGTTCAGCCTGAAAAAGAGAAGACTCTGGGAGTGGGAACCTTATAGTGACCTTGCAGTACCTGAAAGGGGCCTATAAGAAGGCTGGGGAAGAGCTGTTAACTAAGGCATGTAGTGATAGGACAAGAGGTGATGGTTTTAAGCTAGAAAAGGGTAGACTTAGGTTGGGCATTAGGAAAAAGTTCTTTAATATAAGGCTGGTAGATCACTGGAACAAGTTGCCTAGAGATGTGACAGGGGCCCCATCCCTGGAGACATCCAAGATCAGGCTTGATGGGGCTCTGAGCAATCTCTTCTAGTGTGAGATGTCCCTGCTTATTGTAGGGACATCGGACTAGATGACCCTTAGATGTCCATTCCAACGCAAGATATTCTATGATTTCTATGTTCATTGCCCTTTGCTCACAACTGTGCTTGAAGCCACAGTATGGCTTTTATGAATGACTGTTATCCCCAGATTCACAGATAGTGAGATAAATTATTGTAAGTTTTATCCTGCTAGTAATAATGGCTTGATAATCGGCCAAAACCAGGCCAAATGGAAAAATTGAGCCATGGATGAACCTTACAGGAAGTACCATTTTTTCAGCTTAGTGACATTGATACTACCATTTTGATCATTTAGGACAATCTGGCACATAGAGATGAGAGCAATCTCTTCATTAACTTTGTGAGAGATTATTGTATCTGGCAGCACGCAGGACACTGCTGTAAGAAATACATTACTTTGTAATTCACAAATATTTCATAGTATGTAGTTTATAAGAAACAGTAGTAATATTTGGGTAATATGAAATTTTCAGGAATATTATTTATACCTGCTCAAATATAAATTTCCACGTGAAAATAAGTTTGGATCCATGTTGGTGCGAAAAATCAAGTTTATTTCTTACCAGTGCAAACCAGTGACCTCTTAGGTCACTCTGTGCCCAAGCCATCTGCACTGTGTGAGAGGATTGTTCTGCTAGAGAAAAAATACCCATTTAACTACTGCTTTCATGAAGCTATTGAATGTATGATGTAGTTCTTCAGGAATGTAGGGCAATGTCTTCCAGAGGATAGATAATCTTTGAGGACATCTCTGGAGGACATTTTAACTAATCCCAGTTAACAGGTGGAAAAGGCTGTAAAGTTTTTGTCAATGGATGGGGTGCCCAAAGGCCTTCAAGGCATTCCTGAGGGTTCACTTGGTCACCTATGCCCAAAAAATATGTTTATTTGAAACACAACATACAAACTAATAGCAAAATATTTAGGTGTTTGTTTGTTTTTTTGTTTGTTTGTTTGTTTGTTTGTTTTTGGTGGGGGGCCCTCTTAACTCCAGTCACATTACATTTGGAACAAAGCTTTTTCAAAATTTATTCTGGAAACATTTATTTACAACATATTGGTCATCTCTCACTTCTCCACATACATATTCTAAAATTTTTTCTATCTGACTTCTCCTGAACATAAGACATTTTATGTCTTGTAGGTCCTACCATACTAATCTACATTTATGCATCTTGTTTGCAGAGCAAGGTTTTTTGCACAATGATTCCTGAACAATTTATCTTTCTTTGTAGGCCTGTCTTTATCTATGTGCATAAGGGAGGAAAACTGGGTGACACAGCCAGGAACAGTGAATTGTGAGATTATAAATCCAGATAAATCCAGATACATGCTAAACATTAAAGAAAAAGAAAAAAAGAAAAAAAGAAAAAAAAAAAATAAAAAGGAGGGGGGTTTTGTGAGCCAATTGTGTCAAGCCCTACAGTTTCAGCAACACTTTCAGAGTTGGAGCAGATACCAGCAAATGTTGAATAAAGGGGTAAAGACAACAGAGCAGGATGGCCTTTAGAAAACTGTAAGGACAGCATTTCAGGAAAAATTTAAGAGTAAAAAATGTCAGTTTCTTGATCTGTAAAAATACTTAGCTGCCTTGTGCTTTCTGTTGACCAAGATATTATCCATTTGGCAGAGGAATCCATCAGGCTTTTCAGAGTAATGACCTGGAAGATTTTGTGATCCAAGAAGATGTGAGACAGAAAGAAATCATTGCCAAATTACAGATTGGGCATCCAGTTATGAGAACATTTTTACATACTCTGAAAAGTCCTAAAGTGCTTGGATCTACATGCTGCTTCCTGCAGACTAACTCATAAAGCCTGGCGAAAGATCTGCAAAGGATTTGATATTCCAGACTGAGTGTTTTGGAGACAAAATTGTGTTTGGTAACTAGCACTGTGGGATCTTGACTCAGGAAATTATATTCCCTTTCTCCATTTTGTTAATCTCTCTTTTCTCTCCAGGTTGCAATGAAAAAGAGTTCATCTGGACATCGACACTGCAGATTGTTTTACATCAGATTTTAGATCTCCACCAAACACTCCCTTGGCAGTTTTCCCTGTTCTTGGAATTTTTTCAGGTAATGCTTTATCATCTCAGATTTTACATCACTGTGGGAACTATCCCATCAAGTCAAGACCCTTCTTAGTCTCTTATACCTTAATGTGTAAAATTCACATCTAGCCTTTTTGCTGCATGGTTGTGTCTGAGATCAGTGGACGGAAGCTCATCATACATGTTTTCTTCTGTGCTTTCCAGCAGGGACCCTTATATTTTTCCTCAATTTTCTGCAAAAAAATTTAGAAGAAAATATGGTAACACATTATATTAAAGAAACTTTTTCATAATTTTAATTATCACCTTTCCTTAAAACCCTTAAAAACATTCTCAACATCCAGAAAGTATGCTTTTGGATAGCACTATTGCTGCTGAGATTCTGTGACAGGAGAGGCAGTCTAAAAAGCAAGAAAAAAAATCTTAGTCTGCATCTTGTTTTCTTTCAAATAGGAAATACTGAAGGACCAAGATCTAAAAGCAGATGGATGTTGTACTGAAATGGTGTCATACTTCACTGTCAGTGAGTTGTGTGGTGAAGTGCTTGCATGCTCCTCATTGACATGATATATTATTCTTGCTTGCAATAGCAGGAATATTATATGCATATTACCAGGTCAATAAAATCAATGTTATCACTCGGTCAATCCAAAATTCAGTTCTACATAAATCACCTTTTGTACTTTCAGAGATCAGAACAGAATTATTTATTTGAATGATATTGGTGCAAAAATTCAGTAATTTGCAAGGGTGACTCAAGCATAGTATTGTATCATGCTCATTCTCTTCACATGCATGAACACACACATGCTAGTTGCCGAGCCTTATAGAGTTAATTTTTTTCTTAAAATACTCAAGTATTTTAAAGATTAACAGTCCTGTTTCCAAGGTTCAGAAATAGTTCTGTTACTGACCATTTTAAGGACACTTGTGCAAATAAGTACCTGATCCTCATTTTGAGAAAGTCTTTCTTAACCTATTTAAAATAAATAATACATCCACTTAGTCTCACAAAAGTGTAATTTTAGTGTTTTTACACAGTACTGTGGCAGACGTATAACTGACTCTAGAATTATAACAGATTCCATCATGCTCCAACACAAAGCAGTTGTTCTTCATCCAGTGCTGTACAGATTTTGCCTATTTTTTATACATTTGGGGGAAACAATCCAAGCCATTTCAGGGATGGAAATAAGAACATGGAAAGAAGAACAAATTCTTTTTATATCTATAAAGAGATTGGTCCCTTCAACCTTCTCCTGCTTTAGTTAGAAGAGTTCATCCCATGTAACATTTATTTTCCTTAAGCAAAAAGGATAATCCCAAATTAGATATTTGCATGCTCCTCCAAAATGAAATCTGGAAGTACTTCTACTTCTAACAGGTATAAAGCTCTCCAGCATGGTGCTGGCTTGAGTGTGCTGTGCGATCCTCAAAGAGCCTGCTCTGCACATCATGGGTGGAGAGTTCGGCAACAGACTTAGGGAATTCAATCTGGTGAAGGTCCAATTTCCATCCTGAGTTAAGGTCAAGGGATTGCAGAACTCCCTTCATGAAACCTTGCAGGACTCCAAAGCTCTGGTCCAGAGCTCAGCACCAACAACCTTCTGCTGGCTAACAAATTCTGGAGCAGCGTCCAAGGTAGAATTGCCAACTCATTAGTTGTAAAATATTGGACAGACTTTCAGCTGTAAAAGGAGACCCTGAAGAATATCCTTGAGGAGTATAGAAGCAACATTTGGAGGTTTTATTTTGCCATTGCCAAAGTACTTCAGTCCTTTCCTCTGATCATAACACCAGTTTGAAAGCTGAAAGCCTGCTCAGCTCTGATGGATGAGGATCACATGGAGCAGACAAGACTTCTTCTCTGGGGGAACTGCCATTATCAAAAAATGCTGTAATAATAATCATTCTGGGTCTGTTATGAATTCCTCCAGTTAAAGACTGGTCTGGTAACTAGTCCTGTTACTCCCATGGGTATTCTGGTGCTGTCCAATGGTCCTTTTGGTCCTTCTTTTCTTTTTTTTTATTTTATTTTTTTATTTTTTCTTTTTTTTTCTTTGCCTGGCAGTCTTTGAGGCAATATGTAATGCGTTATTGCTGGCAATTTTGGTCAGGTAGTTGTTCTGTTAGTCCCAAATGGAACAGCGAGGAAATGAAGTTCTTTGGTTGCGAAGGCAAACTCAGCCCAATGGCCAAAATGTCAGCTGGGATAACCATTGATAGGTTTTCCAGAAAAATAATATTGAAGTAAGTGTTGAACTTAACTTGAAATAAAAAGTGTGTATTTCCATACCTTATTCTAAGCCACCATAGTAGTTTCACCCTGCTGCCAGTGTTGACCTGGAATAGATTTGTCAAACATCTATGAAGAAAACTGACTTAGGGAACAACTCAGTGTTATGAAAAAGAATTTTCCAGTTATCCAATATCCAAAGAGGTCCTAAGACAGGAAAACATTACTGAAGACTGCCTGATTTATCCATCTCTTGCATCACTTTTTTTCAGTAATGGTTTAGTGGGTTCCTACAACAACACAAGAACCAGCAGGTTAGCTCATCTTTTGCTGATGTGTAGCAGTTTTCCTGCAGTCATATTTATCCTTTTTGTTAATTTAAGTCTCTCTGAATGAGTATGTATCTGCTTTAGCTGGAAGTAACGATCTTTGTGCAACTTTGAACTGTGATATCCTATACTGCAAAATTGGTATGGAGTGAAATAAAGTGGCTGGCTCATTGCAGCTGAAATTACTAAAGCTTTCTGTCTTTTGATACAGAAGAATGCATTTAGAGCTGCAAGTTGCATTAAGATTTCTACTGAAGAGCTGCGTTTTGGTTCTTTGCAGTTATAACCACACATAATACAGTTAGAAAAAAAGAACATGGATGCAAAGCATTTCACAGCTACTGTCGCTTGCCTGCAACCTTTTTGCCCTATTCAACAATCTTAGGAAGTGTCTTTTGATTGACATTGTAACCTGAAATTCTTCCTAATCTTCTAGGCTTGATACAGCCAGCCACCTGAAATGCTGCAAAAGGATGGGTTATTTTGTGTCGCTCTACAGTCACTTTGCATACATCAAAGATCAACATTACTGAGTCAGATGAAGAAGGTACTGTTAATTAAATAAAATTAAAATTTTTATGTATATATGTGATCAAGAACCTGTATTTGTAACAGCAACCTTTAATTATTAGCTCACATTCAAGATTTGGTCACCTCCTGCTTAATTATGGTATCAGTCACAGCAACTGAAAGTGATTTAATCTGTATAGGCAGTTTCTCTATTCAGGAAAAAAATGAGAGAGAATTAATTGCATGGGTGAAAAATGAAATACATGCATTTACTAACAGGCCCTGCCATCATGTGCAGAAATATTATCACAAGGCAGTGAATAATTATGATTTATTATCTATTGTTATTAATTATTATTTATTAGTACTCATTAGGCTCTTGAAGGACAAATATTGTCATCAGGCATGTATTTACTGTCACTATTGTTCTGCTACACTTCTTCTGGCGGGGGAATATGGATGTCCAAGCTAGAATAATTTAAATGTAAAACAGGTTATGATATATTGTTTATACAAAGAGGGTGGCTATTGTAAACCACCTAAATATTACTTTTCAGTTCAATACCAAGATTGTGATTTGATGGGGTGGATACTTTTTCACATCTCCAAGCATCTTGCACACAGAACCATAAACATTCAGTTGGTGTGATCCTTTATTTTCCCTTCATGAATGATTCTAGGAAGAACAGAGGAACTGAAATAAAATCAAACAGATTAGCTTAGCTTAAAATAATTGTTTTGTCTAGGGGAATTGCCTTTGATGCCTGGATGTGCTGATGCTCTGAGAGGTGGTGTACCTTTCCTACAATACGTTGTTATTGCAGCATGTGCATAGAATTAACCATCCACAGTTCTTTAAAAACATTCACTCTGCACTATTTCTTCTTATCTTAAAAGGCCAGGAATATACAATTATTGAACTTGCAACAAAATCTTGATTTCTTTTGGTCCATATATTTTTTGACAAATTCAAGGGGAAAAAATCCCAACCTTCCCAATGTCTTTGAAGATTTTAATTTTGTTTCCAAGTAAATTGGAAAGGAAGGAGAGAGGTGAATTAGATGGAAATTTCTCTAAATGAGTCAACTTTAGTTTTGCATCACAGTCTGGAAAACAAGGGGAAACTATATGAGTTTCCCACACTGGCAAATATTGATATCTCTGGATGGATGCTATGGAGAGTGTTAACAACTGGGGCAATCACAGCTGAAATCGGTTTATCAGCCATGGTGAAGTGGCTCAATTTCTTTAGCTATGCCAGTTCACTCATGGAGAAATTCCAGTCTACATGCTCTAGTAAAAAAACAAAACAAACCTATTGCAAGAATGGTCTTTAATGAAATATATTAATTTTCTTTACACTGCACAATCAAGATTCAGGTAAGGAGCTGCTAATTGGTAGCATGTATAGATCAGAAAGGAAGCACTGTGTGCTCCAGTTTTTAAACCTAATTTATTTTAATGACTGATTCTTTTGCAGTCTTGTGTTCTTTGTGTGTTAGACTTAAGTTGGTTGTTTTTTTGCGTTTGTTTGGTTGTTTTTTTTTGTCTCAGGGATATTGCCCTTTCATGGACAGAGGCTTTTGTGCCTGATTTTTAGCTCAGCTACACAAAAGTGGAGGAACAGGTTTTCAGCACAATCAAAACAACATTTAACACCTCTCCTTCATGTAGTCCAGCACTCAAACTGTGCAAGTAGAATGATTTTTGTTGTATCTTACATATTTGAATGAAACATTGCCATAATGTTGTAAAGCAATACTTTGTCTGGAGGGGCTATTTGAATATTTTTAATCAGAAGATTTTGAAAATATCAGTACCTTCCAAAATGTGGGGTTTTTTTGTCACACCAACATTTAACTATAGAAAAAAAAAAAATGCCACCAGAAAATGTTGTTGGCTTTATTGGTCAAAATTATGAATGCTGAGTCTAAGGCTGTGACAACATACTTGTGCTATTCAGAGGAAATTATCATTAGTCTATTTTCCATTAAAAAAAAAAAAAAAAGTCATAGTGTAGTTCCTTAATTTAATTTTCTTCTACACTTTTTTGGCAATATCAAATGCTTAGTCCTTCTGAAAGAACAAGAGGTGCTTAGAGAGAAAAACACAAGGGAGTGAATATTTCTAAGAACACTGGAAAAGGCAAGAGCAATTTGAGCAGCCTTCAATGATAATTCATTAGCCTTTCCTGAGCTGTCATTCATAGAGGAATAATTCCATTTGAAACATATAAGGTATGTACAGAATGGTACACCTTTAATGTGAGTGTATTTGTAAGATATATTAAATTTTTCCAATGCAGTATTTGGACATTTGGTGTTCATCTGTAGGAGTGCAAAGTCAGACCCAATATGATAAGAAACAGGCTGTAAGCTTTT